>NC_142420.1:1225000-1571000 GCF_059516105.1 Syngnathus floridae
CTTGCCTTGCCTTGCCTTGCCTTGCCTTGTACTTGCCTTGCCTTGCCTTGCCTTGCCTTGCCTTGCCTTGCCTTGCCTTGCCTTGCCTTGCCTTGCCTTGCCTTGCCTTGCCTTGCCTTGCCTTGCCTTGCCTTGCCTTGCCTTGCCTTGCCTTGCCTTGCCTTGCCTTGCCTTGCCTTGCCTTGCCTTGCCTTGCCTTGCCTTGCCTTGCCTTGCCTTGCCTTGCCTTGCCTTGCCTTGCCTTGCCTTGCCTTGCCTTGCCTTGTACTCGCCTCTCCTCGCCTCGCCTTGCCTTGTACTTGCCTTGTACTTGCCTTGCCTTGCCTTGCCTTGCCTTGCCTTGCCTTGCCTTATACTTTCTTTGCCTTGCCTTGCCTTGCCTTGCCTTGCCTTGCCTTGCCTTGCCTTGCCTTGCCTTGCCTTGCCTTGCCTTGCCTTGCCTTGCCTTGCCTTGCCTTGCCTTGTACTTGCCTTGCCTTGTACTTGCCTTGCCTTGTACTTGCCTTGCCTTGCCTTGCCTTGCCTTGCCTTGCCTTGCCTTGTACTTGCCTTGCCTGGCCTGGCCTGGCCTGGCCTGGCCTGGCCTTGGCCTTGGCCTGGCCTTGGCCTGGCCTTGGCCTTGGCCTTGGCCTGGCCTGGGCTTGGCCTGGCCTTGGCCTGGCCTTGGCCTTGTACTCGCCTTGTACTCGCCTTGTACTCGCCTTGTACTCGCCTTGTCTTGCCTTGTCTTGTCTTGTACTTGCCTTGTACTTGCCTTGCCTTGCCTTGCCTTGGCTTGGCTTGGCTTGGCTTGGCTTGGCTTGGCTTGCCTTGCCTTGCCTTGCCTTGCCTTGCCTTGCTGTGCCTTGCCTTGCTGTGCCTTGCCAGCTTTTGCCTGTGCTTCCGCCTGTGCCTGTGCCGTGCTCTGTCGTGCCTGTGCCTGTGCTTGAGCTTCTGCCTGTGCTTGTTCGTGTGCCTGTGCCTGTGCCTATGCTTGTGCCTGTGCTTGTGGTTGTGCTTGTGCCTGTGCCTGGCTTGTGCCTGGCTTGTGCTTGTGCTTGCGCCTGGCTTGTGTCTGGTTTGTGCTTGTGCCTGGCTTGTGCTTGTGCCTGGCTTGTGCTTGTGCTTGTGCCTGGCTTATGCTTGTGCTTGTGCTTGTGCCTGGCTTGTGCTAGTGCCTGGCTTGTGCTTGTGCTTTTGCTTGTGCTTGTGCTTGTACTTGTGCCTGGCTTTGTCATGGATGGAATGGAGCTGGGCGACCAAATGCAGCTTGGACCAGGGTTTATTGAGCAAACTATAGATACTCGATTATGGACATGAATATCGGAACAGACAGGTAACGAGAGGCAGGTGACTGTGATTAATACATAGATTGAGAGACACAGGAAGGGAGGGGCGAGCACACAGACACTGACAGTACCCCCCCACCCCCACAAGGGACGGCTCCCGACGTCCCAAAACCCAAAACCCCCACGTGGCAAACTGGGGGGTAAGCGCACCAGTCCAAACAACCTCACTGGCCTATGGCAAAGTCCTATCCGCGCTCGGCGGCAACACTGGGGCCATGAACCGCAATCAGCGGCTACTCGGGGGACACGAACCGCAATCGGCGGCTACTCGGGGGACACGAACCGCATTCGGCGCCAACTCTGGAACACGAAGCGCAATCGGCGGCAACTCTGGAACACGAACCGCAATCGCCGGCAACTCTGGAACACGAACCGCAACTCTGGAACACGAATCGCAATCGGCGGCAACTCTGGAACACGAACCGCAATCGGCGGTAACTCTGGAACACTGGGCCTTTCACAAATGCCATGGTGCCTAAATATACCCTTTTAACATCGCTTAAAACTCCAATGATTTATCTCAGATCAGCTTGAAAATGAATGCAAATGCCCTTAGTCCATTACCGTCTTCATAGAAATAAATATATGGAAATATTGTTGGAACATCAATTTTAATGGGGAAAAAAATAGCACTCCATAATGTTGTAGCGTCCTAAAAAAAAAAAAAATCCCACTCCTGTTATTCCTTTAGTTGTGCGATGTTTTGTATCGATCCAGCAGGGTCCATTTTGTGCAGCAGAAAGTGTCCTTGCACCTGAGCCGCACTGATCTCAGTGCGGGCCGCCAGCGCGCACGTGGCAAAACGTTCACCCTCCGAGGCGGTCTGATCCGGATAGAAGCGTCCAAACATCTGGCTGAGCTGCCAGTGGCTACAATGGCCGATATACTGCTTGAGATCCACGCGGCCGGGCCGGATCAGCGCTGAATCCAACCTGTAGGCGCACAAAAAGATTGATGCGGTGTGGAAATATTCACAATGACACATTAAGTGTCCTTTCAAGAGTACCTGTCAATGTGGTTGGTGGTCATGAATACAATTCTGGCCTCGGATGAAGCCACACCATCCAGAGAGTTCAGCAGGCCACTAAAAGTCAGCCGTCCCATTCCCTGGTAGGCCAAAGGATCTGTCAGGAGGGGAAAATGCTCATTTAAAATCAGAGAGCAGCCTCTGTGTTTGTTTCAAAAACAGCTCAGCTCTCATGGCGCACTGACTATGAGTCAAAACATGAAAAGCAAAAATCACCGAGAGTTGCTGAGTAAAGGGGGACTTACTCTCCGTCGGGAGCAGCTCTCGGCTTACGAAGGCGGCGTCCACGTCCTCCAGCAAGATGATACTCTGTTGCGGTGCCACGCTCAACAGGTGGTTGAGACGATCGTCGGAGAGCGAGCGATCGCTCAGACTCATCAAACAGATGCTGTAGCCCAGCTCGCCGGCCAGAGCCGTGCTAAAATACAAACGGTTGTGTTACAAAAAAAAACAACGTCAGCTGCAAAGACAAAGCTGTGGGAAACTAACATAAAGCTGCTTTTCCCGCATCCCGGGGGTCCGTACAACAGATATCCTCTCCTGTATGGGATGCCTTTGGGGGAAAAAGGAATACAAAGTGGTGATCAGTGTTATTGGTGGGGGGGGGCGGGGGCATTTTTTCTCATTTCTTACTGAATGATTGATCACTTACCCCTATCTGTGTACCACGTGGGGTTCCCAATAAACTCCTTCACATCAGCCACAATCTTTTCAGCCACGCCCGCCTCCAGGACCACGGAGCTGAGGGGTCTGCGTCGCCGTGGAAACCCAAAGGGGCGCCACTCGGCGCCCATGGCCGTGTACATCACTGTGCGTCCTTCTTCCTGCTTCAAGGCCAACTCCCTGGCTGAGAAGGTGGTCGGAGCCTCGGTCAACATCGAGCGGTCATGATGCGAGACTACGGCTCTGCGTTTACCTTCTTGTAAAATATTGAAGAAGACTTTGCGGTCCCGGCCCAACGCCGTGAATGTGACGGACTCCCATGGGGTGCCCGTGTGCATGTCGATCATCTGTTTCTCTCTGGTCCTCTCTACCCTGATCCACTTGTGGCCATACCTGCACAACAGAAAACAAACTTACAATAACAAAGTCTGTGTAATGTTATCGGAATATAGTCGTATTGTGATGGAAAAGTCCTTGTCTAGTGTGAATGAAACTGTCATTGCATTCATGGTCAACAACAGAAGGGAGTCATATTTATCAAGTGAATTTAAAATGACAACTTGTTCTTTTAATATTGCGCCATTTTATACAGAAAAATACGCCTTTAATCTCTTGCGTCTCATTTACAAGCTCAAGTGACTACTTTTCGGAGTCCAAGAACATGCATTTGATGCTGACCAGATGACGTGGTTCCCCGGGCTGGGATGGAAGTCGAACTGGGTTTTAACGCGTCCGCTCTCGTGCGCCATGTAGGACGTCTCCACGCTCAAATGCTGGGTTCGAGTGGCATGCTTGGTGATCCAACTCAGGAGCCAGTGGTAGCTCTTGTCCTTGCTGGGCACCTCCAGGGTGATCATGTAGTTCCTACGGAAAAACACCATCCCCACCTGGGCTCCTTTCCTGGCCAAGGCCAATGCGGTTCCGACCCCTACCAGTCCGAATCCAGCCCCGAAGTAGGGGTTGTCCTTCAGACTGTCCAGAATATCTGACAGTGGCATGTTGTATTTATGTACACAATCAAGCCCTTACCACCATCGTAGAGAGCAGCGTCTTACTTGGATGTTTCTTATTGTCAGGCAAGAAGAACACGTGACGAGGTTTTCAAATGAATAGTCAAGAACATGATAACATATGCTCTACAGTGGTCGCGCCACCTATAGCGCAGGTCCTGCGATAGACCCGGAAATGACGCTCTGTCAGTGGACCGTGTTCGTTTGGCATTTTCGAATCATAAAGATAGACGCCATAGCCCGGCGTGGATGCTTTGTTTTTAGGCCTTGGGTTACTCAATATATATGCCTTTCTGTAGCCGTTGGGTGCAAAAGAAGTTTGTTTTGCGTTGTTTTTCTGTGTCCAATGTACAGTCTTCCGACGGGGGATCTGCTCCGTTGAAATTCAGTTCCGAAGACGTCTGCTTTTAAATTAATGTAGTTAATATTATATAGATATGTTAATGGAAATAACTAAGTTGTTCTTTAGTCTTTGACCCGATAAAGACATTTAAATGAGTTTGGTGTATCAAATAGCAAATAAGCGCAAGTGCCCACCCCGCACGTTTCCGGTGTTCACTTTACAATATTCCGGCTGAGTATATCCGCCATGTTCATCTTCGACCGCTATTCAAATGTGTCCCCGCATTTTGCTTAAGTTAAGCTTGAAACAACACATTTATTATGACTAATAATATTTAGCCTTTAATCTGCCAACCTATTTGCACTATGGGAAAAGAATAGCAATATTTTGCTGCCCTAAATTCTCAAAAAGCTAATGCTATGGCAAAGCTATCGACGGCGTTGGAGTCAAGTTGTTGTTCTTCTGTGAAGTAAGTCATGTGGCCTAAACGTTATGCAATGTCAAATGTCTTATTGTATACCAGCTGTAGTCTGCTGAAAAGTATTATTAGACAGTTGCGACCTACTGCATGGAGCAGCTCCAGCGAACCCCTCCTGCCATGTACCATTGGCAAATTCCCTTTTCAATATTACTCTTTTCTACATTATATTTCGTGCATTACTGTTAGGCGAAAAAAAATCATGCTGTTAATCCACCGCTTTTCCCTTTTTGTACTGTTCTGTGACTCCCATAGATGCCGCCCATGCGCCGCCTAAAAAGGGTTCTGCCGCTCCAGGAGAAGATCAACCTCCTGGATTTGCTCAAAGAAGGCAAAAGGGTTGCCGAGGTTGCCCGCTATTATGACCTCAACGAGAGTACAGTACGCTACATCAAGAAGAATGAGACGAAGATAAGGATGAGGCATAATGTGGGACATTTTAAATTTCTCTTATTGTTATGATGGGATGGCGTTAGTGGTGTGAATAGTGGTTGGCAGTTTGGCCTTAAAGCTCCGAGTGTGATGGTTGCGATCCTAGCACAGTATATATTTGAGGTCGAAGCACTTGTTATAAGCGAACCAAAGCTTTGTTGATTTTTGTTCCAGAGCTTGGGTGGACTTGTCAAATGTGAAACAAGCGGGGAGAATGTTGCAGATGGTGACCAGCCCACGAGTAACTTCTCAGAAAGAGGTTTGAGCAGCTTCAAAAGTAGGTCCAAACTTACATCGTCTCCTTACGTCTGATTACCCCTGTTTAAATGCTGTGGCAGGTGAATTTCAGTTGGAAGGAAAAACAAAAACCCAACTGCTATCCAGAGGTGATTTCAAAACAAACAGCTAACACTGTGTGCACTCCCCATCGCAGTTCAAGTCATGGTCAATGTTCATCAGCCCGACAGTTGCTGCCATTTGAAGTGCCTTCCATTAACTCCAAATAAATGTCAGCTTTTCCAATACCGGCAGACCTTTCCTGTCATTATGTTTGCTTTCCACTAGAAGCCTGAAGGTTTGGTGTGAACACTGATTTATAATTCAGTGTTTATAATTCCCTTCACCCAGACTGAATCATCATCTACTTTTTGTTCACAGCTAGTGAAAATGCAGACCTCCAACCCCAACTCTCCACTGAAAGGCCCAAACGAAAAAGGCAATCAAACTTGGCTTGGACGTCACCAGTAACATCAGATTGGGATGAAGCAGAAGTTGAAGTGGAACTGGAAAATGACAAAGATGCCAACGCAAACGGTCTCAGGCTGAAAAACCCGAAAAATGTGAAGAGAAACGACAAGTTGCAGACCACAGGTATGTTCACACGAGTGCTATTCAAGAAGACAGATGAGGCCCTTTTCCACGATTCAAATGTGTTCCCACGGGTCTTCATAACATTTTGCTGACATACTGTTCAGGCTGCACGCGATCAGGATTTTGAAGTTGAAAGAAGCAAGAACCGACGAATCGTTCAAGAAGCTTTTTCTTGTTGTCGTTTAGCGTGCATCGCAGACAAGGCAGAGCGCACGCACGACACCTACGTTTGCCACACCTGTCCACGGCGTTTCAAGATGCGCTCCCATCTGGAAGAACACCTGCGTTTGCATGATCCCGACCCAGGTCTGCAGTGTCCCACCTGCCTGCGCTTCTTCACCAGCAGGAGCAAACTGCGTCTGCACCAGCTCCGCGAGGCTGGCACAAAAACCCACCATTGTCATCTGTGCGACTACTCGGCCGTGGAGGCCAACGCCATCCGCCGCCACCTCGTCGCCGTCCACGCGGATGAAATCGAAGATGACCCAAGGCGCCACCGCTACGCGTGTCCCGCTTGCGGTCAAAGCTTTGGCAAGAGCCAGACACTGAAGGCTCACATGAAGACCAAGCACGTCCAAGCACCCAAAACGGCCGTGGCGTGCTTTCACAGCGATTGTCCTTTCCGGAGTCATTTGCGCAGGGCGCACATGCGGCACTCGGCAGAGGAGCACGGGATCACGGCGGTGGGATGTCGCCATTACACTTGCGTGGCCGTCTTTCCCACCATGGAGAGCATGGAGGCGCACTTCAGGACTCATCTGGCTTACCACTGCTCGCAGTGTGACTTCTCGTGTTCCAACAAGGCCGCTTTGCTGGAGCATCAAGGACAGGGCCACGCGGGCAGCCAGAAGCACTGCTGCGACTTTTGCGACTTTTCAACATTCAACCCGGTGGAATTCAAACGACACGTGGAACGCTCGCACGCCAACGAGAAGATCCACCGTTGCTCGCAATGCGACTACAAGACCTCACACAAGAGTGCCTTGAATCGACACATTCTGACACACAGTGGTGAGGATCCTTCTCACTTCTTTTTGGGGGTGGGAATTTGCGCACATTTGGCACAACGTCTGACTCGTGGCTAAGAAATATTGTTTGTCTAAATGCGCTCCACCGTTGGCTGGGGAGCGCTCGAGGGTGTCAAAAGGACTGGGTCAGTGGCAGAAGGTTTCAGACAGGCCAAGTCAATCCCCAGACCTGAACCGCATCTGTTTTACTTGCCAAAGAGACCTCACAAATCAAACAACAATTGGCTTTGTTTGTCCGTTTCAGTTTGAAGTGCTTTTTGAGGGCAATTTTGAAGGTGAGAAACACCTCAAGTGGTACCCTCGCGAGATCTTGGAGGTAGAAAGCTTTGCGCCGGCCAAGACGCAATGTCCAGACTTCAAGCCTGTAATATGCATTTGACCTGCTGAAGCCTTGTGCGTTTGAAATACATGTCCACCTTTCCTTTGTCTTACAAGATGAGAAGCCCCACAAATGTCACTTGTGTGACTACCGCTGCCGAGAAGAGTCGTACCTCTCCAAGCATATGCTCACACATTCGGGCGACAGGAACTTCCTGTGTGAGGAATGTGGATATGTCACCAAGTGGAAGCACTACCTCACCGTCCACATGAGGAAGCACGCGGGAGACCTCAGGTAGCATGTCACTTCTTGTTATGACGCTCAATAGCTGATTGTCTGTCGCCTCCAAATTCACTAGTATCTAAATTGTCTTGCACTATTTCGTTTTGAGAGGCAAGTATCGCTCTGACCTGGCGACCATCTGTACACATATGAAAGACAGTTCCTCCCAAAAGTATTACAACTGTGAGGTCAATTCCTTTGTTTTTGCATCTTTATGTGTCATGGTTGCATTAGTGAAGTGTTTTTTTTGTTTGTTTTTTGTTTTTACGCTTTATTTTCAAGCCCTAAGATGTCGCCAAAACGCTCCGCACCTCTGGTGTTTATTGGCCCGAAGCTCAAACGCAAGAGGAAGATGATTCCCCTCTACGAGAAAGTCAAGATCCTCAATATGCTCCGCGAAGGCATGAAGTTTTCCGCAGTCGCACGCAGTTATGGAATGAGCGAGTCGACGATTCGCTCCTTCAAGAAAGAGGAAGCCAAGATCCGAAGTACGGTATCCTTGAATGGCTCGCAAACCTTGAAGAGGGTGATCTCGAATCGAAACAAGTACATCGTTAGGATGGAGTCGGCATTGGTTCGGTGGATCGCCGAATGCAGGGAGAAGAACATTCCTTTGAATACCATTGCCATGATGGAGAAGGCCAGAGAACTTTACCAGGAACTGGCTGGTGAATGTCGACAACGTGACAAAGAAGACACAACCAACGACGACTGCCAACAAGGAGAATCGACCTCGTCGGAAGAACCTATCGAATTTCTCGCAAGCAAGGGCTGGTTCGATCGCTTCCGGAAGAGGTACCAGCTCAAGAGCGTGTCGCCGCATTGGGAATCCGCATCGGCAGACGTGGAAGCGGCCAGCAAATACCCGGAGACCTTCAAGGCACTCGTCCAAGCGAAAGGGTACAAGCCTGAACAAGTCTTTAATATGGACCAGACAGGCTTGTTCTGGAAGAAGATGCCAACTCGGATGTTTTTGAAGGAGGAAGCCGGAGCCCCTGGATTCAAAGGGCAGAACGATTGGGTGGTGTTGATTATGTGCGGCAACGCGGCTGGTTTTCTGATGAAACCGGCGTTGATCTACAAATCCGCGAACCCTCGGTCCCTGAAGAACAAAGACAAATCCCTGCTGCCTGTGTTCTGGATGCATAACTCAAAGGTGTCGATATCGAAAGCCCGAGTAACCGAGTGGTTCTTCGAAAGTTTCATCCCTCAGGCTAAGTTGTACCTATCGGAGAAGGGATTGGACTTTAATATTTGCCTGACGATGGATAAGGCTAGCTGCCACCCAGTGGATTTGTTCTATAAGGGAGTGCATGTTGAGATCTTGCCTCCAAATATTCAACCTTTAGATCAAGGCCTCATTCGGACATTCAAGGCTCTTTACACTCGGAACATCATGCAACACATCGTGAACGGAAGGAGTACCGACGGAACTGTTCCAGTTGGAGAGCTGTGGAAGAAGTTCAACATAGCAACAGCTCTTCAGGTCATTCAAGAATGTCTACAGGAGTTAAAACCGGAAACCGTTAACGCATGTTGGAAGAAGCTGTGGCCGGAATGCGTCCGTGAGGGTGAAGGCCTCTCCGCTGAAGAAATTCAACGGTCGGCGGTGGATAAGGCGGTCAACCTGGCGGAGCGTTTAGGAGGGGCAGGTTTCTACAACATGAACCCTGACGACTTGAACGACCTCCTCGACGCAAAGTCCGATCCAATGGCCGATATGGACATTTCAGATCTCACAAAACCAGCCACCGGAGAGGCAGAACAAGAAAGTGATCCATCGCAGGAGGACGGCGAAGACAAAGACTTGTCGTTTGAAAGGCTCTCAGTGATGTTTAAAACGGCAAAGGACCTTCAGGGGATGGCGGACGCGTGGGATCCTGATACGGTTCGTGCATTGCAATTCAAAAACGCTATTGATGCTGCAATGCAAACATATGAGACCCTGCTTACCACCATGAAGAAACAGCCCCAAAAATTGCATCTTACTCAAGACAAGCCAACAGTGTCTTCAGAGGAAACACTTGAATATCAGGAATTCTATGGGCTACTCCCTCTTGAAGCGCCTGATGAAGAGGCGTTGAATGAAGAGCTGTAAACGCTCTGCTTTTCTGCGCAGTACAACACAAACTCACTGTCACACTCAAGTTTGATATCTGTACTGGTAAGTACGCTGACTTTCAAATTGGACTTTACTCTATATGAACTGTTTATCCCTTGTCCCCTACTCATCTTATTTGTTTTCGATCTACAGCACAAATACAGTCGTGTGCAAAAGTTTGGGCACCCCTGATCATTTTCAAGATTTTTCTAGAAATTGTTGGTCCAATGAAGGAAAATCTTGAAAATGATCAGGGGTGCAATTGCATACGACTCGAAAGGAATTGGCCTCACATCTTCCAATGCTTTTGGAGGGGAGTATTTACTGTGTAAAGTCCAGGCCGACATACCCAAAAAAAGGACAAAACCAGAAATTGCACAAAAATGACAAAGCCACGGCGGCCCTAAGCTCACAGCGCGGAGGTAATCAAGTCCATCTGTCCTCGTGATGACCGCATAAACAACACCCTGGCTAACATACCCTCTTGTTCCAGGTACGATTGTGATCAGTGCTCATATCGTTGTCATCGCATGGACCAGCTCAACAGCCACAAACTACGACATCAGGCCAAAACGCTGGTATGCGAGATCTGCGCCTACGCCTGCAAACGCAAATGTGAGCTTCGCAATCACATGTTGCTCAAACATTCGGCGGAGGGAAGGCCAGCGTCTGTGCACAGGTGCAACTACTGCCCGTACACGACGTGTTTCCGGCAAGCCCTTCAAAACCACGAGAACTGTAAACACACCAAACTGAAACAATACGGCTGCGCTCTCTGTTCCTATTTGTCGTTCAGTAGCATCAGTCTCTTCCTGCACAAGAGAAAAGCTCACGGTTACGTGCCTGGCGACAAAGCCTGGCTGGACAATTATGCAGCTAAAGAAAGGGAAAAGTACTCCAATCGCATGTTGGAGGACTCGCTGATCGCTCATGAAGCATCTGAAGTGTCCAAGGAAGAACCAGTTCCAACAGGACAGCCTGATCCCGGGGCTCTAGAAGATCAGTTTGGAGGTGAAACTGCCGTCGTTCTTTCAGAAGTTGTTCCGTCACTAGATGCTGAAGATGCCGTGAATAAGGAGGCGACCGGTGAAAGAACATCGCAGAGTTCTCCACCTGATACCAGTCCAGAATACTGCACTCTTGTTTTAACAACATTGACTCCTGAATGTGAAACATTTTTTCTTCCTAATGAGGACGCAAGTTCTCACATTACGTCCACCAACTCGGATTCGGCCAAAGAAAGAGATGCTATCGTTTCGTCAACCAACTCGGCAGAAGATGAGCCAAAGGCTGTTCATAACAAGAGTGAAAAATCTTGCTGTGAGTCTGAGGATGAAACTCCAAAATGTCCACCGAGAAAAAAGCACGTCTCGGTACACGATTGTCTTTTAGAGCCTACAAGTACCCAAGATGAAGCTCTTGTTCTGGACGGCAGAGTCCAGATGCTTGCGATGCCAACGCGAGACGTTTATCGCTGTGACCGGTGCTCTTATGTCACCAAAAAGGAGAAAACTCTTCAGCGCCACCGTCGATCTTTGTGTCGTGGTAGACCCCGATATCACAAGTGCCAGGCCTGCGGTGCGCAGTTCAAGCAGAGACGGGGCCTTGATGGCCACCTTGCCAAGAAGTGCCCACAAGCGCAAGCATTTACTGGCAAACAAATAGAGGATAACTGTACTGCCAATCAGGACACTTCTGAAAACCTCAGAAGAGCTGAAGTTCTCTCTCAACCAAAGAAGATTTCAGCAGAAGTCCATGATCCAAATGTCTCTGTTCATAGTGTCTTGACATCCAGTGACCCGGAGCGTAATCCAAGTCACCGTGGAGATCTTTCGGATCATCAAAACAAAAAATTTGTGTGCAACTTTTGCAGTTTTTCATCAGTCAAAGTCGCAACAGTCAATCGACATATTTCCAGTTGCGCAAAAGGACAAAAAGACAACCAAGTAGCCAGGACGTCAGTCAACGATAAACAACCTGTTAAGGAAACTCCTGGGAAAGGCAGATCGGGAAACGCTTTAGCTCTCCAGGAAGAGCTCCATGTGATCCAGAGTTCCTCGTGTGCCTCCAAGCCGACGCATTTACGCCAGAGCTCTCCCGTCAAGCGAGAAAAACACAAGGCACGAAAGCAGACGGGTGCCTCGTCCCCTCACGCGTGCCGTCACTGTCCTTTCACCACCAGCAGGCGCTACCGTTTGGAAGAGCACCAATCCCTTCACACGGGAACCGGACGCCACGTCTGCCATGTTTGCGACAAGACGTTTGGAGCCGCCACCAAGCTGCGCCAGCACAAGCTCCGCGTTCACGACAGGCGACCCGCTCTGCCTTGCTCATTTTGCGACTACTGTGGCTACACGGCGGACGACTTGAGGCGACACACTCGCAGGTGCCACACGGGGGACTCGCATCACGACTGCGCCGATTGCGAGGCTCGCTTCACTTCGGAAGCGGCTCTCAGAAGCCACCGCACGCGAGCTCACCGGCAGCAGGCGCGTTTCTCCTGCGAGAGCTGCCGCTACGCTTGCAGCAGCGAGAGCGCGCTGAGGAACCATCGAAGGACTCAGCACCGGCGTTCTTTTGAAACCGTGGACGACGTTGAAGCTCATCTGAGAATCCACCTCGCTCACCGCTGCCAGCTCTGCTCTTTTGCTGGCAAAACCAGGCAGCTCCTCGCACAACACCTTCTGGATGAGCATGAGGGTGGTCCCCCCTCAGACAAACCACTCCGGTGCGGAAGCTGCGCGTTCGTTTGTCGCCACCCGCTGGTGTTGGAATGCCACCTGCGCTCACACGGCGGAAAGCGCATGTACAAGTGCGCCGATTGCAATTACGCCACGGGCAACAAGCAGAAGATCACCTGGCACGTCCGCATTCATACGGGGGAGAAGCCGTACAGGTGTGAGCATTGCGGCTACGCCTGCGTCGATCCCTCGAGGCTGAAGGTAAGCCCAAAATGAATCCAGTGAAGTTTCATCAAGTCAAACCCTTTAGAAGCACCATGCACATGTTCTCAGCTCCTTCTCTCCATGTGCCTTCCTCAAGCTTCATATGAGGGTTCACAGAGATGAGAAGAAGTACCTTTGTCCAGAGTGCGGCTACAAATGCAAGTGGGCCACTCAGTTGAAGTACCACATGACCAAGCATACAGGTGAGATCCAGAGGGGGCTAAACTTCTTAGCACGGAAGTACATGTACGTATCTCCTTTGGCCGTAGGGGAAAAGCCGCACGCCTGCGACCAGTGCGACTACCGCAGCAACCGGGCGGACGCCCTCCGCACCCACAGGACCACGCGGCACTGCGACGTGCGGGCCTACGTCTGCGAGGAATGCGGCAAAGCCTTCAAGACCGGCTTCATCCTAAAGACCCACCAGCGGCAGCACGGCGACCGGCAGCCGTACACTTGCGGCGTGTGCCACAAGGCCTTCCGCTGGCCCGCCGGCCTCAGGCACCACTTCCTGACCCACGCCGAGCTGCTGCCGTTTGGCTGTCGGCACTGCTCCTACAGGGCCAAGCAGAGGTTTCAGGTGGTCAAACATTTGCAGAAGCACCACCCGGGGATGCCCGTAGAGCAGGGCGTGGCGAGGGACTCGGACGCCGGTGGGCTCACCCTGAAGGAGGCCATGCAAGGAACGCTCAACAACAAAGGAGCAGACGAGGAACAAGATCGAGACACCGTGAGGAGCGGACAAACTGTGAGTTGAAGGCCAACAAATGTTATCATTGTTAGTGGTATCCTATATTTTGACAGTGAAATAATGAGCAGCACAATGTCATCAAACCACAATGATTTTTATTTTTGATGCATAGAATAAGGTTTGCATATACCAAAATTGGACACAACAGGCTGTGTGTGCATGGCCAACTCATGCAAGCTTGCATGTTGCTTGTTAGAAAGATCAAAGAACTATTTCTAACATTTGCATACACAAGATCAATACTTAGTGTTCTATAAACATCTTCTGACGCACAGGACTCCGGCACTCCTTTTTGGGGGCCCATTTGAACAATGCTCGGATTTGCAGCAAAGATCTGCACGCTTGTAGATATTATTTCCAGGTAAGGCAGCCACAATTAGAGAACGGGAATTATGGGGGCAAGCTCAAGCCTTCTTGATGCTTCATGATTTTGACTGTTTAAATCATTTTAAAATTTTCTTTCTCTGTGATTCATCAATCTATGGATACTGATGTTCACTTTTTAAAGATATACGTAATACACATCAAATGAGAATATTTCATTTCAAGTATTAGTACATTAAAAACATTTCAAAATGCATTTTTAGAAATAAAAATATGAAAGCAATAAATATTGATCGGAATGTTTAGTGACGATGTTAAATGTGAGATATGTCGTGTTTGTTGGGATGATCATTTTTGTTCTGATAATTCAACAAGCCCCTGGGGTCAATCTTGCTGTTCCTGAGAACTGGAGGGTGAAGCACTTCATGTGAGTTGGGAGATACTGACATTAACAAATAGTGAAGCAGGAGGGACGGCCGTCCCGTCTTTTGAAAGCAGATGAATGTGACGGTAGCCTGCAACGGAATAAAGATGAGAAATGAGCTTCATGTCCCGTTGAGGATTTCTTTTTCAAAACAAACGTCACTTGCTGCTAACCTGGTTGCATACACCTAAACGGTAGCGTGTACTGTCCGATGAAGTCGTTTTTGGACGTCTTGTCGTAATCTTCCGCAACAAAGCGAATCAAGGCCAGATCAGGAGTGTGGATGACAAAATTCAAAGTCTGGTTCCACACGGGGTTAAACCCTGCAGGAAGAGCAATCATGTTTTGCCTTTGAATGGCCTGAATAAAATCGAAAGCGTCCATTCGCACAAGTACCATTGTTGTTGATGTGACTGGTTTCCTCCTTAGCCTGGTCCTGCGCTACCCCGTACACCTCCACCCTGACCAAGGGGTCGACAATAGAGCCCTCTTTCTGGTTCACCTTTGGTAGTTGCTGCCCACTTATAACCTGAAGGACAACAAAAGTCAGTAACAATTCAAATCACTGGCGATTGACTCCAGGACAAGACCTGGTCACCTGGATTGATAGGCGCATGGGTTTGTAGCCTGGCTGCTCTTGGGGTTTCTCCGGGTTGAACCGCGTGCGGTTGTCTCTCAAGAAGCTCGGTTTGAGTACGTACCCACAGTGAGCGTTCTGTCTGAACAACCCGTCGTTGAGGTCCATTTCCAGACCTGCCGTCTGGAAGTTCAGAGCCACTTTGAGAAAAGAGTGACACACGACGTCATTCGAGAGTTTGCCATTGGGATCTGCTGAGCACGCTTGGAATAAAGCTTTGCTCCTCACCTATCTGGCATCCCACGTTCCACAATTCCTGAGGATTATAATTTGAAGAGTCGGTCCTGAGGCCACTGGGGTAAATCCTGCTTAGCTGTTGCACATTGTGCCGCACAAAGTCTGCTCCTGTAGAAAGGTACACAGATGTGTCATGCATCTACGTGCAAGACTCGTTCATTGTCTCTCGCTACCTGCTTCCTTGGCGAGCCTCTTGGCTTTGGACTCGGAAAACGAGGACATCTCGTTACATTTGCCGGGTAAAGGGCTGTCCTTAAAACCACGGAAGTGAACGCTCTTGCAGTAAACCACCAGATCGGATAGCTCACGCGAGAGGTTGGACTTGGATTCCTGAGCCTGAAGAAGAAAATGTGCGCAACGAGCACGAGTGGTTGGAAAATCAACAATCATTTTCAGATGCGAGGACAAATGTAATCAAGGAACAGTCCACTGTTTTCCCAAGGCACCGTTGAGTAAATCATAGTTCGAATGTCACGTCCGAATCTTTTGCATAGTTCAGACGTTTTCGGACACAGTTCTACCTTCTCGTGTTGGTTCTCAACATGTAGCTCTTTGACAGCTTCACCGTTGGCCATCTCTTCCTCGTCGCTAATGTCATCTGTGAGTGTTCCGTCCAGGCCTGCTCCAATTTTCTTGGCCTTTAGCAACACCTTCCCTTTCAGCTCCTTTGTGTGGACAAGACAGTATCATTAGTGCTGGACTTTGAATGGATTCGAGTACTCTCTTGAGGACACCGTGTCTTCTTGCACTTTGTCTCCTGCCAGACGCCAAAATGCATTTTGCCATTGCCATGCTGTTGCATGAAAATCAATTTGCTAATGGCTAATGGCGAGTTAGCTACAAACAGGATTGCGAGTGCTACGATGTATAAAGTTCTACTCGAACTTGTACTGACAATCCACATATTCGGAGAACTTTCCATGGGTTGCTATTATTATAATTGTGATTGGACCGACCTGTGGCGAGGGAAGAGACTGAGGAGTGGCGTGTCCGTCCAAAACGTTCCTTAGCAACGTGTCGCCCAAGATCTTGCTCAGATGGCGAGCCATGACCGTCTGCTGCTCCACACTGCAATGATTCTCAAGGGACAAGATGACCGGGAAGTCGGATGTCTATCAAGAAAAGTCAGAACCGCATATCAGATACATTGTTTTGTTTTGTGTAATGTGTGCTAAGTGCTACCCACGGTGAAGGCGTATTCTTTCAGTGTTGCGATGATGTCCTTAAAGAGGATCTTGGAGGTGAGAGTGTGGCCGTGATACACCACTGGCTCCCCGTCGCTGCCGTCCCAGCAGTCCACCTCAACGCAGCGACAGCCTCTCTTAAGGGCCCTGTGTTGCACACAAATTGAAATCTCAAGTCCACTGTACGATTCATGACTTGGCATGTGGTATGAAGAGCAGCTCTTACTGTATGTAGGCCTCAAGGCTGCTCTGGCCTCGCAGCTGATCCTCCATCAAGTAGGTGTTATGCGAGGAGGAGATAAAGTAGTGGCTGAGCGGCTGGCTCATGTCCTGGTAGAGACCCAGACGGTCGGGTTTGAATATGGAACCCTCCGGGGAGCACAGGTACATTTGGAAGCCATCAAGGGACATGGTGCCTTGCTTCTTGGCTGCTCAGGGAGAGATCAGAATTGAACAAGTGACCATTTCCAAGAAGAGGTGGCCTTTAAGAAACATCCAGAGCTTCTAACCAAGCTAAACGGACTATGATGAATTGCTCATGTCTTGGCCTGCAGTGGGTCGTTTACTAGGCTCCTCCATTTAGCCCCTCTTGTTGGTATGATGAATACATATTCAAGTCCAAACTGACCCGTTTCTGATGGTTCATGGCGCTCTATCAGCTCCTTGGCATGCCGGGCGCTTCCTTCTCCCTCCTGTTGCTCGATAGTCAGAAAGTTCTCCAGCTCCTCCAGCATTAATATCTCCCCATCTCCAGAATAGTCCTGGAACACTCTCCACACTTCATCTCTCTGGGTCAGCATCTTGTAGAAAAGGACAAACTGCTCGAGTTCCAGGGACCCGCTCTGCGTTCGGTCAGCCATCTGGAAACCAAAGGAAGATGGCTGATGCTTTTGGCGACATGTTTGAGGGCCAAAGAATTGTTTGCAAATCGTACTGTGAAGAGATGGAGAGCGTGTTCCTCGTTCATCTCCACGTTCATCATCTTCAACAGTTTCCGCACTTCTTTGAAGTCTACTTTCCCGTCTTTGTTTTTGTCGGCCTTTTGAAACCAGTCTTGGACCCACCTGAGAGGATGTTCAGGGAAACTTGGAATGAATTTTAGATGAGTTGGCATTTATGAAATTGAAACAGTGGTTCTTAAACTGGAGTTCAGTAACCCCCCGGGGCTCGGCAAGCTATAACATGGGGTCCACAAAATTATTTGTAGTAGAATGTCATTCACTACAATAGAGGTCTTTCCCAAAGTCAGCTGTGATGGACTACAGCTCACATGTGACTTAAAGGAGGACATGTCCCGTAGTAAATATTAAGGATACTGGTTAAGTCTCTGTTTCTCGTCCATGGTTTGAGCCCTATGGATGAGCTTGCGTAATCCCTGGATCCAGGCTCGAGACTCCTCCGGGGACTCTGCCACGAGGTCCAGGTTGCCTTGACGACCGTGAAACACCAAAGTGAAACAGAGGTCGGCCGGGAACTCCTCCGAGATGCTCTGCAAGACCTCCGAGTGGTGACCCTCGCGCACCGCTTCCACGTCCATGACCGAAACTGTCAAGAAATCGTTACGGGGGGAGTTAACTATCATTACCTAGAACCAAACTGACAGCAATATTCTGAGAATTGATTGATTAGTCATGAGATTGAAGGAGTAAGATCTACAGTAACGGAGTGACATTTGGTCGTTGGGAACTTACAAGTGGAGTGTCCTTTTCCCAGCCATCTGGACTTGTACCAGATACTCAGACCATCCTCCAGGAGTCGGAAATGCCTTTGCTTCTTCCACGTATGGGCCTTGACCTTTCTCAAAGTGGATCCCGCCATCATCACCTTGATGTCGGGGTCATCGTGTAGACCTGGAGGCCCAAACAATATCATAAATAGCGCCAACATGAAGGAGCCACGTTGGCCGTCGTGTGACTTATTCACATGTACTCACGTGAACCCTGAGACTCCATTTTGTTAGCCCGAAATCATGCCAAGGGAAAGCTGCTAAAACGAGGCAAATGTTAGCGGATGGGATGGATTTGATTTGTTTCAAGACAATGTTTTTCTTCGGAGCCTGAGCTGGCACCCCCGAGATATCTTATCTTCTCAAGCGTATCCTGAAACAACACAGATTTAGCTTTGCTTCAAAAACACCAAAGTTCTCCCACACCTCAAGTTTAACTCTCCGGAACATCAGTTTGACCCGATCATGTTTGAGCAGCTGGCACAAAAAATCTTGCTTAGATCCAATTGAGCATGAGTTTTAAACCTAAATTCGGACAATTCAATGATTCACTTTATGCAATAATATCTCTGTTGTGCAGTCACAAGGCGCTGTAAATAAGGTCACTTTTATTTTTAGCGCCGGCCGTCAAAGTGAATTCACTTCCCTGAGGCGAGATGAGTCATTGTTCAAACCAATCCCATGGGGGGGGAAGTTCACTGACCACACACGCAAAGCCACCCAGATGTCTGGCCAGACCGAATTTGTAAATCTGGAATGACTCAGCCAGCAAAACAAATGTCTTGCGTCTGTCATTGAATGGCTCAAATCTCTCGAAATTGCTTCCGCTCGGCTTCATTCTGTTGCCCTCCTTTTAAATGTCGGCAATGGGACTGTTCTGGCTGTCTCGTTTTGCCTCTGATCCTTTGCACGCTTCACCGGTTCATGTGCAAACGCTGTCCTAAGACGAACTGAGGAGGAATTTTTGTAAATGAAAATCAAAGCAATTGTCCGTGATTTGTGATCTGCAGCGTGATCTGTTAGTGGCAATGCACTGAATCTTAATTGACTACTTGAGCTCATCATGAACTATAAGCCATGTTTATTCGGATTTCTGCCATTTGGAACACTTCTAGATCATGATACAAGCAGGTCACTCTGATTGCTGTTCCCGGAAAAACGGATTTAGCAGGACGGTTAAAGGTAGGATCGTCAGTCCCATATTGCCAAAACAAACATGTCCCAATTACAGGAGACTGGCAAACATGAACCGGGGGGGGGGGCTCAGTCGTTTCCCTCCTTCCTCACACAAGTAAACACGGAGTCTGCTCGCAGAGACCTGACCAAAGTCTTTGCTGCAGACTGTAAATTAGAACCAGAGACTATAAATATGTGACTTCATCTTACCCATCCCCCTCCAGTATGAATACAGATTCATCCTATACATCCTATATTACGGTGATACTAAGAATAGTTTGATTTACCGAAAGTGGAGGTATCCCAGGAGACGAGTCAGACGTCCAGACGCGGTCGCTCGGCTTAAAGCAGCTCCCCCACTAACGGTCTCTTGCTTGTCCTGGGGGGATGGGCTTGATGCATTGTGGCCAGCCTGAGAGATTGTCCAGAAAATCAGGGATGACACGTCCTTGGATGTCACATCCAGACGCTCGCTCGCAAGGTCCAGGGAGTGTTTAAGCACTGGGAGTGTCCGAGGAGAATTGTCTTGGTCACCAAGCCACTGGGTTGCATGAGCTCCTCCTCCTCCTCCTGAGGCTTCCTTCCCTTTGCAGCCACTCCCTCTTGCCGCTGCAGCCTGCTCTCCTTTTGCTGCATTTGCCTCATCTGTGGGCATCATGTGCCAAGTCTTCTCCATGAAGAATTTGGCAACGATTCAAAGGGCATATCCTACTTCCTTCCATTTTCTGAAGAGAGTATCCTCAGAAAGGGGATGTGAGGGAAAATTGGACTTTAAAAAAAAAATAAATTGCTCGTCGTGTACACAGAATTGGGTCCTCAGAGTGCATGTCCATTGTCCACCCAAGTATATTAAAAAAAAAAAATTCTTTGTCATGATATTCAATTCCTAGTTTGATTGAATTTCTAAACAGCTTTAGTTTCGCTGCTTGGTGTTTGGCGGACTTTATATTCAGTGCATGTGCTGTTTACAATTGAGAAGAAAAAAAAAGTCTTGTTTAGGTCATGTAAATAAGTCAAGCCAAATGTATTTATGGATGCCATAAATGCAGACTCCTTTCCAATCCGACTAATGCACTCCAATATTGACTTGCTCGTAAAAGGCTATTTGGCAAGAATGCAGCGCATGTACTTAGTTCGGAAGAGCTTGCGTTGAGAGTAGACAAATGCATCTGACAGGCTAATGGAGGCTATATGGTAGCATGGTGCGCTAATGCACTGGCCATGTTGGGATGATATCCACCCAAAACGGCATTGACTTTTTCATTGCACAAAAAGTGATTTATTAACTTTGTCACTTTAGTCTGAATCAGTCAGTCTGTCTTCATATATGGAACATTTGATTTAAAAAAACAAAAGACAACAATTTGCTATTTTGAAGTTTTATTAATCTGAAATGAACAATCCTATTTCAAGTGTTTTTCTTACATAAAGAAAATTTCGGGGGAAAAAAAAAAATTGGCAAAAACATTTTGGAAGGGCTGGCAGTCGTTTGTGTGCTAGTATTTAGCCAAACGTTGACATTTGCTATTTACAACAGGACTGAAGGTACAATATTGACAGCTTCAGACATGATTTGGTACAAAACCTTTTGATCATTCAACCGTAAAACAATTCATAGACTTCCAAAACTGAGGCAACCAAAACAAAACACAGGATACCCACTAGTGGCGGGTCTTCCATCTAACCATGCCAGTGGAGATCAGGAGGCTGGCCACAAATGTGAGCAAAACGTCAAAACCAAATGTCATCGACAGTAACGGAGCCCTTCACCGCACAGCCTGTCTTAGCACCGCTTTTGGCCAACATACGAGCGACTCTCGCAGCATCACTGCGGGGCCAAGGGGATTCCCCGGGCGTCGGTCACCTGGCCCTCCTGGAGGTTCTTCACCAACTGGGCCAGCCAACGCTTGGTGGTTGTGTCATCTTTCAGCACCTGCGCAAAGGTGCTGTCCTTCAACTGGTCGGGGAGACACTGCCGCAGAGCTTCTCTGGCTCTGAAGACACAAAAAGGATGACCTTGTATTGAAGATCCCACTGGTAGACATCTTCAATGGCTACACAGTATTCATCTTCCCAGTTGCTTCTCCTCAGGTGAAATGAGAACGACGCCTCTCCGCTACGTACCGGAGATTATCCGAGAGGCGGAGGTAGCATCGAACCACGTGCTTCAGCAGACGCGCCGAAGGCTCCTTGGACAACTGCAACACCATCTTGCCCTGCAGACACGAGGAGCAGCAACGTCACGCGCCGCGAGCTTCAGACGGCGGCGACCGACACTCACCAGGATCATGGCCACGTGGGAGAAGCGCTCGTACGTTTGGCAGATGTAGGCCAGCCCAGTGTCGTCCAACAGGATCTTCTGCAGGATGAACGTGGCCACCTAACGGACCAAACGGAGACATTAGAGACCAGCGACGCCCTGAAGCCCAAAGTACTTGTAAGAAGTCATTTCACTTTCACTTTTTTCTCAACTCATTTCAAATCACACAAGTTGCTCTCAGAATTGGCCAGATTGTTTCTATTAAAAAGCACATTTCCCATCACATATCTTCTTTGGCAAATCACTTGTCTTGAGGAAAGCCTTGGCTGAAACGCAGGCGTGCATGTAAACAGTATCGTACCGTTTTGGAGAGTTCACTCCCAGATTCCATAATACGTAGACACAGTGGGATGATCTCAGTCGTGAGGAGGAAGTTGATCACTTCCTGCTCATCTGTTTTGACCAAAGCGCCTGTCGTGACGACAGAGAGGCTGCTTAGGCTGACAAACGGCAAGCAAAGACGTCGAAAAGTGGAGAACGTGCACGCACCGATGACACCCAGGCTGGTAAGGCGCAGGTACTCGAACGGGCGCGTTTTGCTGACTGTGTGCAGAAAGGGATACAGGAAAAGGGGGATGTGCGCTGCCAGAAAGGCCGACCTAGAGGTGAAAGGCATTCAAATTCATTCTTTTAGGTTTTATTCAAAGTATTACTCAAATAATGATTTCACCAAAATGCTTTGCATATCATTCAAAAGAGAGAGAGAGAGAAAAAGCCAACTTTCAGCTATGATTAGCCGCCAAAAAAGGCGATGAATTTGTTGGACGAAATCACGTGCGTTACCTCGTTTCCGGGTGCGAGGCGACACACTGGAGAAGCGCTAACGCGTTGCACACTCTGTTGGACTGGTGAGCCGTCAGCGTCGGAGGGTTTATCGAGGGATAGATGTTGACGATTTCCTAATACGAGGCGAGAAACTTAAGACGATCGAAGTGAAGCTCGTGTGACGGGCGGCTGGACGGATACCTGCAAAAGGGCGGCGATGGTGCCACACGAGTGCCAGAGCATGGGGGCCAGGTCAGGCACAGATTCTCGTTTCTTGCTGAGCTCCAGCAAGGCGTTCTCTCGGGTCTCGGGGCTGGACAGTTCATTTATCCACTGGTAGATCTTTTCCCGGTCTACCTGAGCCAAGGCTGTGACGTTGGTGACAGCCTGTCAAAAGGCCAGAGAAAGTCACAAATGTGCCATTTTTGTACCCCCTCAGTAAAACACCGCTCCATCTCAATGGACGTTTTCAAAATCCCACCACTATTCTCACATTTTGTCAAATTTGGGTCATCTTTTATGACTGACAATTTACTTTGTTCTATGCACCATTTTGTTTTAATATGTAATTCAAGGGATCAACTTTTTTCCTTTTTGTGCTTCTTGGAAGCACAAAGGAATAATTTGAACCTTTATGACATCAGGTTCAGCAGGGCTTAATCTGACTACCATCTCTGATGCCCCTTCTTCCAAAATGTTCAAAGGATTAAAGCGTTATTGAAATTTGTAACATGTTTTCCGTAATAAAAGTCATTTCTAAAATCTCAGCCACAACTGACTTTTGAGACGTTTTCCAGAAATTGGTACGTTTTCACCGTTTGTAGGAGTAACAAACTGATATTTGTCAAATGAAACACTGACAAATAAGGCTTATCATAGGTCAACGCTATTTTGAACGTATCTTATCAGATAAGCTGTACAATACGTATTTAATGTAATATATTTGAGTTGAGTCAATAACGATTGGGAAAGACAAGCGACATTTGCGTCGGAAAAGGGGTGTGCTTTTAAAAGCTTTGTGCTTAACCCAACATTACTATTAGTATGCCGGTTTTAAATGATGTATTTTGACTTGTGAAATTTATTTGCTCGATAAAAAATGATGTCTGTGAATTTACGTGCATGACGCAAAACGGTGGGAGTGACTGTCTGGTTGTTACAAAAATAAGGGCATTCATTTAGCACAATAGTTGAATAACTACAAAACAAATGGTGAAAAAAAAACTTACGGCTCCCGTAGCCAGCATTCTCACAATCTTAGTGGGGCTAGTTTAAAAAATAAAAATTTCAATGGCGAGTGCAGGTAAAGTTGACAAAACTGTTAGCGCTAACGTTAGCCGCAACTAGCCGTTAGCAACTCATGTCTTCACGCTGGAGCAGAATGTTCACACTACATTATACAAACAACTCAACGTGGCACAACCAAAAGGAGAAACAAATTGCGCCCTGGTCTTCGCGTCCCGCAAACGCAAACAATACTTTGGAATTGGCGTTTTCGTCGCAAAACAAAAAGGCGGTCTCCACTTTCGAGTTCAGCAAAACCGCTAATAGCTAGTAAAGTATCGCGTGATCCGACGCGAAGTGCGCAAAGTGAACACCGTTTCCTCGCGTCATTTCCGCGGTATTTATTTGTTTCCGGGGTAAAATTTCGGTTCCCGCCATCATCGTAATACGCCGCTGCGAGTCCTCTCCTCTGTGTCAACAAGATAGCATACAAATCGCCGGCGGTGAATGCCGGCGAAACAAACTTTGATATCCGAACAGCGACGTTTTGATAGTGAACGTTCCCGGGCGATCGTAGACCAGCAGAAGGTAATCACATTTCGAGCTATGCAGTGTAAAACCAGGTCACCGTTTTCACCTCCCCGATATGGCAGGCAGGCAGGCAAATTAGCCTGTTAGCCACGTTAGCTTTAGTAGCCGAAGCGCTAATGTCGGCCCTCCCTCCATCCTTCCATTCGATGCGTGTCGCCGAGAGGACGTTATTGCCCCTTTAATGGGCAACTCCGCGGGGTTCTTGTGAATTGAAATTGTTAATACGTGTCCAAGTTCTATTGGTAGAATTTCCTTTTATTGAGCGAGTGCTCGGTCTGGTCGCCTTTTCGCTCCGCTTTCCTGCGGCGGTCACGGAGTGGACAGGCGTCGTGCTAATTTACCCCTCACGTCACGAGGCGGCAGAGAAGATAGTTGTTCAATTGACGCACAACTTGACTCGCGTGGACTTTAAGAGAAGTATTTGTATCTGTACTTTTTCATTTTATGCAACGTGTTAACGCTGCGCAAGCTCGCTTGAACTTGGTCTTTCAGTTTTTTGCACGAGAGCTTCATTTGATTTGAGTTGAGCAAGTGGCCAGAAGATCTACTTTGGATGTGTCTTTTTACGCACAGGATTCGATTGACCCACAACCTCCAAAGTGCACCGACGGGATCGCTAAGCCATGGCCACCCTAGTGCCCAAAGTGTCCAGTGGCGGCGCTGTGAAGATGCGCTACACCGGCGATGATGTCGGCGTCTCGCGTTGGAGGGAAGGCACCTTTGAGATCCTGGAAAAGGACAACAAAGTCAAGTTGAGTTTGAAATTCAGCTCTGGAGGCTATGGCAAAACCTTTGAGGTAATATTGGAAGGATTCAAGTATGTTTTATTATCTTTTTTTTGCTTGCTAAAGCACCATTTCTATTTCTATCAAGTCACAATCATCATGTGGATCTGCCATTGTTTTGACCAAATTGCCATACAACAGCGATGGGTTAATTTATTTTGTGTATGAGTAGCTATTGTTGTTTCTGATAAGTTGCCTTCATTGACATTTTGGTGTGACTGTCGAATGCCTTCCAAAATAAAAAGCAATGTAATTAATGAAATTGTCATTTGTTTTCTCACCCCCAGCTGAATCAAAATGTGAAGAAAGTCTCCTTTGGCATGAACCGAATCTCGCTGTCTTTGAAGGACAACCGGTTGATCGTCCTGGACCAGATGTCTTCCACTTTGGCCCGGAAGACGAATGACTATCTGGAAAAGCTAATGCAAGGAAAGACAAGTAATGGGAGGCCTATTACTTGCTGTTACTGTACTATTACTTTACCTTCCTTACAAAAATATGAGAACAAAATCACCAGTTGTCAAATCTGCAAAAACCAAGACTCTTCTTTTCTTTCTAAGGTGTTTTAAAATCATCTAATGGAAGTGTAAACTTCAGTCTGCCGACCCGCCGCTCATTGAAGAATGACATCAGTCCCACTGCGGAGAGACAGGTGAGCACTGGCATTCAAATTTCACAATAAGCAATAATGGTCAATAGCAACGCTTTATTTATGCAACTCTCTGCAAGTGTTTACTATTTTCAGAATAATCACTTCTGCTTAAATAAAGTTGAGCCATATTGTAATCGGAGGGTTTGGCCTTTGAACATCTCGCAGATAACAACAAGACGTCAGATTGCCGAGGGACGGGAGGATTCTACGCCGCGTAAACCTCTGTGCAGCTCGAGCAGAGCCGCCTCCACATCTACTCGAGCCGGACATTCCGACAACCGGCACGTTGAATGTTTGCTTTGCTATTGATGTCGGAAGTGACTCCTTTTTGGTGTCTCAAAGAAGCATTCAAGTATGTTTGAATTATTTGCAAATTGTTGTTTTGTTTGCAAATCATTGTTTTGTCCAGGAGTGAGAAGAGAAAGCGACACCTCGCCTCTGAAAATGACTTGACTGAGGACTACCCCAAGGAAAATGACTCCTCCAGGTAAAAGTCATTCACACTTGAACAGAATTGCAAAGATAAACTGTGGATACACAATATTCAGTAGCCCTCTTGTGCGTGCGTTTCCCATCATGTATTAGCATTAAGCTAGCAGGGGGGCTAATGCAGTGTGTGTGCAGTTGTATCAGTTTGAAAGAAAAGGGAAAAAAAAAGTTCTTAGTGTTTTTTTTTTTTTTTCTTCTTCTTCAAAGCAACAACAAAGCCATTTCGGACCCATCGAGGGAGTTTTTGTTGCTTTTCAAAGAAAAACTGAAGCAAGCAGAGGACAATCGCAGTTTAGGTAAAAGCCCCAGCAGTGCCATCTCAATTTCATCTCGCCGCCGGTGTCACGTGTTGCGCAGTATCTTTCAGCACTATTCTTTTGACTTCCTCTCAGCTCCCCTGACTTCAACGACTCCCCTCCAGCCGACTTCATTCTACAGCAGAGGATCCGTGACCAAGGATTACAGCCAGGGCCACTCCTTTTCAGAAAGGTCAGCTCCGCGCGTCTTCCGCAAAGAGCGTGCGTCCCTGTTCGTTTGACGTCGCCCAGTCAATGCGAGCGACATTTCCCAAATCTCAGGGCCACGAGTACATCGGCGTCACCCGCGGCCAAGCGTAGCCTCCTGCTGCCCATTCACTCCACTCCTTCCAAGAAAGTGCGACCCTCCTTGGATTACGGCGGCTGGAACAAGCCGAGGCCCTCGGCCGCAGTCCAGTCGCAGCCTCCCCTGCAAGGGTAACGGTTTAGCGCATTCGAGGCCACCCTGGCCCGCCGCTGAGGTTTTCTGCTGACGGCGCTGTTCGATGTGTGAACGCTTGACAGGTTTTCAAATTTGGGCAACACTTGCTACATGAATTCCATTCTGCAGTCACTCTTGAGCCTCCCGTCCTTCTCCAATGACTTACTGAGGCAGAGCATCCCTTGGAAGAAAGTACCCACCAATGCGCTGCTCAGGTAGGCCCCACAAAAGTGCATTTCCATTCAATTGGGCGCGCCGTGCTCCAAATGTGCCGCCTTGTCTTCAACTTGTTGTGATGTGCGTCCAGTCGTTTTGCTCATCTTCTGGCCAAGAAGGACGTGGGTTGCCCGGAAACGCAAAAGGACCTCTTGAGGAAAGTGAAAAGTGCCATCTCATCCACCGCCGAGCGTTTCTCTGGAAATATGCAGAATGTAAAATGGCCACCTCATCAAAGACAAATCTTTTCACGGGTCACTTTTGTTTGAACAGAGTTGTCTTGTGTCGTGCCGCTTTTTCACCACCAGGACGCTCACGAATTTCTCAGCCAGTGTCTGGACCAGCTGAAAGACGACATGGAGAAAGTGAACAAAAGTCAGGCATCTGCGGCCAAGCCGGATCCCGGCGAAGAAGCCGACACCTCTCGCATCTACACCTGCCCTGTGGCTGTCAACATGGCCTTCGAAGTGCAGCACACCATCACGTGCAAAAGGTGAGGCCGGAAGCTTGATGGCGAACGAGGCGAAGACTTCTAACTCTGTCTTTTGCAGTTGTGGCGAAGTGTTGATCAAGCGCGAGCAGTTCAACGACCTGTCCATCGACCTACCTCGCAGGAAGAAGACCCTCCCACTTCGATCGATCCAAGATTCCCTGGATCTGTTTTTCAGGGTGAATCTACTTTGATGCAATCTTTAACACTACAACACTTCGTATCGATCCTGTAGATTTTTTTTTAAATGATTATTATTATGATTATTATTTTAGAAACTTCCACTCCTGTTGTCGGTGCGAGCAGTCAGTAAGGAATGCTATTCATTAGCCTGCCTATGGCATTTCCTGTTACGTCTTAGCATGAAGCTAACAGACTTTAAGACGAGACAAAGTGCACGGTGGTTTTGAAGACAAAACTTGCAGTTCACCTGGGAGTGGAAACGGCGCCGCCTTCTTTTTCCCCATTGTGTTGCAAAACCCTCTCTGGAAAGACTTCAAGATACCCAAGTTCAAAAGAATGTTTTCCTTTTGCAGTTGGAGGAAATTGAATATTCCTGTGAGAAGTGCAATAGAAAAGCAGCCACGGTTACACACAAATTCAGCAAATTACCCAGGTAAGCCGCAAATGAGCATGTGAGGAGTAACGAACAAAAGCGGTGGCTTTTCAGTTGACTTTTTTTTCCCCCTCCTCTTGCAGAGTGCTCATCCTTCATCTGAAAAGGTACAATTTTAACGCCCAGCTGTCTCTGAACAGCAAGCTCGGCCAGCAGGTGGTGATACCCCGCTACCTGACCCTACTGTCACATTGCACCGACTCCACACGACCCCCCATCCCTCTCGGCTGGAGTTCCCAAGCGTAAGACCTCCAGGACACACACTCACACCCTTTTTACTGAAAAATAATGCTTTGTTTTTTTCTTTCCCATCCTCTTTAAAGGTCCAGAGCACTCAAAACATCCCAGCCACTCAGTGCGTCCATGGCTCCTCTCCGGTAAATGCTGATTATGCAATAACCTTCTCTGTCTGGTGTTAAAATGCTCGCATTAACAGTGAACAATTACTCTTGAGCCAGTTTCAATGTAGATCCTGATGGTGTGCGTTATAGGAAGCTCGCAGGGAAGACAGTTAATTGCAACAACGCATCGGCGCTAGTGGACTCGGACTCCGAAGAGGAGAAGCTTTGCAGAAAGGCGAGCACCGCCCGCAGACGACGAATCAGCAACAGTCTGCCAGAAGATGATGAACGACCAGAAGAGGTGAAGGTTCCTGGAGGGGAAAATGACTTTTTTTCCCCCCTTCCCCTGTTTTGCTTTTTGTTTTTTCCTTGATGCAGTTCTCGTTGTTCTTAGCGGGGAGATCCAACAGATCTCAGTGGGATCAACGACGATGAAATGTTAGAAGCGGTGCTAGAGTTCAGTCGGCAGGAGGCCGGTGTCACCGCGCCGCCTTTGGTCCTGGACGACGAGCCCACGAGCAGCCCGGACACGGGCTTCGGCGACACGGATGCCCAAGAACTGGCCTATCACGCTGAGCTGATGGAGACGGACGCCAAACAGCCCGCAAGTATGTGTGTGTGTAAAAGGCCACATTTGACCCCCTGCCGCATACTGGGTGGAGAGCTTTAAGTTGCACCTGCACCTGTATTTAGACGTGTTGGATTCCTTGGACTTGACCATGGACGAGAACAAAGAGAACCAAACCCCAGAAGGTTCGCAAGGCCAACAGGGCGAAATTGATTGGGTCCAGCAATACAACTTGGATCAGGAGAGGGAGGATCAGGAGTTGCAGCAAGCGCTGGCTCAAAGCCTCAAGGAGCACGTACGTCGGTGTAAATGGGACAGAAGCATTTGGAAGGAATCTTTCTCTCGTTTCTAATTTGTTGTTTTCTTTGCATTTGCACACAGGAAGCCCAAGAGCTTAGAGAGGCGGATGATCTGAAGAGGGCCACCGAGCTCAGCTTGCAAGGTGGGAACCGGCCTTTCCATATATTGGCGCACGACATTTGGGGAAAATTGGCAGCTGCCAAAAGATTCAAGCAATTCAAAGTTCCGCTTTCCACCACGTTTCTTATAAAGCCGCAAACATGTCGTAAATATGAGATCAACAGTGGTGTCCCTCTGACAGAGTTCAACAATTCTTTGCCCGAGCACATATGCTCGGACGACGACTCCGGCAACGAAGACGTGCTCGACATGGAATACACGGAAGCCGAAGTCGAGAGCCTCAAGAGGAACGCAGAGGTAGCGCGCATTCATCCGTGGCGACGTGAGCGATTGTGTTTCTGAAGACCCCGTGGCATCTCTTCCGCAGTGCGGGGACTTGGCCAACTCTTTTCGGCTCATCAGTGTCGTCAGCCACATCGGGAGCAGCTCCACCTCTGGTGAGAGACTCCGAATATTCTTTCTGCTCTTAAATGCTCCTTTTGTTTTGGCAATGCACGGTAAGCAGGTGGCTTCTTTTGTCAGGCCATTACATCAGCGACGTTTACGACATGAAGAAGCAGTCGTGGCTGACTTACAACGACCTGGACGTGTCGCGCACCCAGGAGGCGGCCGTCCAGCGGGAGCGCGACCGCAGCGGATACATTTTCTTCTACATGCACAAGTAAGTTGGTAGCAGTTTTCTGATTCACCCAGTACAGACGTGATTTCAAAATGATTCAATTGCAAGAGTGGCGTTGTTTCGACCTCTTCCAAATGCACTTGCCGTGTCTAATCAGTGACGCGAGTGAGTTATCGTGTTAGAGGAGACGGACTTCATCGCTGTGAGTGAGATGGCGGTTCAAACCCGTTCCTGCTGTCTCAATCAGTGATGACACAATGTTCTGCTCGGGCAGGAAAACTAGATTTGGACGTCGGCAATTGATTTGATCATAACCAATATATATTTCTCTCCCCCCCCCCCCCCCCCCCCCCCCCCCCCCCCCCCCCCCTTACCGGGTGTTCCCAGGGATGTGTTTGAGCAGCTGTCCGAAATGGAGAAGGCCCCCGGCAATGTCTCGGACTTGGGGAGAAGTGTCCTGCAGCCCCTCTGAGCCCCCACCATGCCTTCGACCACGAAACAGCCTGAACGTAACTAGACTGGTGTCTTATTTACTACTGATTGCTCGGCCCCACCCAACCCAGTTTTCAATGTCGGCACTTGTTTCGCACAACAGAGAAGAGAAACAACCGTATGCGTGTCTGAAGTGCTTAAAATGTCGGCTCAAACCCATTTGATCAGTTGTTTTGGGGTCTATGGTTATGCTTTGCTACAGTTCTGTCAAGTAACTGTTTTATGAACTTGCCACAGCAGGCGCTACTGGAAGTGTTTCGATTTCCTCCCTCGGCCCTCTGTTTTGTGAATCGATTACAAAACGACGATGTTGGATGATAAGCTATTATTTAGAGTGTAGAGAGAGTTACTGTATTTTGCGGGTACAGTCAGTGCAATATCCTGTTTTGACACAATTCAAGCACTGTGTCGATTTTTCCGAAGCTGCTCTTTGTGCTTTAGTCCTTACAAGTTCCAGCAAAAAAGCCCTTCTATGTCTTGCGTTTTGCTCGTGTGCCTCCTCAAGTCTTTCGTAAATGTTTATGTATAAGCTTTAAATTTGTTTTTTCTCCACCCAATATTTTTGTCAAAATTAAGCAATTTTTAGTCAAGAGTTTTTCTATTTATTGCAACCTCGGGTTGTTTCTCCAAATCGACCGGCAAAGATGCAGAACGCCAGGGAAGTGAAATGTGTTACTTTTGTCTGAACCTTCATCAGTCCCATTCAGTCTTTTTGCAGAGACTAATAACTCATGTCCGTAACCATGACACCCTCCAGGAATTGGCCATGTTCAGTTTCCTGTGCAGCCTCCTTGTTCAACCTGACAGAATTCTTACAGCAGACTTTGGTAATAAAACACTTCAATGAACGTGGGATTGGTTTTGGAGTGTTTAATGAAGTGGTCCCAAGCAGGTGTCACCTGTCTTGGTGGTATGGCTTCATCATGGGCATCAAATGTTGCCCTGTCAGTCGATTGTACTCGCCGAGAATGTAGCTTTCCTTCTGCAGCATCTACAGAAAGAAGCACAGCAACGTCACACAAAACGTCTGCCTTTGCCAAGATAAAGGCCACATGTTCCTGCCTGGGTCGATTTGTCCTTGGTGTGTTTAACAGCCCTCAAATTCAAAATGCCAAACCAATAGGACGACCTACATCTCAACAACTGTTCCCGAGACGCTTGCTATTTTAAAAGCAACTTTGAATTGGGTCAATTTGGCCTTCAACCTAACATTACAAACCCATCCAAGAAGGTAGAAGCTTCTGTGAACATACCTCATGCCATTCCTCCTCTGTCTCGTGTCTGTAGCCGAGCAGGTGGCAAATGCCGTGGGTCGTCACCACCTTCGAACGCACCCAGTGGTCAACAAAGCCATCGGCATAGCGAGGAATCGGATCAGTTGTTTCGTGCGACCACTCACGGTGAGCGCTTCGTGGAGATCCGTGGACTCCTCCTGACACTGTCTCATGAGGAACTCCACCCCCAGGAAAATGTCACCGAGGTTCAGCTCGTCTCTGTGGAGGGGACACGGCATCTTACCGGGTCGCAGACCCTGAAAAGCCAAGCCAATCAACCCAATAGGCATTTCTCTCTAGGAGACTAATGCAAATAAGAAACTGGGACAACCACCATCCATCAATCAACATGATGGTAGCAATACAAGATTCAGATCTGATTCCATCAGAAGTGATTTACCTCATGGAATGGAAACGAGAGGACATCGGTGGGTTCGTTTTTCTTCCTGTAAATGTTGTTGATGTGCTGAATTCTGCGGTTGTCCACACAAACGACGCCCAAATCGAACTTCTGGATGCCCAAGATGTGCCTGAGGGTGTTCACGTCCTTGCGGAGCCGGGCGCGGCGAAGAGGAACTACTTTTTGAAGGTTCCGCACCACTACACCCATTTCAAATCAGCCGATCTTTTAATACTATAATTTAATATCGCTAAAACAGGGGGTTGTTTGCAGTCACACTGGTGATGCGACAGCGGCCATGTCTGAAATCAAGGTGACACGCGCCGGTAGCGTTTAGTACACAGTAGGGCAATCGGTTGAGTGTTACGGACCATTTCAGGGTGAATGTTGTGGTGCACACGATAAAAACTTAAGTTTAACTGCTGTCTTTAGTTAACGTTCAACACAATTTCGTGAATGAAACGCTCCAGAATGGCCGAATACACATTGGCTGTGTTGCTTTCAATGAAACTGGAACCGGCCGACAGTTTCACCAAACGAGACGAGCTACCCGCCCCAAAAAATATGAACGATGTCGTCAGCCAAACGGTCTTCTCCGACAAACCTTTATTGAGGTCGTCAACCACGTTTGCCAGATAGTTTGATGTTGAAACGCGTCGCATGCATGTGGCACGTTTTCGATTCACCAGTAGCCTCGAACGCAACGTCACTGAATTAGCACACCGGAAACCGGATATAATTTTTTTTGTAACACCAGGTCAGAAATACTGTAGCCCCAAGGCTGAACCCTTTATAATTTATTAATTTGTAACTTTGTATTAAAAATTAAAACTGTAAGGGTGTCAAGCGTGTTGTTTTATTAACAAACGGCACTATGAGAGCACGTGTAGTGATCCCACTAGGAGCGTTCTGATTGGTGGAGCTCTTAACGAACTCCGCCCACACGTCGTCATCTTTGCTGTCTGATAGGTCAGCTGCTCTCTGATCATGTCTTTCCATGCTGAAGTGTTTCTCGAACGTTGCCGCTATGCTTGCTGGGAATTGTAGTTTTATTTGTAATTAACTTTAACGCTGTTTGCCTTCTTAGGCACTACATATACCACACGTAGCACATAAGAGGCGGGCACCTTCGGAGGTACCTGGAGACGTTCGTTCATCGGGAGGATGCTTGTTGACTGTGCCAGTTATGACTGAGAATATGTAAGTATTGAGCACTCTTAAATTCCTCTAAATAAGAACTTTTTGTGTGAAACGTCTGTAGTTGCCGTGACCAAAATGAGTTTTAATATATTAAGTTTTGACTTGTTTAGGTTAAAGTTGCTGTCAGTGGTTCAATTTGACCTCTCACCAATGTATCAGCAAACATCTCATTATGATTCAGTGCAGTTTTTCCAAACTCACATTTTTTTGTTGTATATCATTCTGTTTTTTCTTTCAACGTATTTTTGAGTTGGCAACACTGAAATGAGTAAACTGGACAGAGATGCGTGCGTACTAGATTTTGATGAACATATTGAGTGGCCCAAGCGGTACAGAAGATGGATGGATGGATATTGAGTGGCCTTCCTTGCTTCTGCAGCAACACATTTCATACTCCGTATGTGTACGTTTTGTCGTCTTTGCTCAGGCACTTGCGGAGGCGAGGAGGACCGTACAAGACGGAGCCGGCTACGGACCTGAGGCGCTGGAGGCTTTCTAACGTCGAGGGCAGGCAGACCTGGTCATACCTGGAGCATGTGGATGCCTCAGAAAGGGAGCAGACCATGCTCGAGGCCCATTCTTTAGGCTTGGACACGGTAGGCACCAGCTGATATCTTGTGTGCTTTCCAAAATAATATTCAAAAAATCATTTTGTGGAGCCCATGCCTTACAGATGAATCCGAATTTCAATTTTGTCACCACAGAGCAAGTTTGTGCACGACTCCCCGGCCGCCCGCACGGCCGTGGATGCCGCCCTGAAAGGTATGAACTTCTACAGCCACCTCCAAGCCGAGGACGGCCACTGGGCGGGGGACTACGGAGGACCACTCTTCCTGCTACCCGGTATGCCGCATGTGAAGACGAGGGAAGGATCCAAATTTGGTCATGAAACAATGTTGCAACCTCTGAGTGCAGGTCTACTGATCACTTGCCATATCGCTAAGATCCATCTGGAGCAGACCTGGAAAAAAGAGATGGTGCGATACCTGCGCTCTGTTCAGCTGCCAGATGGAGGCTGGGGCCTGTAAGGCGCTTTGCAGCTTTTTGCACGCGGCACAATGTGAAGGATGACCTGGCTCGGCGCGTTGTTTGTCGGCAGACATATCGAGGACAAGTCGACGGTGTTTGGCACGGCTTTGAGTTACACCTCGCTCCGGATTCTGGGTGTCGATCCGGATGATCCCGACTTGGTTCGGGCGAGGAACAACCTGCATAGCAAAGGTTTGAACAAAGTCTGCCTACTGCTAACTTTCCTGTTGATGATGCAGGTCAATTAAGATTGAGCGATTGATCTTATCGATCTATTTCTCCGGAGGCGGTGCGGTGGGCATCCCATCCTGGGGTAAATTCTGGTTGGCCATTTTGAATGTCTATGACTGGGAAGGAATGAACACGCTCCTACCAGAGATGTGGTGAGATGAAAAGTTAGGAATTGAACAGACAGTGTAACATGAAGATGTTTTTCAAGGTCCCAAACCTGACTTTGATGCATGTGACGTGTTGTCATGCTGTGTGACTGAAGCACTTCCATTTGACGCCAGGCTGTTCCCCAGCTGGCTGCCGGCCCACCCGTCCACGCTGTGGTGCCACTGTCGCCAGGTCTACCTTCCCATGAGCTACTGTTACGCTGTCAGACTGGTGGCTGACGAGGACGCCCTGGTCCTTAGCCTCAGACAGGTGCCACAAGGGGGCGCCATAGCGATACTCTTGCATGACAGACCTGGAAGAAAGAAAGAAATTTTTTTCTTCTCCACCTAGGAGCTTTATGTCCAAGATTATGCCAGCATCGACTGGCCAGCTCAGCGCAACAATGTGGCGGCATGTGACTTGTACACTCCACACAGCAAACTGCTGTCTGCAGCCTACAGTAAGTTCCCAACGGAAACAAAAATCAAAAAGTATTTTGACACCGAGTGGCCCTCACGCTCATCTTGCAGCCGTGCTTAATGTGTACGAGGCCCACCACAGCGCCACGCTGAGAGGAATGGCCGTCAAAGAACTGTACCAGCACATCCAGGCCGACGACCTCTTCACCAAATGTATCAGCATTGGCCCGGTAGTGGAGACACTTTGGAAATAAAAAAAAAAAAAAAAAAGTGAATCGGCCATTAGTAAATGTCAGGCCACGTGACACCATTTTGATGGCCGGCCCCTGTGTTGCAGATCTCCAAGACGATCAACATGCTGGTCCGCTGGTACGTGGACGGCCCCTCATCTGCAGTCTTCCAGGAGCACGTGTCCAGAATCGCCGACTACCTCTGGTTAGTCTGCCAGACTGAGCTGCACGGGGGGGTGGGGGTCCTGGGTTTACAAGTTAGCGTTTGTTACACGTGGCCACGTATCACACGGTAGCGTGCGAGCTCAGTCACCACCACACCTGCTAGGTTTTTTTTTTTTCCTTCCTTAAAGTCCATCATAAACCCAGGACCCACTAAAGAGATGATAATAATGCAATCTGACTGAATGTAATCATTTTTGCGTTTTAGGCTGGGACTGGATGGTATGAAAATGCAGGTGAGTGATTGTGCCTCATCTGAAAGATGATGTAAATCATCTGAAAGCCATTGATTTGTTTACATTGTGTGCATTTGTGCAGGGCACCAACGGGTCTCAGCTCTGGGATACTTGCTTTGCTGTTCAGGCTTTCCTTGAGGCAAGTCACTCTTGAGGCCGAGGGCGGGAATTTGAGTTTGACTTGTCGGGATGTCGGCGGGCGAACAGATTTCCCCTCGCCTCATAATTTGGGGTCTTTCAGGCGGGAGCCCAAGACAACCCCCAACTCGCCGAGTGCCTCCAACGCGCCCGGCACTTTCTGACAATCACACAGGTGAGAAAATGTTTGCTGCTTATTTTTGGAAAGGTGCGAGAGCAACTCTGAATTTTTGGTCAGGACGGAAAAGCTGTCGACCCGACCAGAGCGTGATTGTAAAATTGTTGTTCTTTTTGTGTGCATCTTTCTCCTCCACCAGATCCCAGATAATCCTCCCGATTACCAAAAGTACTACCGTCAAATGAACAAGGTGCAGCCGTGAGCCTTTTGACGAAAAAATGGAAGCATTTTGAATCTGATCCCGTCCGTGGCTGCGTTCAGGGAGGCTTCCCCTTCAGCACGCGCGACTGCGGCTGGATCGTGGCCGACTGCACGGCGGAGGGCCTCAAGTCGCTGATGCTGCTGCAGGAGGCGCGCCCCTCCGTCGGCGAGCCCGTCGCGCCGCAGCGCCTCTACGACGCCGTCAATGTGGTCGGTCGGCGCCGCCGCTCGAGCACGCCGCGTTCGCTCGGCCGTATGCGTCCATACGTGTCGTCACCTCTTTTTGTTCCTAGTTGCTGAGCATGAGAAACTCTGACGGCGGCTTTGCCACGTATGAAACAAAGAGAGGGGGGAAACTTCTCGAGCTGCTGAACCCCTCCGAGGTCTTCGGTGAGTCAATCACCCTGTTGGCGTTTTTCTTTTCCCCATGGGTGATGTAAATGTACATTGATAGAAGTGCAATATTGTATACATGCTTTCAAAACAAAGAAAAAATCTTCTGTTGACACATTCCAAACTGAACCCAGCGCGCGACTCCAGGCCGTGGGACACATGTGTTGGCAACACGCAACCAACACGAAGTCACGTTTGCAAAAGGAGAAGCCAAATATGTCTCGCAACATTTTTGACGTCTGACTCAGATGTGACCAAGAAAGGACAAGTTGCAGTTTCCTTCTTCAAAAGATGCCTTGTGACAGAATCCACCTTTCCCAACCAGGTGACATCATGATCGATTACACCTATGTGGAATGTACGTCAGCAGTGATGCAGGCTCTGGGCCATTTCCACAAGGTGCAGCCCGAACACCGCGCGGAGGAAATCAGGTATGGCCCAAAATGCTGCTCCGTTTGAAAGATGGCATCATTATGCATCGTTCTTTTCTTTTTGCACACGTTTGGATTCATTGAAATGCAGTCAGCGTTGTTGCAGAAGCACTCAAAGGGATTGTTGTATATGCACCCCAGGAAGACCCTGGAAGACGGGCTGGAGTACTGTCGCAGGACGCAGAGGCCCGACGGATCGTGGGAAGGGTGCGCTCAGCCGTAGCGCCTCATGCTTTGACTCTGCGCTGACTCTGCGTTTCCCGCTCAGCTCCTGGGGCGTGTGCTTCACCTACGGGACCTGGTTTGGCTTAGAAGCCTTCGCTTGTATGGGACACCATTATCAGAGGTGAGGTTGGAGGAGGTCACCTGCGTCCAAGTCACACGCTGACGCCAGCGCCCGTCCTCGGCTAGGAACGGCTGCCCGGAGGTACGCGACGCCTGCCGTTTCCTTTTGGATCGGCAGATGGCGGACGGCGGCTGGGGGGAGGACTTTGAGTCGTGCGAGCAACGGCGCTACGTCCAGAGCGGCTCGGCGCAGATCCACAACACTTGCTGGGCTCTGTTGGGCCTCATGGCGGTCAGGTGAGGATTATTGTAGTTTTCTCAATGTGAGTAAACGTCAACGCGTCCGTCCGCAGGCACCCTGACCAGCGGGCCATCGAGCGAGGTGTCAAGCTGTTGATTGACAAGCAGCTGCCCAACGGAGACTGGCCTCAGGTGAGGTTCTCCTCGCTGTTTGGTTTCCACCTGAGCCAACGTGACGGCGGAACACGACTGACTTTGCGTGGTGTCCCCCTCTTAGGAGAATATCTCGGGCGTGTTCAACAAAAGCTGCGCCATCAGCTACACCTCCTACAGGAACGTCTTCCCCATTTGGACCCTGGGCCGCTTCGCCTCTCTCAACCCCGGCAGTTCTCTGAGCGGCAAGGTCAAGCTGTGAACGCATATGACGTCAAAACGGAAGAGCCGGTACATTTCAACTGTCAAAGTGTCTCTCCGCATTGCCTTAAGACTTTTTTGTGCAGATATTAGAGCAGGAAAAGACTTGTTTACAACCAGCAGAGTGGCAAATTACACAACCATTCATTTGAGAAAATACTCGAGCAGTATAAGAACAATGTTTGTGCCTTAAAACTACGTTTTGTCGAGAAAGTGAATTATTAGCTGTGTGTGTGTTTGTGTGTTCGTTCCACTTGATGGCTCTGAGGTGGACATTTCAGTCACGTAACAATCACGAAGGAATATTCCTCCGTACAATGGTTCAAGTTTTGACTCACACTGACACACCCAAAGTTTTCCATTCAAGCGCAGCTCGGGTTTTGTTTTGGCCTCTTGGTTGGTTTAAAGGCGAGTTTTCGAATGTTTGGGGCCCAATCAAGGTGAACAATCTCCACTTTGTGTGAGGAGTGGTGACGACAGCTAACAGATCTGTGATGAGGATAACACTCGAGGCTGGTTCATCCTGTTCTGACATGACGCTTTGATTCATTATGATGTTCATGGGTCATTTTAGATTGTTCCTAAATGTCAGAATGAAAATAAATCCCAATAAATAGGAAAAGCTAGTTGAAACTCAATTGTGAGTCACTTTAAACGGTATGTTGTCCTCATTCAAGCAAAAAGTCCCTTTTCCAAGTCTCCATTGTCTTCCTCGTGCATCCTCGTGGTGATGATGTGACTGGCCGCATTACAGGACAGTTCCCAGACACGTTTGTGCTCTTGTCGATCCAAAACAATGTTTCCATACAGAAATGGCCAAAATCACCCTTAAATGTCCAAGTTTCAGTCAACGCCCATGTTGTCTTGACACTTGCATGCTACGCTGGCCTTGCATTGTTTGTGGTGCACAACATATTTGTATGGCCAAGCAAGCAAGGGCATGCATTCTCCTTCCTTCAATTGTTGTCGTTGAACATTCTTCAAGCGCGCCGATGCAAAGAGTGGAGATGGCACTTTGTGTCTGCATGTAGTGCATTGCCCAGATAGTTTCGATTCACTAGATTGTCAAACAAACAATACTTTTGTCCTCACCTAACCACATATTACAGCCCCCCCTCCCACAATGAGGGCGTGCCCGCAGGTAAATAAATGTGCACGGACCCACACCGAGAAGATATCTGCATTGAGCGCAAACGGTAAGTGTGTGGATTTCTTCACATGGACACTTCTTATGTGTTGTCTTGAATGTTTTTTTGGTATCATTTCAGGCATCAATGCATCACAACAAGCAAGGTGAGAAATCCGTCGTCGCTTCTTCCTCAGCCTTCCCAAGAGCTGACTGATTTTGGGGTTTTTTTTTCCAAAAGGACGCTGTGGTGGTAGAGGTGGTGGGCATGGCCACGGCCACAATCATGGCCACGGGCATGGCCACAGCCACGGGCCTGGATGCGACCGAGAGCCCGGATGTAAAAAATGTCGCAGGCGGCGGCACAGGAGAGGACACAAGCATCGCCGCTGTCACAAGAAAGGGAAGGAGTGTCACGGGGTGAGTTACGCAAACTGTTGTCGTCACAAACAGCAACAATGTGTATCTGTAGCTTCATCCGTGTTGAGGATTACACGAAAGAAAAAAGTCACATTTTAGAGGTTGAAAAATAAAATTAGCCGGAGGTTTCCGTTTCCACCAAAGCTTTGTGACTCCAAATGTGGTTTTGTGCTTTGCGTCTGCAAAAACTTGACGTTGTATTCCCGCTGCTCTTTTTTTTGCAGTCCTCTAGCAGCTCCTGCAGCAGCAGCAGCAGCAGCAGCGATTCCGATTAGAAGAAGAAGAAGAAGAAGCAACCTGGAAGGTCTTCCAGTATCCGCTTTGCACAATGTTTGGATTGAAAACATTTTGTGCTTGATGTAACAAAGTGGATTTTAAAATAAAATCTGAAATGAAGGTTTCGTGGCACATCTCTGAAGCACGAGGCAAAAGCTTACAATTCGGCAGCTCGAGTAAAGGAGCTATTTGGAAAAACAAATGAACTTAAAATGGCCACGCAAAAGTAACACAAATGGCAGAGACTTTTTCAAGACGGTCACAAATTTCAAGGTGCAGAGTGAAAGTGGCTGAATTTCAATTTCCAACATTTCCACCAGGACCAAGATGGCAAGAAAATCTGTTGTTTTGGAGGAAAGGAAATTTCCCAAGATGCATTGAGTCATTTGGTGCAACGCAAGACGGCGACGCAAGAATTTGCAATTTTGTTAGGCCCCGCCCTCCCTCCCTTTCTGTAGTTGTGGCCGGAGGCAGAATGTTTTGTCAGACTTGTTATAAAAGCGCTGCCCGTCGGTGGGCAGGTGAGTGAGCAAGTGAGTGACTCTACTTCAGCGCACGGTACGTTCACCAACTCTGCACATTTTAAGGAAACTTGTCAAATGTCATTTAACAATTTTGCTTTCTTTCATTCCAGATTGACGATTTGAAATTGGGAAGCTGAGATTTTGACAAGCGCAAGGCAAATCAAGGTAGACCTATTCATTGCTATTTCTCCAGAATCTCTTTTTTATGACTGTTTCTGAGTGAAACTTTTCCGTCTTATTACTAGAATAGACATGTCCACCAAATTTTGTATCGATATGTAGCTCTGGTGTCCAGGGTTGATTTTATTTTATTTATCCTCCGCCTTTTGTGACAAATGCCAAACCTTCAAATTTTCTACCACTTTAGGTTCATCTTAGAGACGATGCCACACAGGCCACACACGCCTCGGGGGGTGCACCACCATGCACACCCGGCTCACGGAGGTTTTAGGCACGGCCACGGCCTTCATCACGGCCACGGCCTTCATCACGGCCTCCATCACGGCCTCCATCACGGCCTTCATCACGGCCTTCATCACGGCCTTCATCACGGCCTCGGATACGGCCACCTCGGATACGGCCACCTCGGATACGGCCACCACGGATACGGCCACCACGGATACGGCCACCACGGATACAACCGTGGACACCCCTCCCACGTACATGTTCGAGGATGTTCAATACAATAACCTTGAAATGTAACCGTTCACATAAGCAGCGTGTCCTGTATATTTCATTTCAATAAGAATCATTCTTACAGTGGCCCATAGCGGTTGTTGCAATAAAGCGCGATTTTGTTTTCGCTATATTGTTGCTTTCATGTTCGTTTCTCAGGACCGGCAATATATTTTTGGGTGTACCGAAACAAACAAAGATAACAGGAGAGGAAAAAAAGAAAACCACAGTGCCACCTGGTGATCACCAAGCCTGCACACCTTATTTACTCCGAAGCAAAAAAAGGTCATGTCCATCAATGTGAGCTCACCATTGTTTGCCTTTAGCAAAGTCCATCAGGCATAACACTCCCACCGCTGCCTTCCAAGTAAACCCTAACTCTAGGCAATTCATGTGTAGAGCAAAAACACAAACACGGACAAAGTGACCTTGCCCAATTTTTCTGACTGACTGATTCATGACCGGCAGGCAACATTTCTGCAAGCCCTCCAGAAAATGGCTAGGTAGCATGTTATCAGCCTCCTCATGTGTATGTGTGCGCGAGATCTTGTTTGTTTTTGTTTGATCACGTCGTTGTGTGTCACAAGGGAGGTCTGAATGAACACCTTTGTTCCCCACCATGTGATTTCTATGAGTGTGTTAAATCACATTGCTGGTTTGAGGGCATTTACTTGACTTTTGTTGTGGAATTTCTATCAAGGAGGAAAAAATGAATTGAAAAAAAAGAGCTTTATTTAAAGAGCAAATTAGACGGCTGCAAAAAAGGCCTGTAGTGTAGTTCAAATTATGTCTGTCTATGTGTGCCATGTGAGCTGTGTTAAAGCTCCAGGCGCAATATTCAATATTGATGCCAGGACAGTTGAAGAAACTTTCTTAAAGTAAAAACAAAACAAGCACTTTCTGGATGGAGTGCAAACGGGGAGGCAAGCTCATAAAAGGAGCTACAAAGAAAGCAGGCAGCTGCATTTGCAACTCCACTCTCCAACGCAGTAGGTAGAGGTTCTCTTTTTGCTCCTTCATGATTTACTGACAAATTGTGCCGATTCTTAACTTTGTGTACTTGTGTTTTTTCCATCTCAATTGTAGGAGCTGCACTTGCTGGTGAAAAATGTACAGCAACAACCAAGGTAAACCACAAGACCATTCAGATTTTTTTCTGTAAAATTCCTTTTTACAGACTTTTGATAACTGTTTTGAATCCTCCAGTTTTCAAGAAAAGCCGTAATGTCCTCCAAAAAGTGCTGTTGATTGGATATTATTCCGCTCAAATGGGTCTCTTTGACCTCGAGCATAACAGGTGCATTTACTGTACAATATTTCTGTTGCTAAAATTTTTGACCTGCAACGTACAATAACGGGATGAATGAATTTTATTTTAAATTTCAAAATGAGTCATCTTGACCCGTGACACAATGGGAACAATTCCATGTATTTAGGGTTCAGTTCGACCTGCTGTCAAAAGTATTTCCGTGACTTTCAAAAGGGACAAATTGACCGGCCTGCATCTGAGCAGAAGGAGTCACTGAATCGACTAATTGCGCTTCTTGCTCTGTTTGGAAAGGGAACCCTAACCCCCAAGGCCACCCCAACCAGCCTGGGGCAAACCCTCCTCCGCATCCACCAGGGGGATGCCCGCCTCAGGCTTGCTGCCCTCCTCAGCAAGGCTGTGGACCGGCTCACGGGCATGGACATGGGCAAGGGCATGGACATGATCATGGACACGGCCATGGACACAGTCATGACCATGGTCATGGTGGTCACGGAGGTCACGGTGATCACGGTGGTCACGGTGGTCACTGCCATGGCAAGCACTAGCACAAGAATGGCCACAAGCATGGCAAGTGCCACAAAAAAGGAAAGGACTGTCACGGGGTAAGACTCGTTGTTCCATGTCAGCATTTATGAAAAACAGCTAGCGTTTGTTCATGGATTGTCCATCTCTCTTCTTGGATTTCCTCTTTAGTCATCCAGCAGCTCTTGCAGCAGCGACTCAGACTAGACCAAATGAGCAGAGACGGCGGCACGTAACATCTGAAGAGAACGAGGGTGCAATCAACCCCTGTTATGTGATGTTTGGTTCTTAGCTACCACCCTACACCCTGGTCGTTGTGACTGTTGTTGAACCATTAAAAAAAAAAAGTAATTTTTTTGCTAGCCATGTGTTCTTTTCAATGCAAAAGTACATCCAGTGTTTATTTTAACAAAATTGATACAAATATATAATAAAATTTAAATTTTTAAAAACAACACATGGTTATGTTTAACCATTAAAACCTGATTTGACATATTTTACAAAATTGTTTAAATATGTCATGTAAATTAACTATTACGAATATAAATTTAAAGAAAAACTTCAACTCATAGAATGCAGGGGTAAATTTGACCCGCTTCATTTTTACCATCCGAAAAGTGAAATAGATATACTGCTTCAGCTCTGTTTCTTTCCTTTGGTTCAAAAACACAAACTAAAAGGGCTTGGAAATTACACTATGGTATTTTTCTACACCTGTGCCCACTTCTGGTTGTCATACCACCATTTGTCCAGTTGATGTCAGTGTCGCCCCACACACACTAATATGCACGGGGCCAGGGAGAAGTAGAAATGGTGTAGCTTTCATCCGGGTGTTTGTGGCGTCACGAATACTGACCAATCAAGAAGAGTTGCGACCTCTTTCAGGAAGTGAACACTGAGCAGACGCCGTGTCCCAAGAAAACACACGCTCAATCTAACCTAGTCCAAGTCATGTCATTTACAATAGTGACGTCTAAACACAGGTATTTGTCTTCTTTTATTACCATGAAGTGTTTCCTTTGGTGTCGTTGTGAAATGCTGGAAGCGTTTTGTAAGGTTGCTGTAGTTTCTGACAACTCTGTGAAACAAAATAATCACTGCCTCGCCGACCAATCGGCATAGCGTTCATCAATAACTTCTAGGGGAGAATAAGAAGGTCATCGTCATGTTGTTGCTTGTTTCAGGCTCAGAGCCATCTGCAGACTTCATCGAATCCAAGGACACATGGTGAGGGAACGACTGCTTAGGGTCCCCGCTTTACGACATGCGATGTTTTGAGGTTACGAACGGCGCCTCATAAACGGGACATCCCGTGTATTTTTTATTGTATAACAATGACGATATTCAATGAAGTTATTTTTACATGTGAAATGAAATTGTTTTCAATCGATTCTAGATGTCCAGTCACGTGGAGCCCGAGGTTCTCATGGAGAAGGTGGGCCGGGCTGGTGTGATCACCATGAACAGGCCCAAAGTGCTAAACGCCCTCAACTTGACCATGATCCGATCCATCTACCCTCAGCTCAAGGTACGCGCGGACGTGCTCGGCATAAATGTTCAAGCACAAATTCATGGTGCGGCTTCAAAACATTGCCTCGTTGTCAGAAATGGGAGAGTGACAGCGATACGGACCTTGTGATCATCAAAGGGGCAGGTGGGAAAGCGTTTTGCGCCGGTGGAGACATCCGAGGTGAATACGAGCGATTGCACGACAAGCCTGCAGTTTCGAATCGTTTACTCACAACATTATTTTACACCTCTGACAATGCTGCTAGCCCAAAAGCCGATATGGACTGTTGTCAATTATTATTATTATTTTTTTTACACGATTCCCTTTCAGCAATTACGGAAGCGGGCAAAGTTGGCGATCCTCTTTCGCAGGTCTTTTTCCGTGAAGAATACATTCTGAACAACGCCATAGGTGAGCTTTACCACCATCTTCTTTGCACTTTAATCCCCACCGATCTCTCACATTTGTACATTTTTGCCCAGGCACATGCAAGAAACCATTCATTGCCTTCATTGATGGAATAACAATGGGAGGGGTGAGTGAATGTTTAAAATTGAAATCATAATTAAAGTGACACAGTGCTGCAGATGGTAGAGAAAAGACTTGCATGGATAGTTTCCCCCGCAACCCATTTTTGAAGCTGCTCCACCGCTTCTTCATGGGGTGGAGGTCGAGGGCAGGAGGAGCAACAACACGCGTTTTGACGTCACGTAGTTAGCGCCGCCACTGAGGTGCAATGTGAAGTTTGCTCCGAGGGGGTCAGCAGAGGACCGTGTGTCACCTGCGCCGAGCGCACGGTACCGTCTGATTGGATGACGCGGCAGTGTTGCCACCCTGCAGGAGTCGGATATAGCTTGAATTGAAATGATGACCTTACTCCCCCCCCCACCCCCACTCAAAATAACCAACATGAATCATTAGAGAGCTTTGCTGCCGGGTTTCCACGTGTTTGTCATTCAAGCCCCTGTCGTGTTATCGCTCTGTCTTCAATGTCGTGACTGAACGGTTGTCAAATTGTTTTCTGGTTCTCCTCTCGCAGGGAGTCGGCCTGTCAGTTCACGGACGCTTTCGAGTGGCCACCGAAAGAACCATGTTCGCCATGCCCGAGACCGCTATCGGTAAGCCGCAACAAGGCAGTGAGCACTGAGAGATCCCTTTGGGGAGAAGAAGGATGACATTAGCTGAGGGCGTGGACTAAATGCGGCAGTCGGACACTTTGAGCCTGTCGTGGCCCGACGCCGTTTACTCGCAAGACTTCAAATGGACGACCATCGCTCGGCCCCACCTTGATGATGCGGTGTAGAAAATTGCTTCTAAAGTTGGATGCTCAAACAGCACAAATATAGTCACAACAATAATCATGTCCTTTTCCGCGTACTCTTGCTGAACTGTGAATATCCCCGCGACAACCTCGTCACATTTAAGCCTCATCGGCGGCGTGCGTGACGATAATACATTTTCCTCCGCAAACGAGGTCAGGCGGCGGGATTACGCGCGTTTGCCGAGCCTCGGCCACACAAAGACGCAAAAGCCTCGCAAATGCTGAATTCCACTGCAGGCGCTGACTTGGTTTTTTACGCATCACATTTCGCAAACGGTGTCAAAACCTTTGGGAGTGAGTCTATTGTGCATCTCTGCTTTCTTTGGCCCCACATTTGAATGCAGTCGCCTGGTGTCAATAAGACGTTTGCGACATACTTGCGTCATCGCCTCCTGGAACGAGTCTGTTTCGGGGGGGCGGTCAATGCAATCAAGTCTGTCCTTTTGCCGGCAGGTCTGTTCCCCGACGTGGGAGGTGGTTATTTCCTGCCGAGGCTTCAGGGCAAGCTGGGCCTCTTCCTGGCTCTGACGGGCTTCCGCCTCAAAGGCCGCGACGTGCACCGAGCTGGAATTGCCACTCACTTTGTCGAGTCCAACAAGGTACCATCCGTCGTGCTTGCCTTGTATGATTGTTTGTGAAATGGCCTCAAAAGGGAGCATTTATTGATTTGTTTAGCGTTATCCGTCGTCATGGTAACATCGGCGCATCGGCGTCTGAGTCGTTTAGAAACGAAGAATGAAAAAGCACGAATAAATTTGATTCATCCTTTCATTTGCAAGTTATCGTGACCTCGATGTCTGAGTGTCCATGCAGACATTGTGGGGGTGGGGCTTTTGTTACCATAACAACCAGGGCCTGAGCTCACCAGCCGCTTCTTGTCGTGCCAGTCTAGAAAAGTGACGTCCGTATGAGTCAAAGCGCCGATTGTATTTTCCCTCTCACTTTGCTCCTTTGGTCATATTTGGCGTACACTTTCCCCCGCGCTAGATGTCGAACCTGGAGAAGGAGCTGGTGGACTTGAGGTCCCCGTCTGCTGACAACATTGCCAGAGTCTTAGATTCCTTCCATAGCGAGGTGAGGAGCCTGAGCCAAAGTGGTGGCGCCCGCTTTGGGTGTTGATTTTCCATTTGGTTCTTGTCTCAGAGCAGCCTGGACTGTGACAAGCCGTTTGTCCTGGAGCAGCAAATGGCCGACATTGACAGGTAGGCGGCCGACACGGCGGCTCGACTGCTGCACGCGCAAGGCCGCATCGCCATCGTTGTGGTTGTCGTCCGCGCAGGCTGTTCGACGCCACCAGCGTGGAAGGCGTCGTGCGCAACCTGAAGGCTGACGGCTCACAATTTGCAAAGAAACAAGCGGAGGTAGGCAGACATCCCAAATATGTCCTGGCTTGATGTGAATGCTTTTTCGTTTTCTACCTGGAGTGTTTGAGCTTCTCATTTTGCTGCGGCTCCAATCGACAGATTGCAACCTCAAAGAGATCCAACAAAAAGCGCTCGGCGCTGTGCGAAGAGGCTTGTCCCATTAGCGCCTGGCCATTTTAGTAATTAGCAGTTAGCGCCGCTAAGTATTTAATGGGCTTACTGGTGTTTTGGGGCCTCCTGGGCTGCATCTCAATCCCCTTCCAGGGAGGGGCAAAGGAGCCTCCCGAAAACTCATTTGCCTAATTCTGTTTTTCCACCTCATTTCCATTTGCGCCGTCCACTGCGGTTACATCCAGAGGGATTATTAAAAAAAAAAAAAAAAAGATTAGCGGCCCCTCCTCCACATACACCTCCACTATTTGCTGCGCATCACGCTCGGGATTAATAAAGCAAAAGCCCTCTGTTCAATCCCGCTGTTTTGTAGCGGGTCAAATTGACCCGTTTTGTAAACAAACAAAGCATAAAAACATGTATTTGGTTTGGGCGCCAATCTTGAATGACCCTCATTGGACAGAACGTTATCAGAGCGGTAAATTTGCTCGAAAGATTGATAGCAGTAAACTTGTGGTCCCGCAGACTTTGTCCAAGATGTCCCCCACCTCCATGAAAATGACCTTCAAACAGCTGCAGCTCGGCGCCACGCTCAGCCTGCAGGACGTCTTGCGCATGGAGTACCGCCTGAGTCAGGCCTGCATGGTACGGATGTTCAACACTTGCGCAGCAAAACCACTCGTCTGTCATGCAATGAAAAAAGTCATGTGAGCTCAAACCGTGTTTGCTTCGCAGCGGGGCTGCGACTTCTACGAGGGCGTCCGAGCCGGTAAGTTTTTTTGCGCCGTGCGCACGTGTCTGGTGGTGTGGAAATGGCGCTCAACTCATTGTGCGTGCGTGCAGTTCTGGTGGACAAGGACCAGACTCCCAAATGGAAGCCGGCCACCCTGGAGGAGGTGACCGACGCCAGCGTGGATGAATGGTTCACCTCACTCGGAGACAAAGATCTGGCCTTGTGAGCTCGCCCGTGAGTTTCAATACATGCCCCGTCGTGACCGATGAATTTTTAATCGAGAAACGACTCCCGTCCGGGCTCATGAGTACTAAAATAACGATTCTTTAGTGATATACGCCATGTTGCCGTGTGTCTCATCAAATGTGAAATGAAACAAGCAAGTCAATCTTGTGTTTTCTGCTATTTGTGAACAAGTGCTTGAGCCACTTATGAATTTAGGCCAGTGAAAATGTCCCGCCCCCAAAGCACTTTGTGTGCCTTTTTGCATTTTTGCTCGTCGTCACCGATGCCTGCTGGCATGTCCTTCTACGGGCAACGCGTCTCCGCTGATTTAGAGCCGGCGGAGCCTCGCGTACTCATCAGCTAAACAAACGAGAGTCTTGCTTTATCCGGCCGTGCTTTTTTGTCTTCCCTCGGGATGGACACGCAAACTGGCAACACATTGCAAGAGTGACTTTTCCCCTCATCGTGTGGACTCCTTCCTTATGTTGCCTTCTCCATTTGAAAAATGCAGCCCTCACGAAATATGGTAGTTGTGTTTTTCAAGAGTAGAACCACAAAAACAAAAAGTCTCAAGTATCCATGAGAAGTCTTCCATTTCGTTTCTACACTTTTAGATCATCAAGTGAAAGTTAAATGGAACCACAGACATGATCTCTTATTGATTCTTCATCCCAATGCAGCCAGACTCCTCATCAGCGGTTCCAAATGGACTTGCTGATGGGATCTAAATGACACAAAAAACAAACAAATGGGCAGCCACAGGAAAACCTAATAGCTTGTCATTGACGCGGACGCCACTCAACGAGACAGGCCCGCAATTATTGATGCGGATAAATGGGACCAAACAAGATAAACGCGCCATCTTGAAAATTGAGTGAAGCGCTCACAAAGGCTGGATTTTATGACTCCGGCTCAACGGCCTTTCTGTTCCACTCCCGCCTTAACAACCCTGGCTGTGTAATCATCAGCCCGCCGATGATGTCACGCCCTCATCTGGCCCATTTAGACGCAATTTATTGATATTGCGCAACAATGTTGAAAGAGCACAGCAATAAAGATTCCCGCAGAGCAGCAGCACGCCATTTGCGTCCGCAGCCTCCCGCTTGCTCTTTGTTTCATGGGACGCACCCGTCGAAGCATTTAACAAGAGCGCGCAATCTCGGCACGTAGCCAATCACAAATATAAGATCACTAAGAACTACAATGGCCACAGATGGTCACGGTTCTTCCACCGTTAATGTCCATGTGCTGAGGCGGCCGACTGTTCCAAAGGGTCAACTTGCACCAAAATGTGTATTTGTGCTGTATTTTCAAGGTCAGGCTAGTTACACAAGCCAGAGCACGTTTTGTGGGACGTTTGCTTGAGCAAAGCTTAAAAAAAAAAAAGTGTGTCAAAAGTGACCTGCTTCATGGACGAGCGCAGCGGCTCCGCAGGTGGAAAGCTCTCTTCTCGAAAGCGGGATTCATTAGCACGCTTCAAAGACACATTTGTTTTTCAAATTTCAAAACATTTCTCAGGTGCCTCAATATCAAAATGCCAAAAGACCCCGAAGCTCAAGTACACTTTCCGCTCTGGAAAACAGGCAGCCCTGTCTTGTGCAAATGAGCCGCTTGCTCACCGCGCCCCCTCAATTCGGAGGTACGGCTGCTGTTACCATGACAACCAGGGGCGGAATAGAGGATGACGACAAGGTGAATGGAAACGAGTCAAAAAAAGTCTTTTAGTCTGGCCGTGTCTAGCCACATTTCCATAATATGCCTTCTTTTATGATAGTGAGAACGGTACAGAACTTCGGGGGAGGTCATTAAGGCGAGTGTGAGAACCAACACAGCAGTTTAAAAAAAATAAAAAAAGTGAAGTGAAGGGAAGCTCCAGCCAGTAAGCGCTAACATAAACACACAAAGTGTAAAAGGAGGACAAACAACGTTTCGGCTTTGATGCGCATAATCCCAAAATATGTGCGGGATTGCTTCGGGACGGAGGCCAGTTTCTCCAATCAGTCCATGTGTAATCCAGTCTGGAAAGTAGGTCAGAAGAGAAAGCAAAAACCTTCACACATGCCTACGGAACGATGGAAGACTCCATTTCATTGATCCACACGCTTCCGATTTCGTGTTTCTTTGGCATGTCAGAAATGCAATATGACAACAATCCATGAAATTAATCAAAACTAAACAAATTTCATGTGGGTGTTTGCCAATAAAAAAATAATAGTCGCATGAAAATATTTTTTTCTGTATTTCTAAATGGCTCGATTTGACGGGGAGCGGGCTTCAAATCCCGTTGGGGGCGAAGGGTAACATCCGTTAAGGTCCCTGGGGCAAGAGCTTAGCGCCAATTCCCAGCCACCGGCGTCCCCGAGCTCCGATAAAAAATGGCTGATGTCGCCAAACATGTCGCTGTGGTGACCCCTGAAAGTCCAAAAGTCACTTCCTCTACTTTGATGTCATCGTCTCCGGAACATTTGCTCCCTCACGGTACGTCGCACTCGATGTACGGGATGTCGCCGTAGCGCCGGTCCACCTCCGCCCACTGCTGCACGGCCCGGGCCATGATCTCCTCCGAGAGTTTCTGGGCGTACTCCAGCAGCGCCGGGTCGGCCCGAGGGGAACCGTCCTCCGAGCGGACCAAGTAGGCCTTGTCGCCCCGCGCCGCTTCACTGTCTCGGCGGGAGGCGCTCCTCTTGGATTTGACGCAACCCATGGTCTGGAGGATGTGGCACGGGTGGACTGCTGGGCCGAGACCAGAGGCCGCATGTGGAGGTGTTAGACAAGAGACGGGGCGGGTCTACGGACAGCCATCCTTGGTGGAGATGCTTCGGATCCTCTGGTGCTGGTGACAGCTGGTCCCTGGAGACAAAAGAGGACTGATGGTGCGTCCCGAAAGCATTTGCAACACTTTACTCAGAAAATGGATCCAAGTCGTTTTCGAAATATCTGTGGGTTGCGCCTCAAGGCATCTGGCAAGTTTTTACAATGCTTGCCTTTTTGCACACTTTTTGAGCCGAGTGTCAGCATCTGGCGGTGGGGGGTTGCTTGCTTGTGGCGGTGTCACTTTAAAAGGCGCCGACCTCCGCGACTCTCTTGTGCTGCGAGTGTTTTACGGCTTTCCGCCCTTTTGGCCCATTTAAGTGGCACGACACGTCGTCTCGCTCCCATCTGCTCGTCTCACTGAGCGGAGCAGCTTCGAATTATTCACAAAGACATCACATTGTGACAGCCGGCTGGTTTCCAATCACTCTTTTGGTCTATTTCATACAAATATTGACTTTAATTATGACTTTATGTCCAACATTATTGTTGCTTACGCATAGGCTGCAGTGCATTCTGAATTAGGTACGACTTATGTCTGCATTTTATAGTTGAGAACTTTTTTAAGCATTTGATGATGTCAATTTTATATTTCATTTTGTAAACCATATCGTCTTTTTTGTCACATTTTTGAGGCTCAATGTCAATGTGAAAACTGCAGTGTAACAGTGGCCGACAATGATATTAAATACTAAATTAATAAACATCTGGGCCTACTACACTGCTGTATTTTAATGGTGGGTGGTTATGATGATGGCACTTGGAATGCCAAGTATTTTTCTTGAGGTGGTAGCTGAAAAGTTTGAAAAACACTGGTCTGGACTCCCCAGCAGATGTTAAAAATATTGCCTGACAACGGAGAGGATGTTTTTGTATGAAGGGCACAGGGCGTTCTCGACTTACGACCGGCCCGACGTATAACGTTTTGGGGTATTCCGATGTACGCACATGGGAACGCGGCTCCGTCGTATAGTGAGATAGACCCCCTGTACGCTGCGTCATTGTATTGAATAAAAAACAGATGCGTATCAACCTCTGCATGGAAGAGCATGTGAGCAAAAAAAAAAAGTATGACGTACCCCGAAAAGCGTCGGCATCCTGGTCTTCTCCGTGCCCGGGGACGGTCGAGTTGACGCGTGCAAATAAACAAAAACAATCTTCCTCATCCACTAGTATACGATTCGCGCTGGTGCCGCTTATCGTGCTCGCTCGATGATCTTCCCGACTGATCTCAGCCCAGCAGGCGACGTGCACCCGCGCATAAGTGAGAGAGAGGTCACAATTGACCGAAACAGCAGCAGCAGCGCCATCTGGTGAACACTCTCACAACTGCAACAGATTTTACGCAAAGACCTCCAGTGCTGCTGGTGGCGCTATTAAATATTTTCAGTAAGACGTCACCGGGTCAAAGTTGAACCCACGGTGAAATCATGGTGGAGCACGAGAAAATACGCGTGGTCCAATGTGGCGGGTGTAGCCTCAACTTTAGAGCGCCTGTTGTTACAAATGGTTCCAAGTAAGTCCACGTTTGTCCTCGTTCGAAGGTGACCCGTGTGTGTTGGCGAGCGACCCTCACGGTGGTCAAGTTTTACAGCTCTGTTGCTATCCCGGGCTAGCAATAAGCATCACGTACGAATCATTTTGCCTGTGGAAAAGTTCTACTGAATGCTTGCGATGATTGTAATGATCGATTATGCAATTATAACAGTTTATCTGAATCGGTAATTTGCGGAATGCTTTAATTATCTTTTGTCGGGATTGGCATCATGTACACTTGAACGGTTTGGTTTTTGTTTCAGCTGCTTGCTTCCACTAGCAGACGCTTTGTCCACTGCTGCCCCATCTAGTCTAACTCTGAACAGAGCGGTGTGGTTTAGAATCGAACTGATACAACTCTAATCTAGTCGTATTCAGACATTGCATTGTTGCTGGTCACCACTCAAATCGTGTGTGGTGTGACTGCAGGTTCCTCCTGTGCGCGTCTGGAGTGTGTGTGAAGGTGTACAGCACTGCCACGGAGGAGTTTGTTCATGAGCTGCGGGGACACAGTGACCTGGTCACGGCTGTGCTGATCAGGCCCTCCAACCACCTGCAGGTACACCCATCTTTGACAGTGATTCAAAAGTCATTCGTGGCAGCATTTCCTCAGCAATCCAACCTCGTCTTGAAACAGTTCTTAGATGTCCCAGAGACCTGAGATGTACGTACACTATAGTCTTAATCCTTCATTCTAGTTTTGTGTGTTTGTTGTTGTTGTTGCAGGCCTACTCCTGCTCTGTAGATGGCAGTGTCAGGCTTTGGGACTTTACAGATGGGATCCTCATCAAGGTGATGAACAATGCAAAATTGTGAAGCTTTATTTGCCACACCCATCTAAAATAGCCATGGCATACCTGTAGATTTGATGATTAACAAGCTTGCAAGGGTTCGTTTCATCATCACTTTTTGAAAGAAGGGCCTTTGCAAAATTGGTCACAGCCAATTTTCTAGAATCCTGACTGATTTCTGTTCTCTTCTAGTCTTACATTATTGGACAACCAATCTACGCCATGTATGCCAGTGCTCAGCACAAAGGAATGGTCTTCATTGTCATCCAAAACCAAACAAATGGTAAGCCATTCTTCAGATGTACTAAGCTTACCATCTTTTAAAAAGAAAATAATAATTAAAAAAGTCATGTGTGTGTGTTTGTAGAGGTCTTCCAGCTGGTGGCGGTAGAGCTCTCTCAGGATGCCAATGAGCTAGTGAAGGACGAGGATCGGTCCTTGGTGCTTCCAGACGTCAGCGCCAGTCCAGAATGCATCGCCTTTGGCAGAGAGGTGTGTGCGCCTCTTCTGTCAGATATCTTGAATGGCAACTTGAGAGGCATATCGCACATCATTCAAAAAAATGACTGGATGTCGCCGTAGCGAATTAATTAATTTTTTTTTTTGGGTCACAGGGCGAATATATTGCTTCTGTCAAGGCTTTGTGTTTGACGGTCTATTTCTTCAGGAAGGGAAAAACATTCAGGTGAGCTACACAAAAAAAAAGGGGCGGGGCATGATGTCACGATGAGCACTTCTTTGGTTGTCCGCCGTCTGACTGTTTTTGCTGCTTTGTCAAAAGCATTCCGTTACGTTTGGGCAACAAAAAGACAAGAGCCAAAAACACCTTCTCGTGCGTCGCCTGTCACCCCAAAGATGACGTCATCGCCACTGGACACGTGGATGGAAAGATTCGCGTGTGGTGAGTCGCATACCAATCAAATGTCGATCGTTTGAGTCTCATTGTGTGGATTGTCCAGGAGAAAGTTCCACCAGAAGAAGCAGTATACCCAGATGACACTCCACTGGCACCACGACGCTGTCAGCTCACTGTGCTACACTCCGGAAGGTCCGCTGCACGACCGCTTTACTGAGATCACTTTCATGTTGGGGCGGGCAACTGGTCCAGCCCCCCCCCCCCCACCCCTTCACTTGGGTTGTTCATGGTTTCAATCTGCATTGTTTTTTGCTTGCGAGCAGGTACCAACCTTCTGAGCGGAGGTGTGGAGTCTGTGCTGGTACAGTGGAAACACGGCCAAGAGACCCAGAGGGAATTTCTTCCTCGGCTCGGTGCCTCAATCACACATGTGACCGTGTCGCCCGACGGTGCGCTCTTCTGCACCTCGCACTCAGACAACAGTAAGAGCTTTTGGACCTTTTCAACCGGCAATAAACACACACACACACACGAGAGGGAATGACCATAAGTTCTCCTTAACTGTGCCCCCTCCTTTTTTTTTTGTCTTTTCAGAAATCACAATTATCAAGAGCTGCAACGTGTCCGCCGTCATTCAAGGCCTCGTCAAAGGTGAACGATAAACTGAGGAAGCGCTGAAATGCAAACTTGCCTCTCCAAGTTTGCCCAAGCCTTCATTCATAATTGTCGCCATGTCAAAAGTCACGAGCCCTTTCAAAGAGCTAAACACGGCGTGTCGCGTGCGCAGGAGAAAGCATCGCCACAGACCTGTTGGTGGACCCTCGCAGCAAAGCGCTGGTCCTGAACGGAAAGCCCGGCCACTTGCAGTTTTACTCCCTTCAGAGGGATAAGCTGCTTTTCAACGTAAGCGTTTCTAGCCGCGCCTCGCCATTTTCTTGCCGTGGTGGTTTGCCATCTTCCCGTCCGTGCGTCCTTCCCTCCCGCAGTTGGATATCGTCCAGCAAGAGCACATCCACGAGCTGGCGGTGCTGCAGTTCCGAGTGGTCAAGGCGGCTTTCGACGCCTCCGGGGAGTGGCTGGCCACCGTGGAAGAGCTCCGACCCAAAACGGCCGAGTTGGAGCTTCATTTGAAATTGTGGGCCTTTGACCACCAAACGCAAAGGTGCCGCACACCAGATGGCTCGCTGCTCACATTTTTCTCAGCTGTGCTGTACCCAAGAAGTCATTTCGCTGAAAAATACTAAATGAACAATTGACGTGCCATCGACAGTTTTGCGCTGACCACGACCATCTCGGCCCCCCACGAGGGCGAGATCACGGCCATGTGCTTCGGCTTGGCCGGCGCCGACCACCGCCGCGGCCCCCCGCTCATCACCACCAGTAAGGACGGACACTTCAAAGTTTGGCGGCAGGTGGCGTCCCCTGACCACACAGAAGGTAGACAAAAAAGACATTTTGACATTGTTGCTACTTCAGAAATGGGTCCGTTTGAATGAGCATTCACCGCGTCGTCGTGTCAATCTTGTGTTTCTCTTCGACCGGCACAGATGAAGATGAGGAGGGTTCGTCGTGGGCTTGCGACTTTGTGGGCTCCTATCACAACCTGTGGCCTCATTGCTGCTGCTTCTCGCCCGACGGCTCCCTGCTCGCCGTGGGCTTCCGGGAGGTGGTGACGCTGTGGAGTCCGGCTACTTGGGAACTCCTGACAACGCTGTCCCAGCCGCCTGGGGAAATCAGGTCAGGTTGATGTTTCACCAGGGAACTGTGCACTAGATTACCGCCTTGCCCGTAGTGGTGCCGTGGCAACCAAAGGAGCCTCCGGGACGTGACTGCGGTGCCTCCAGAAAAAACGTTCCGTTGGCCGACCGTATGTGTTGGCGACTCCATTTTTCACTTATGGCCACCCACGAGTGAGGCGGAACGAAAACGACGCGCTTGCTTCGTTGACTAAATTGTAAAATAAGCCGATACAGCGCTTTTCGTGCGGGGCAGGTTCCTCGTTGGCACTCGTCTCAGCACTCGAGCTGTTTTGTGGACAAGCTGGGGAATCTTTGGCAGCCTGTTTGCAGTAGCCCGGCAATATTCTCAAGCACGTTCTGCCGTCGTTTAGTGACGAAACACTTGGGATCCACTCGATTATTTGCGTCTTCGTTCAGCAGCCAGAAATGCGGTCCGACGTTCCCACGGAGCGAGTCTACTTCGTCGTTTCTGTACCACTTTTCTTCAAGTTAGGCAAGGGGGGGGGGGGCTACTTTGGGCTGTTTTGACAGCTGCCAGCGGCGCCGTCTTGTATAATCACCGCCTGCCTATGGATGTGTTGAGCCGGTCGGCCGGCCGGCCCAATTGCTTGACCTCAAAGCCGAGCGTCTCCTGACTTATTGTGAAACTGCCAAATATTGAATAATGCTGAGCTCAGCTGCTGGGCGCTGCGGCTCGGGCTCGTGGTGCTGGATGACCCTCAAATCAAGTACACGCTGCAAATTTTCGTCTTGTTTTTCTTTCAATGTTTCCCCCCACGCAATGACGTGTTGAGTTTTACCATGCAAATTTTAAACATAAAAAAAAAAAGAAAATAATCAGGCTTTTGCTCATTTTGGCCGCTCAACTTGGTCCAGATGCGTGTCGCCAAGGTGCGGAGATTTACACAGCCGCCGATGAGGTGAAGCTGTTTTATTTGATCCATGTGGGTGTTCTAGTCCAAGTTCTCTTTGAAAGTCTTCACAGAGTGGCAAAGAAAACAAAACAAAACATAATCCTTTAAAAATGTTGTCTGGAGCTGGCTCTGAAGTCTTGACGTACGCACACAGACAACTAAAGTCACTTTTTTTTTTGTTCTACCAGGAATCTTTGTTTTGGCCGACTAAGCTGCTCCAAGTACTTGCTGGGGACGACGGCAAAGGACCTGCTCTGCTGTTGGAATCTCCTCACGTGCTCGCGTAAAGCTCCTACCATGTTCAAACACACTTGCACATTCTGCACATATCCAAAAGTCCCATCTTCTTTTTTTTTTTTTGTTTGCCAGTGGAGTGGAGCACCTCCATGGACGTCAGCTTGCTGCTACCTGACCCGCTGTCTGAGAACATGGCGGCGTTCTGCAGTCAAGACAACTGCACCGACCGTAAGCGCCGCATTTGCGCATGGTTGCCCGTCAGGCCAACGTCACGTCACATCACGCTCGCCTTCTTGTGCTCAGTGTTTGTGTTTAAGCCCTGCGAGCCGCGGCCGCTGTTTTGCCAAAAGGCCGTGTGTCCCGGGAGGGTGACCCGGGCCGTCTTCAGCCCGAGGGAGGCCATGCAAGACAGCTGCGACGAGAGCTGCCAGTGGCTCAACCGATCCCGGCTCTACTTCCTCAGCCAGTGCACGGTGGGGGCAAGCGGGGACACCGTCCGTCCGTCCCCACAGCGTTGATCTTTTTGCGTGAGGCCACGAATGACACGCGTGCTTTTTCAATACAGGAGCTCATGACGTTTATCACAGAGGACGAAGAGAAACAACTGCTGGCTTCTCATAAAGAGGTAGACCGTGCGGTGACATTATTTGACCCGTCTTGGATTTGACAGCATGAACTTGCTCTCAGTTTCTGTTTATCTGGAACAGAAGTCTTCAATCATCACAAAATTAATGTGTGAAAATCAGATAAATAAAAATATTCCAAATAAAATGATAGATAAATCATATATAATAATAATAAATGATACAATGTTTAACTAGTTAAATAAAAATATACATTTTTTGCTTTGTTATGAAATATTCATTTTTCAACTTGACGTGTAAGGTAAACGCGTTTGTGTTTTTTCACCTCGACTGGATAACCGACAACGTGCACTTCTCGCTCCTTGCTAGTTCACCATTGACGACACGGTTGCCAAGACGCCGTTCCGCCTGTTACTGGGCCAACGGCCGCAAGGAGGAGGCGATCTGGACCAACCTGATCATTCCGACACTGCGAAGAGAGAGCCACCTCCGCGGGGTTCCGCTGCCGTTCGAGAGGTGGCGATGCTGACCAACAATCGGGGAGGGGCGGCGGAAGAATGCTCTTTTGACTTTTGGCTTTTGTTTGTAGCTTCTGCAGACCCCCAGCCACGTCCTACCTGCCGCCACTTTCCTCTGCTCCATGTTCGTACAGTCGCTGCTCATCTCAGTCTCCGAGTCCAGGTGGGTGTAATTGTGTTTGCACTCGCTTGTCAATATTTGCAAGTAGCGCTGTTGCACGTTAGCACTAGCTTCAACTTAGTAAAAGTTTTTTACATGAAGGAGGCTAACTTGAGGTTCTTTTCAATATTTGGCTCTCATGAAATTGCACAAGTGGACCAAGCAACTTCTGCAATTTTTGTCAAATGGGTCAGTCACATTGCAGGAAAAAGTGCATTTAGGATGAAAAACTGCAGAGTCACGCTGAAGTCTTTGCGTTGTTTTGATGCCCTTCAGTGACCCGAAACACGTCGAGAAGGAAATGGAGAGCGAAAAAGAAGAAGAGGACTCTGAGGAGGAGGAGGAAATGGAAACTGGCGACGTTCGAGCAAAACGGCCGTCGACGGGAGCGAGCGAGGCGGCCGAGGACGCTGCGCCGGCGATGACCCGAGCGCAGCTCAGAGAATTGAGGCGAGTGAAAAAACAGGACCACAGCTGGCTGAGTGGCCTCCTTGACTCTTGAGCAAATTATTTTTAGTAATTATCATTGTTATGGGTCTATTTTACAATAAATGTGTATCGGTTCTTGTTTCTCGGAATCATCCCCAAAACACTTGCTCGGTCTTAGTGCCTGGTACACGCCAACAATGCTGCAACTCCACTGCTGCTTCCTACAGGATGGATTTGCATCCCGGTGATGGGCGCGAAATTGAGCTGACGCGTCTTTGATAACAGGATGCACAAAATGCTCTCCTTTGCCGTCCGTGACACCAATCATACTTTGAGTAGCGTCATTCTTTCTGTCCTTTTATAATATACAGTACGTAGCACGTGCCTCTTTATACTTATTGCTGTCGCAAAGGTTCAATGTCTACAGACAAGAAGGCCAGATAAAGACGGCAGATAAGCGCCCCTTCAAATGAAGGCTTTTCCTTCTTTGCAAACAAATTAGGGACTTGAGAGAAAGCAGCACTTTTGGAACGAGGCTTCCAAGAAGACCGTAAACCCAATCGTGACGTCACAAGTCCGAGCGGAACTGATAGCGTGGCTGATTATTGCAAGTTGAAACCTTGCTCCCTCAGACAAAAGGTGAATGAGTTTACGTGCGGACAATGTCCGGCACGGATTGAGAGGAAAATGCAAAAAAAAAAAATGAAATGCACTCATAAACGTCTCTGTGCCGGAAGGTTGACCCACTTTGGCCACCTGACTAAGAAGCAAACACAAAGTTGTAAGATGGCTACATTCTTCATCTTGCAAATGATACTGTGGCGGCTTTTTTTGCCTTCTCGCTAGCTCCAACGACCCGCTAAGGAGGGAAATGAAAACTGCTGATGAAAGGGAAGTCTTATCCGACTCTGAGACCAGAACGGAAAACCGCCGACTCTGAGCTTTGGGATTTGGGGCTTAAGGCAAATACTTTGCTACCTAAAGCTGTGTGTTTGGCTGCTTAGTCATGCAGTGAGGCCCATCGGCGTGTCGTTACGCTCGACACTTTTTGCTGTGTAACGGTTCAGTTCTGCAGGGCGTTGGAACAATCAAGCAAAAGAGCAGGCCAGAGCAGTTTTGTGCCCTTTGTACGGAAAGGCACCTCTGTTGGAATGTACAGTCAGGTTTTACTGAGAATCAAGAAGTATTTTTTTTTTTTCTTCAGATCCCATGACCCCAATAACCATTCAGCATGACACTATTCGTATGATGAGACTTGTGATACAACAGTGGCAAAATAGAATAGCGATTTGGAGGCGTCAAGAATTATAAATCTTATCTTAATGCTCCAGATGCTCACTTTACGACTTAGTTTGTCAAGGAGATGATGACGAGCTCAACCTTTATGAGGTCATGTTTCTCAGCTTTACTGTAGTCATCAACTAAAGTGTGCTAAAAAAAAAAAAGATTGTTTCATACATGTAAGTGGAAACCAGGACACGTGTCTTAAGCAGTCCATAAACTCAAAAAGAAAGAAAAACTTTGAAAAGAGTCACGAGGTGTTTACAGGTTGCTTGCGTCAATGCATCTTCCTGCCCCAATATTATTGACACTGCTTCTCCTCAAGGAACTGGTGCTGGCAGTACAGTTGCAGCATTTTTTTTCTTTAATTTCGGTCCTTGAGACCGTTTTGTATTGATCAATATGCCCACCCAATTTTATATTGACTACAAGACTTTTTAATGTATTTTTGACAACTTTCCATCTGTGTGAAAGGCAGTCAGTCATGTGAACCAGTGACATCAAAATCCATCAAATCCCTGCCCCAAAGAGAAACTCTTAAGCCACTCTTAAGTCTTTTCACCAGGAAAATTTAGAACAAAAGGGATTTTGTGGCGGGAGGAATGTGCATGCCAGACTGTCAAGCCAAGAATTCCTACCAGACAAAAAAAATGGGCAGTCTATAAAATACTCGACACACCGTAGAGAACGGAAGGTCCTTTATTTTAGATGCCTCTTGCATCTCAAACAGTTCCCTCAATTTAGTCTATGGAGTGATTCATTAAAAAAAAAAAAAACACTACGATTCAATGAAATACATTATGTGAACAGACAAAACTGCGTCAGGTTCATGCATATAACTGAAATCACAAAAATATTCAATTAAAAACAAAACTAATATAAAAACATTGATAACCCCACAATGACATCTGACATATTTTTTATTTTTTGCAATTGGATATTGATTCCGACTGACATTATAATGTTACCCACGTAGAAAAATATGTTTATGGCCTTTTGTAATGATTCCTGAAGAGCTCTTGGAAAGTTGCAATAAAAGTCTGGTGTAACTGTAAAGCCGAGCCGCGTTCTTAAAGCAACTTTGCCCTTTGTTGCGCAACTTCTTCGAAAATTGGCCTTACGTTCGACTGCATCTGGCGCGAGTGCCGGCGAGCAACTTATTTTTCCTGGCTGACCAAATGTTTTGTGTTGAGTGGCTGTCAAAGCTTCCATACAATAAGTGGTTAAAGTGGTTATTTATTATCTTGCTGAGACGCTTTGACCATTTCCTCAATCAAGCTGTTGAAAGTACTGTCTACAAAGATGTTTTGAGGTAGCCCCCGCAAAACTGCAGATCGCCAAGCTAAACATGGCCTACATTCAGACCTCCCACCTCACTTGCCCAACATAGTTCTGCACTTTTTCCAGCCACACCCCAAACGCGTGCAAAACCAAAACCTCCGACGAACTGATGTCAATCACGTAAAGTGCCGGCATAACAATCACAAAACGGGGTGAGTTAGAAAAGAACAGCAACAAATCACAACGGGGGTGGTCGGTCGTAAGAATAACAAGTAAACAGAAATTACAGTAGGATATCCACCATTTTTTGTCACCTGATACAAAATAGCTTTTCGGAATGCTTCAAGACACGTAAGTGGATTTCCCTCGCCTCTTCCTTTCACACCGCACGTACGAAAGTGGACTTTGGTAACTGAGAGCGATCGATGCGGCTGCATAGACTGATTTTTTTTTCCTTCCCGGCTAACGACATAACTGCTGACACGTTTACCTGAATCATTTCAACATATATAAAAGAGATTCAGGTGTTTGTTTGGTTAAAGTCATGGAAAAAAAAAAAACGCATCATGTCTACCTTAGCACAGGACGGTGACTGAAAAACGACACTTGAGGCACCGATGCCATCACTACATTGCTTCGCGTGTTAGGAGCGAGAAACAAACCCCTGCTGGATCTTTGGATTAGTACGCAGCTACGTTGGCAAGCTTTCACACTCGGACTGGCTACATGTGAAGACGTTAGTAACGCTGGAGTAGGCCATGTCTGTTTGTATTGTGTTGTGCTCAGTATATACATCCACCAAGCTAAGCTAGGTATAGCAAGCATGGCCCGTGTGAAAGGCAGTTAGACGGCGTTGGTGGGCGAGGGGCTGTCGTCCGTCTCGACGTTCTGCTCCGGCGAGCAGCACAGGAACAGACGATGGCCGAGACTCTTGAAGGCAAAGTAGAAGTACATGGCGTGGCCCGCCGCCACGAACGACACCGAGATGATGACCAGCAAGCCGAAGGCCTCCGGGTTGGGCGCCAGGATCACCATGATGAAGTGCAGCAGGTCCAAGAGGTAATTCATGGAGTTCTGGACGCCGTTGATCACGCCTCGCTCTGACTCGATGACATTCTCCTGGATCAGCTGAGTCACCGTCAGGTCAAAGGACCACAGGCCTGATTGGGAGGAAGAACGGCACGGATCAAAAGTCTAGCACGGCGCCACTTTGTAATGAGTTTCCACCTGAGCAAACTGAAGTTGCATTATTATTGGCATCAAGGGTTGGATGTTATTGCTCTGACGTGCCGTACAGTCACCAGGGAAGGCTTGAGGTGACTAAAGCTGGCTTTATGATGCAAGTACTTCTGATTTATTGCTCTCAAGTGCCACAATTAGGAAGGAGCAGGCGGCTTCAAGAGAAAAAATTTCCAAAAGTGTCAACTTACCGACCCTTGCAGCAATGACGCCAGCAAAGAGCAAACTAACAGACATGTAGGACTTGATGCTCGGTAGCTCTTGGGTCGGCGCACTGGTGGCGCTCACGTTCCCGCCGGTAAGGGCGATCACCAGCTGCTCGGCCTCAGGCAGCGTCTTCTCCCCGACCAGGTGGGAGTAGACGTCTTGGAAGGGTGAAACGCTGAGATCCAAGGGGCTCCCGGGAGCGAAGACGGAGAAGACGCACAGCATGAGGCAAGAGAGCTGCGCCACGCCGGAGATGAAGCCCGTCCGGACCAGGCCGCACTTCTTTCGGACCCACGTGAAGGCGACCGTGCCGCAGATGCCCGACACGGCCGAAGCGCCCATCAGGAGGCTGAGGACCGAGCCGTTGAGGCCCTGCGTGTAGGCGTAGCCGGTGGTGATGCAGTCGAATCCCAGCACCGTCATGTAGAGGAAGGCCAGGGACATGCCGGCGAAGAAGATGCTCTGGTTGTAGTACGCCTTCCAGCCGGCCTTGAAGGTGCGCAGGGGTTCCGTCACCTGGTGGCAGCAGCCTCGTTCTTTGGGGGCTACGGTCTTGACCGCCGGTACGTTGGCGTTCATCAGCGGTTGAGAGGACTCCTCAGGACTTTGGCCTGTCTCAGATTCTGAAAAACAGAACGGGGGATTACCACGGGTTCCACCTATGGACACGCTGCATTCCAGGGCTCCGAATGTTGCTGGAGATACCTTTGACTGGGCTGAGTTGTTTGAGCTCCTGCTGGTGCTCCGCCTTCTGCCCGGCTTTGACGGCCAGCGCCGGCGTCTTCTGGTAGACCTTCCACAGCAGCGTGTACTCCAGAAACATGGAGAAGAGGTTCCAGCCCGAGATGAAGCCGCAGCCGATGAAATGCGAGCCGAAGGCCATGATCTGGCCCACCAGCATGGGGGCCAGGATGTTGGTCAGTTGATCGATAATCCGCACCGTAGCATTCATATCTGTTGTACGAGTGAAAGGTTTATTGACTTTTGGAAATTACGCTTTGATTACAAGAACAAGTCCAAACGGAGGCTACAAAGTCCAACGGGGCTGTGATAAAGGATCACGTGAAGGCCACATTTATGAACTGCTGACCTGCCAACTTGCTGCTGTCCTGGCCTGCCACCACCACCACCCAGTCCCGCTGGATGGTGATGGACATGGCCGTACTGGCCAGGTTGGCCATGTTGGCAATGCTGATCACTAGAATGTAGCAGGTGGTCTGAAAAATAGACAAAGGAACTTCTCTTACCATCATGGGAGAGTTAATATTTGCGTGCGGTGAAAAGAAATGGATACGATAGAAAAATAGACAGAAGGAAGTTGATACTATTACTACAGTGGTGCCTTGAGATAAGCGATGAATTTGCTCCATGATCTCGCAAAGCATATCCCAAGTATTTTTTGTTTCCTGTTGAAATGAATACAAATGGTACGTACGTATAATGTGTTTTGGGGAAGAATTGGGCACCATTATACCTGGCAAACTGCTGCTTGTTGTGTTAATGGGGGACTTGCCACTGACTTTGTTTATCTTGTGTACCAGCCAACACAGCTGCTGCTACTGTTGCTGCTGCTGCTGCTGTCTGGTCAGAATAGCAACAAGAAAAATGCATCAACAGGCCTGGCCGCATTTCACCGTGTGTCATATGACCGGCCTTGAGGAACTCGTTGGCTTCAGTCAGACCCCCAACTTAGAGTTGTCCAACAAGTGTAAACATGCCTCTGGCACTGTTTGCTTTCTGCTTTTGTTGCTTTGCTTATGGCAAGGCCGTCTGGTCAATCCCAATCATTGGGAATTCTTATTAGCCAGTGACTCTCTGGTTACAGTATTTATGGTCGATTCCGGTGGAAGGGTCAAAAATAATACAGACGTGGAAGCCCAATAGCGAGCGGAGGGGCAAACTGTTGTGGTTGAGGTGAAAGGGCAAAGAAAAGCTTGCAGAGAGTTCACAAGTTGAGCGTCTTACCAGCAGCCACCCGTTGTAGGCCTCCACGAGTTGCTCTTTGAATCGGAAAACCACCATGAGGATAATCCCGCACAGCATCACGCAACTGTTCTGGACGATCAAAGACATCTGGGCCACTGCGGATGAGCAAATCGGACTTGAACGTATACCGAACCGCGGCGGGGATTTTGCAAACGTGCTTAGATTGCATTCCTAAAAGGTGCTTCACCTTTGAGTCTGGGATTCCTGTCCACCCAGTCGCCAATGATGGCCCCGAGCAGCAGCACGGAGCCGGCCACCACCAGCCCGTACACGGCCGTGAGCAGCAAGCTGTTGCCGTACAGCTCCACCAGGAACACGGCCACGGCAAAGTTCCACATTCGGTCACCCTGCAAGTTGAAATCAAAGCTGCTCTTAAAGGGGCCCCTATGGTGGAAATGACTTGCATACAAATCGCTGGGTCTCCACCCAGTCAGCAAGTGTGGAATGAAACGGCTGCTTTTGTTAGCAGCCTGTATCGGAAAAGGTTTTCCGGACATTTATATTGTAACAAGAACATTTATCTTCGAGACATTCTCTTCGTTACATTTGAGTGAGCTGGATGTGATCATTTGAAATCTAAACAGGCCGGCAGAGTAATCATTATTGGGAGAAATCCTTACCATGACAGTGTCTTTAAATGAGAAGCATTCATTATTAATAGCATATTACAATGTTATTTAAAGGTCATTTGAACAATTTCGTTCTTTCCAATGTGGGGGTCAAGCTGTCACTTTCATAAAGGATGGTGACCTTCCTTCGAGTCTTCATTTAACCAAAGTATTGACTTTCAAGATGGAATGGTTGCCAGGCAATGCTGGCGACAAACGACCCCTCACGCTCGCATTACACGAAACGATTTTCAATGTGGGGGTCGACAATTCAAACTGTCATGCAGACAGACGTAAGAACCACCACTCGTCCACCCCAACAATTTAAAAATGGGTTGACTTACCCAAGTGGACAATGCATGTCCCAAATAGATGAGGAATTTTGCTGAAGTGAAGAAATCTTGAACGGATTCTGCAGGAGGAGCGAAAAATATGTATGCGAGAAATTCATGACAAAAATAATACGAGGAAAACAATCACAAAGCCACTTGCCACCTACCACAGCATGTCTTTTTGGCTCGGGAATTTTCCATGTTTAAAAAGAGGTTATGAAGGAAGCGCTAGAACCTTTTTCTTCCTCGCCTTACTGAGCTCGGCAACAATTGCGAGAAAAAATGAGCAACAAAAAAATTGCAGGCAACGTCTCTTTCTCTCGTTTTCCTCCTCTCCAAACTTAGCTATCACTGTAGCTGAAGTCGGAGAGAAATGCCTGAATTAGGGAGCAAAAAAATGTGGAAAAAGCAGCCGAAAGCCGTTTTCCTTTTGCTGTTGTTGTCTCCCAAACGTCACTGGGCTGTGAGCGCCTCTCTTACTCCGCAGCGGCTGCTGTGTTTACGTTCTGCTCGGATTTAAGCCCTCTCCACCCCCACCCGACACCCCCCCCCCATTTCTCGTGTCACGTGACAAGATTTCTTCTCCCTGGGAGTCACCTGATGCTGTCATGACGCTGTTCTTTTACACATGAGAATGCAAAAGAACCGAGCTTGTTCTTTTTCTGCTGAAATAAGATCTTCGTGGTGAGTGGGTCCTTTGCAAGTCACGAAAGGATCATGCAACTTTATGTGTCAAACTACAACGGAGCTCTTTTTTTGTGCATACTCATTTAGACATGCTCACCTCATTTGGCGTGAGCAGAACATTAGAGGAAAGGACTGGTCCAACTGGGCCAACCAGGTGACCAAACATGCTGTTAGTGGCCGCACTGGTCAGTGTGTCAGCAATTATTAATGACTTGCATTGTGTCGCTGTCAAAAACACACCGACACACCCTTAAAACTATGTCAAGAAGCAGTAAGTGTTTGGGGAAGCTGTCAAATCCCAACAACAGCAGCCGAGTGACCAAAACACCGCACGCCTGACTTTTTGGCTTACTCACGTTCAGAACATGGTCACGGCCTTGAAGCCTGCATGGCAGTAAATAAACGAGAAAAAAGGTCACTGTGTGTTTGCTTTTATTTGACAATGTTTGCTTTCTGGTTTCCATGGAACAAGATGGTAAACATTTAACAGCTGTTTGGGATCGATACATCATATACAGGTTATTACGCAAAGTTCACACAGCTGGATTTGTTTTTGTGTGTTTTTTGACACACTGCATGTCTCAGGGGGAATTCTATCCACCAGATGAATGGAGCCTATCCTGCAGTCATCGGGCAGTGGGCGGGGGACAGCCTGAACCGGGTTCCAGCCAATCGGACTAAAAAATAAATGTGTCAAATAGAGGCTTTGACGTGTTGATAAACAGTATATACCGCCCTCTTGTGGCCAGAAGAACAAAGCACAGCTTCACCGGGCTATTTATGATCGGAACAGTATATTGATACTATTCACGAATATTGTATCCTTCTTGAATGTTTATTTATACCTGTGCTATGTTTTTTAAATTAAAATAACAGTTTTTATTGTTAGTATTTTTAAAGTTCATTCAAGTATGTCAGTGGCCTGTTGCTTTATATAGCGCTTCCGTAAAGGAATACGCGTTGTGCACGTGCCCTTTCCTTTGGTGAAGTGTACTCGAGTGTAACCTTCTCCAAAGGTTGCATTTTTTTTCTTCATCAGCTGTTTTTGGAATGAGCAAAGTACTTCCGGGTCACCTCGCTCGGAGAGGTAAGCAAAGTTGCTAGGCGAAAGCACGAATCCGAAAAGGCTCGGATCCTCCTCATCATGCCTGCTGCTGTGATTATGGAAGAAAGTTTTGACAAACTATTAGAGCAGTGTGAAGCTCAAGAGCTCGAGGTACATATGCGAGGGTTTGTAACAATTGTGTGCGTCTTTTCCCTGCTCATACTAGCATGGGTTGTTCTGCGGGTAAAAGTGCTCGACTCGATTGGTCTGATAACACGAGTCACGTTGAAGATTTCTGTGAAAATGTCGCTTTTCCGCTATTGTTACATTTCGTGTGTATGCTTCATCAGCTTGTCGGTGAGTCCTATAATTGTGGTGGGCGGATCAATCCAAACATTCGTAGCATCGCTTCGGGAAGCGGCCATTAATTTTGTGTTTTGGGTACGTCTCATTGATCGATATTAGATGTGTATATATCCATACTTGTCAAAGTCCGTGCGATAGAGTCCAGTTCCAACAACCGCGTTTCCGATTCGTTTCATTTGTACTTGTAAAAGTCTACTTCGCTACTGATATAGTATTGTGTTGTTCCAACAGGCACCAGGAGGCATTACAACCCCTCAAGTATATGCGCAACTTCTGGCACTTTATTTACTACATAATGATATGTGAGTTAATGTGTCATTTAAAAAAAAAACATCAGTAGATTTGTTTACTGAATTGTCCTTGTGGCTTGTACAGGAATAACGCCAGGTATCTCTGGAAGCGGATTCCACGGGCAATCAAAGCGGTAAGAATCTTGATACGCTCCATCCGACTGCACTTTTCAACCAGTGTAACCAAAGAAAGTTCATTTCTGACCATTTCTGGTGGCTCCATGAACCTTTTTATGATTAAGGTGGATTTTTCTTTCTTGCACTCAGGCAAATCCTGAATTAGCAGCAATTTGGACAGTTGGCCAGCACATATGGCAACGAGATTTCCCCGGGATCTACACATCGATTGCAGCTCATCAGTGGTCAGAAAATATTCTCCCGGTAATGGAGGCCCTTCAAGGTATGTTTTGCGCTCTGACAGTGGGGCAATGTGTAGATCACGATGCAGATGATGGCAAGCTGTTCTCAAAACATATGCACATGGTGGAGCTGACCTGTTTCAAAATGTATTTGGTTGGCGTGTGTGATTGTGTTCGCCAGCAGAGGGCGCTAATTGAACACTGCTTCAAGCCAGCTAGGACGGCAGCTTTCTAATAGGAAATAAAACTGTTGTTTTATCCAGCTTTGAACACTAGTTTAATTTCACAGCAAACATCAACTGAAAAAGTTTTAGGTTTTGCATTCACATATATTTTTCTATAATTTGAAAAAATTGCATTGTGTGGCGAGCGTGGACTTGTGCAAGCGTTAATAATAGCGTCTCCGTCATGTTTGCGGTGCCGCCTCGTGTTGATGTTCCAGTGGTGTGTTGAAGCTGACATACAGTTTGTCACAAGACACTTCGTGGAACTCGCAGGATGATAATTGCAACGTGTTGACGGATGTGAAATCAAAACTTGACTTTGGAATTATGAGTAAACAAAGCTGATTTAACCCCATTTATGTTTAAATGTTAGGTTGACTTCTACAGTTTTACTGTTTGCTTCTTTCTTGACAATCACGCCACGTGTTTGCCGTTCAATCCCCAATAATATCATCAAATTGACTGTGCGCAGAGTGCCACAACCCAATAAAGAGCCGTCATTTTTTTCCATTGTAGATGTTCAACGCTCAATCGAAGAGTCTCTTGCTGTAGTTTTGTCCGCAACTTGGATTTGCCATCGTTCACGTTTTTCGCCAACAAATATTATTAATCGCTCATCTCTACTGGATAAGAGAAGGAAATCTTGTTTGGCAACCGTGTTTGTTTCTCATAGAGGCGTGACAAACAAACAAACTTGTGAAAGCTTGAGACACACTTGCTTGTTTGGCTTCCTTGGACAGCGGTCACATGCAGGCTGTTTATTTCACAGTGCATCCACCATGTCCAGCTCTCACTTTAGATGCCGCGCACAGCCAACTGGGACATGTGACGCATGCCGTGACTGGGGGGGGGGGGGGCATTTCTGTGAAAAGTTCCGCGAGCCAGCAGGCAGGCATGTGCGCTTTGGTTGGTTGGATCAAATGTCAGCAGCAGGAAGGGAGGTGCTATAAAAAGGGACAGCCGTCAGTTGACCAGCCAGAGTAGATCCCAAAGTCACCTAGCGGAAGGACCCCCTGAGGATAACGCAGCGTCTCGACTAAATCCTTTCGAAAACTTTTTAACCCCCTTTCCCCCCCGTGAGGTCGCACATTAAATCGCCCTCATGGACGTCCAGAGGACCGGATCGTTGGTTCGCCCTCCGAGCCCCATGGACAGCCTGGAGAAACAACTGAGCTGCCCCATCTGCCTCGACATGTTCACCAAGCCGGTGGTCATCCTGCCCTGCCAGCACAACCTGTGCCGCAGCTGCGCCAGCGACCTCTACGACTCGCGCAACCCCTACCGCTTCTCCGGCGGCGTCTTCCGCTGCCCCACCTGCAGGTTCGAGGTGGTGCTGGACCGCCACGGCGTGCACGGGCTCCAGCGCAACCTGCTGGTGGAGAACATCATCGACATCTACAAGCAGCAGCAAGAAGTGAGCGGCGGCGGCGGCGGCAACACGGAAAGCTCCCTCAAGCCCAAAGAGTCCAAGGAGCCCAAATGCCAGGAGCACGAAGACGAGAGAATCAACATTTACTGCAAAACCTGCCAGACCCCGACCTGCTCCATGTGCAAAGTGTTTGGCCAGCACAAGGACTGCGAAGTGGCGCCCCTGGAGAGCGTCTTTCAGAGCCAGAAGACCGAACTGAGCAACGCCATCGACGGCCTGGTGGCCAGCAACAGCCGCCTGCAGTCTCTGCTCATCCAGATGGAAGACGCCTGCCGCGTCGTCCAGGAAAACGCCCAGCGCGCCAAGCAAGGCCTGGCCGAGCGCTTCGACCTGCTCTACGCCGTCCTGGAGGAGCGAAAGACCGTCCTCCTGGAACAGATCGGCAAGGAGCAAGACCAGAAGGTGGCCACGCTGCGGGCGCTGTCCCAGCGTTACGGCGAGCGACTCCAAGCCAGCACCGACCTGACCGACTCGGCCGTCAGGGCCCTGGAGCAGAGCGGCGCCGCCGAGTTCCTGGTGGCGGCCAAGGGCCTCATCACGCAGACCAAAGACGCGGCCAAAGGCTCGGCGGGCGAAGAGCGCCCCGAGCCCGGTTTCGAGAAGATGGATCATTTCGCCGTGTCGACGGAGCACGTGGAAGCGCTGCTGGCCAAAATGGACTTTGGCTCCGACGACGAAGATGATTTCGACGATGCCGAGGAGGAAGAGGAGGAATGATGGACAATGACGTTCTGACAAGAGTACGGCGGGCAGGGACCGGGCCATGTTAACAAAGTCGCGGGAGGGGTGAGATAGGTCGGGCTCGCGTCACTCGCCAGTACTTTCAGTGCAATATTTAACAGCAATGTGGAATACATTCACTTTCCTTTTTATACTTTTGTACTTGGAACCACTTGAATGTTGGCTAAGAGCAGATATCTACCAAGCAATGTCAAAGATGTCAAAGATTTTATTTCAAATGTAGCTGATGCTTAGAGACATTTGCCATCGCACACTTTGCTTGACTTACTTGGAACCTGAAATAAAGCTGCATGATATGAAATTGTGAGATGTCTTCTTTGTCGGCTCTAAGCGTCGCTAATCGCAGACCGTTGTTCTTTGCGAGTCTTTGGATCGGAGCGTCGCTTCGGGCCGCATTTAAAAATAAAGGCATCGCTATGCGCCGCCCGCTTTGCCTTTGCCGGCCGGTGAAAGCGGGGGGCTATTTTTAAGAGGTGAGAGGCTGAGAAGTGATAGCTGACCGAGAATAGACGGCCAGAGAAGGACAGGCCGGGTCCTGTCACCCCCCCAGCTCTGGATAAAACTCCACTCCCCCACTCTGACATGTTTCTCAGCACGCTTCAACCCAAGTTGGGAGCGTCGAAAAGGGCGATGCAGTTGCCGCTCTTGTCATCGACCTCGGGGTCGAGAGACGGCGCTAAAAATACGAGTCTGCTCCCTGACTGGGTTACAGAAAGCCCCTTGAGATGACCTGCTTGGCCTGCTTGCTCACTCCTCACCAGCAATTTCATTAATAACCCTCACGTCATGTACAGATGACCCACTTTAAAAAACAAATGTTGATGAGCTTCGCATAAGCACCGTCGTTAACGCAAAACGATTGACACCGCAATCAAAACTCAACGAGTGTAGACAGGAAGTTTGCTGGCCGGTAGTCTGGGAAAAACAGCCTTGACAAATCTCGGGGCTTCTCCACCAGCTGTCTTTCCTCATCCGTCGACGTTATTGTCACGGCCGCCGCCGCGCTCCGCGAGCGTGCTGTTGATACACATAAGCGAGGTTGCTTGGATACCAACAACGCGGGGCCGCAACCCCGAGCCGTTCAGCTGGCGGAGGTGAAGGTGCAGCCGACGCATTTGGGCCCCCTCGCACTTGGCTCTTATCTCCTCAAGCGACGGCGGCTTGAAGGAAGCTTTGACATTTGAGACAATCCAGCCCAGGGTTGGCCAACTGGCAGCCTGCGGCCCGCTTGCGGCCCACGCTCAGCCCCCGCCCCCCACTCGATAAAAAAAGATGATGAGAGGACAATGAGCTCTGAAAGACAGGAAAAATTCCAAATGTCTGATTTTCCAACGCAATGAAAATATCAGCGTCAATACTTGTTTTGGTGCCACGTTAGGCGTCCAACTGATGTCATGGCGTGTTTATTATGCTTCCCAGAGAGTACGCGACAAAGGGCCTACGGGCTCGTGGCGCAGGCGTACACGTCCATAACCGCCGAAGACTTCGCCGCCTTTGTGGGCTACTCGGTGGAAGAAGCCATCAAAGGTAAGGGGGGGGGGCAAAGTGGGGGATTCGGGCAAACCTTTTTGACTCGACCGCTTGTGTTTGCCCGAAGGTGTGGTGAGTCAGGGCTGGCAGGCGGATCCCACCACCAGGATGGTGATGCCCAAAAAACCAGGTAGGTTTTTTTTTTTGCTTCTCCTATTTTCTAAATTGTCATCTGCTGCACACAATTGGCGAGTCATCTCATGCTAGTTATCATCTACATCACTCGGAGGGGGGGGGGGGGGGGGTCTGTCTGGTCGGGATGAGCCTGACTTGAGGCAATGTTGCTCTTTCAAGTCAACTCAGTCACCTCTGCGTGGCTAAAAAAGAAACGGAGGTGGCGTGAGATCGTTTGCCCTTGCTGACACCTGAGTTGAAACACGTGGGGGTCGTAGTGGCCAGTTAAAATGGCAGCCATGTCAAAAACGCATGACTCAATGCACTGCGTTGTCTCTATGTTGTCCTCCGTACAGATCCTCCCCCCGTTTCGTCGGTTCCCAACGAGCAGCAGTTGGCCAGACTCACCGATTACGTGGCGTTCTTGGAGAACTGATCACCACAACAAATATTTGTCTTTAGATTTGTGCAGACTTATCATGCTTTTGTGTTATAAAAATAAATACTTACAAACACTCTGGTGTGATTATCATTTCTTTTGACATATAACCTCAACTCCACCTGGATGATGTTTCGCTAAAGTCTTATAGATCAAAATTTCAACGAATTGAACATAATTTTAAAATGCGGAGACATGATTTTGTTTTTATTGAATGACAGGGTTGGATATTTTTTGGCTAATGTTTCTTACTATTGCTACTGATGTACGGTGCCCTTTCTCCCATTTCTGCCAATGTGTCTTTTGACATTTGGAAAGTGCAATGTATAGATGGTTGCTAATACATGTGCGGCTCCTGTGGTTCTTTTGAGCCATGCATGCATGCAGGCATGTATGTGAGTCCGTCCATGTGTTGCGTCTTCTTGACGGTTCGCATACCAGCCAACCAGCCAGCCGCTGCGTGAGCGTGAGAAGTTATCGGACTCCCTGCTGGCCTTGGAGGATGTCCGCCAGAACTAAAATTGCTTCCTTCTGACACGTGCAGATAAAATTTACACCCATGAGCAGGATGCAGAACTATATCGGTGTGTTTTTGTGTTTTCTTTTTTCAACCTGTAGGGGAAGGCTTGCGTCAAAATGGAGAACAAGAGCACACGTTAAAAAAAATGGCAGTAAGGTATTTTATTGATTTATTCACTTGCATAATTACGCGTTTTATTGTAGAAGTATTTTGGAGCATGAAAGCCAAGCCTGTCACATTGTGCACATCTGACTGCACATTGTTGCTATTTTGCAAACGTGTGAAGAGGACGAGAAGGAAAAAGCACAGCCCGAGAATGGTGCAGGTACTTCCCACTTTCGCAATGCACGCACGCACGCACACCTGTCAGCCATGAAAGAGCGCATGGCGCTATATAAAGCTAGCGAGATTGTTGACCGCTGTGCAACCTCATGCCATGCAAACATTCCAAAGTGTTTCGGTTGACTTGGTGAGGTTGTTATAGTGTTGGTCAATGAAAGACATCCAAATGTGTTTTGGTGAGTTGATGTTGACATTTGAGCAACCACGTCGTGCGTTCAGCTTTACTGTTTAAAAACTGCAAAGTGCACTCGGTGAGATTGTTGACACTTTTTCTCCATCAAAATGTGTTTTGGTCCGTTGATGTTGATTGATCGTTGAGGTGAGTTACATCAACGAGGTGCTAGGTTGCTAATCGTGTGTTAGCTTGTGCAACAAAAGATTCATGCATTAAATGAAAATTTGAAATGTTTACTTTTTTTTTTGCAATATTAAAGTATGTTTTAGTGCAAACGTAAGTGTTCAGTGTTGGGCAACCGCGTGTCGAGTGAAAAAGCAGATATGACTTTTGGGACATTCACTGCAAATGTGTAGGTGCAATCGGCGAGGTCGTCTGAAAGACAAGCCCGACTTAGGGTCCTGCTGCTGGGAGCTGTTTTTGTCGCTAGCCAGTAACCCGATGCACTCAAACGAAATTGACACGTTATTATGATGATTAAAATCCATGCTGTGAACGTTTGTTTTGAAATGGACACTTGTGTCACCACCGGGCGTCCACAACAACTCTTTGGATTTCCTCACATTTACGCAAATGTTGAAAGAAAATATATAACATCAAAATTTGACAACAAATTACTGTGCAAAAATACAGAAATGAAAAAAAAAGGAATGTTACACGTCATACAGCTACATATGGAAATATATGAATATAGATATTATTATTCTGATCGAATGAGTAAGTGTCCTGTAAATAGACTGCTATTTGTAACGTCACCTGTTTTATAAACATGAACCTCCACTTGACAGCACGCCACTAAATACAGTATTGTGTTGTCGAATGTTCTCCGCTAGAGGGCAGTCTTGTGCAAATATTGTTGAGTAATTGCCATAGACCGGCACAAATTGCCTCACTTGAATACAGGGGTCGAAGTTATGAAATGGAAATATTAAAGGGCATGTAAAGACACTATGGGGTCTCAAAATGTATTTGATAAAGATGGACTTGTATTTTTGGAAACTGTTGTGAATTTTTGAATTAAATTGCGAATTGAGGAGTAATCGATGAAAAATCGACAGTTTGTATGTGATCGTTGAAGTTCATCCCGGAAATTGCCGAAGTGACTATGACGTAGATTATAGGAGGCCGACCATTGCCGAGTTACTTAGCCCATGTAAGCAAAATGGCGGATACAGAAATGGAAGCGATGTCGTCTGACGAATCTCCCTCAGATGATTCTTCACTTTCTGACGAAAGTGATCCTAAAAAAATACTACAAGAGGGGTAAGAAAACCAAAATATGAAACAAAGTTCCCCAAACCAAAATATTAGACAAGAATACCAGATTTTAAAAAATATATAATGTTATAGAATCTATTACTTGTTCATAGAATGCAGTTGGGTTTAATCAGGGGGGAAAAAAAGATTAGTGGACCAACCTCTCATTCCTTCCCTTTTCCATTTGCTACCACATTGGGGAGTTGTTTAATGTGTCGGTCTCAATCCACACAGTGAAAATGTTTCCATGTGGGAAACGAGATGAGTCACGACCATGCGAACGTGGGAGACTCAAACGCGAGCGGAGATGAGAAAAAGATGGAGGAGAAGAAGCCAGGGGAGTCCGACAGAGCAGGGGAAAGGGGCTCAGAGGGTCCGGTAGGAGCCAAAGAAAAGCGGTAGGGAAGGAGGAAGACTACTCCAAACATTACTAAGTGAGCCGTGATGAGTCGGTGTCACCGGCTGGAGTCGGTGACCTCGTATGACCCCATGTGGCCCCATCCAGTTGAATCTTCAGTAAACCCACCGAAATGTGACTTTTAGCAGACTCGAATGGTTGCATTTAACCAAATAAAAATGAGGGGAAAAAATCTGTTTGATGGGCTAACGCGGTGAGCCTGCTGGAGTCAATGTAACTGCTTACTGCTGCTCAATGTGAAAGTCATTTACAGCCCCCTCAACGTTTTATGGCGCTTGCTGGAAAGACGTACTGCCAACAGTGTTAGTCATCGTTAGAACGGCTGCGTGTGTGTTGCTTTGGCCGTTTGGTTTGGGCTTCACAGTGGGCGGGTGGGGGGACAGTGGTCTGTTATTTTTTTAATTAAGCTGTCAAGCCAACCGCAAGGACATGATGAGTGGAATCATCTTGAAATGATTGATATTGGCACTTTGATGTTGCTTTCTGATCAAATCGAGCACCGTCCAATCATGTGACTTCTTTTTCTCCCGTAGGTGGACGTGCGGCCTACGAATTTCTGACAGCGGGCAGATTATTTTGCTCCAAATGTTCCGATTGTCTTGCAATTCCATCGTACCACGCGCACATTCAAGCCCAGAACATAAACGCCTTCGCGTTTCAAGGTAAGACCTCTTTTGGGAGTCTGTGTTTTTCATTGCAATTTTTTCTTTTCTTCTTGTATGCAAGCCAGAGTTGAGATGTTAATTGAACGGGGAGTAATACAGGAAATGGAGAGTTTATCGCGTTAGTATTTGAAGAATCCCAAGAGATGTAACATCTGGAAAAACTGCTCGGTTGAGAAGGGAAAAAAAACAAAAAAGGACGACACATCCGCTTGGCAGAACAAATTCACTTTTTGAAGCGTGCATTCATTTCCCACATTTTGTATTGCTGAAGATCTTGCCCCAACTAAAAGGTGTACTTTTGAACGGTAAGTGATTTTGGCAAGATGTCAGCAATTAGAAAGGAGTCGACACATCCGCTTGGCAGAACAAATTCACTTTTTGAAGCGTGCATGCATTTCCCACATTTTGTATTGCTGAAGATCTTGCCCCAACTAAAAGGTGTACTTTTGAACGGTAAGTGATTTTGGCAAGATGTCAGCAATTAGAAAGGAGTTTCAGCCAATATAAAGCGACTGTTTATTTATTTATTTTTTCCCTCATGTGTGTCTTTGAATGATTTTAGAGGCACAAGCAAAATTTTGAACTGGAAAAATGGATAAAGTGGTCTAAAAAGCAGAAATGAAATGTTTATTAGAAAGTCTGTTTTATTTTGTGTTTGATAAGTCAGATGAAACACAAATTTCCGTAAATGAAACAAAGAACAAAGACAGCTGAACAAATACATTCTATCTTGATATTGCTTTGGTTTGTTTGAGGCAGTGGCTCTTGTGTGCACTTCATCTACTTGCATTCTAGCACTTGCTACCATTTTGAATACAAGACTCGTGTCAACGTTCTGTGTGTGGCTATCGATATACGACATAAGAAGCTTAGTTTAGTAATTCATGCAAATCCTGAAATGGATGGAACATATTTTACCGCTGAAGTAAAAAATAACCTGCACTACGATAAATCAGACGACTTGACTGTACAAAACAAAATGCACATCATTACCATCTGCAAAACAAACACTAAGTAGCACCAGTAGATTAAAAAACAAAAAACAAATATCATGCGGCAAATGGTGTTGTTTTTCATTTGTGACGAGGGAACTGAAAGAAGTGAAATGACTAGCTGAAGCTGTTGGGGCGGGTGGGGTCAAGTCCATTTGTGTGGAATCCAGTGCAGCCTCCATTCGTACAGTATGACCAGTGTGGTGGATGGTTCTCCTCAAAGCGCAGGGACACGGGCTGGCTGGCCACGGCTGCCACGCGGCTCCTTATGTGCTTAGCGAAGCCATCCCCGCTTGCTTGATGGGCGCTGCCGACAAATAGACAAGGTCACGTGACGTCCAGTAAAACATACTGCAGGATTTGGACCCAAAATTTGACTTGTTACCTGGTTTTCCACAAGCCTTGGCACACTGTTCATGCGTGTCGAAGCGATTCTGGTTCCCGCCGCAGCCTCCGTACCAGAAGCGCGCGCAGCTCTTGCTAGGTGCGTCGTAGTGCCACTTGAGGACAAACTTGGCGCACGTGCCCTCCTCCTTGGGGAGCTGGCAAATGTCCACGGCTGTTGAGGCCACTGTTGAGAAGCCAAACACAATGATTGCCCAGTTACATTTGGAAACCATGAGACGATAAATGTCAAGCAATGGACATTTTTGAGGATCCAACCTGGAGCTGCTTGGCGCTCCGCTGCTTTGCCTACTTGTTGCTCCTGGGGTTCAGGCTCCGGCACTGTGAAAGTGCATATGCAGATTTTGAAGTTTTTGAAGCATTGAAGCAAAGTGATGGGATATCCAAAAGTAAGGCCCACTGACCTGTGGCTGGTTTGTCCAGTGGCGTGTTGACTGGAGCGGTGATGACCTGGCTGCTGATGATTGGCCGCTGCGCCGCTGCCTCTGTCAGTGACACAACCGGCAATGTTGATCATCCGCATAGCCTCATTTAGATATTCATCATCAGTCGTTAGCGGCGTTGTAACGTTGGGAAGTTTGAGAACTGACTGGTGGTAACGACTCCTTTGTGGGTGGCGAGCACGTGGCCGTCGGCGCCGTGGCCCGTCACCACGGCGTGGTACGTCTGCCCGCTCTCCAGCTTGTCCACGGACAGCTCGGAGCCCGACACGTTGGTCTTGACGGCCAAGGCGTGGTCGTGCAGTCGCGTCACCGTCACTTGGAAGTAGACAAAGTTCTTGGGGTCCGGGTTGGTCCAACGCAACTTGAAGCCGCTACGCGTCACGTTGGACACGTGAAGCTCCTCGGGGTCCATCGCTGAACACAAACAAAAGCAAGCAAGCGACATTTCATCATTAGTTTTTTTTTCCCCCCATTGTTTATCTCATATTTATATTTTCCCGATCAACATTCTTGTTGATGTTTACTGTTTACAACATTTTGTGAATCTCATCAGTTTTTGCTTTCGTACGAATGGATCTCACCTTTGTGCTTTACTGGATGAGATTCCTGCTGCTTTTCGTGTTGTTTTGTGTGGCTCCTGTAAATGGCAAGATCATGCGGAAACCTGATGATGATGATTTTAAGGAAAAATAAAAGAATCAACAGAAGTGTATCTTACTGGGGTTGGCGTGCCAAAGTGGTGAAAGGGTTTTTTAGGGGCTGATCACTCTGGAACCACTTGCAGTGTTTGGACACTTCAGGGGACATGAAGAAAGCGTTTTCAACTGCAATGGAAGAAAAAAGAATTAGAAGAAACACTCCAAAATATTATGACTGATCCCCAAATATCCCAAATCTACAAATGAGAGGAAATAACATTAGGATACAATAAATCAAATTGTAATCAACAAACGTACTGCTGATGTACTTGGGCAGCATCTGTCCAAAGGTGCGCAGGTGCTTATCGTAAAACTGCGAGATGGTGTCCAGCCTCTTGAAGAAGACGTCGGTGGGCTCGCTGGCCATGCGGGACAGGACGCGAGCGTCGCCGGCGCTCAGCTTCTCGCCGACGCCAAAGATGACCAAAAAGTAGCCTCTGCACTTGATGTCGATGGCGACGCGTACCAGTTGCTCCTCGAGCTCCTCCACGCCGCCCGTCACAAAGAGCATCAACACCTTGCGTGGCCGCTGCAGGGGCGCCTTCTCAAAGACGTGCTCCACCGTCCACTCCATGGCGGCCGCTAACGAACGTCCGCCTTCCAGCTGCGGCGTCTTGTCCAGCAGGAACTTGACGATGCCCTCCGCCGACTGGTGCTCGGTCAGGCCGATGTCCACGTGAACGGGTATCTTGGTGTGGTTGTGGATGAACTGGTAGGGCGCCTGCTGGAGGACGGCCACTCTGGCGTGGTGAGGGGATGTCTCGGGGCTGGAGGACACCTGCAGGTGCTCCACCATGTGCGCGATGTAGCGTTTGATCTCAGTGAAGACGGCGGGGTACGTGCTTTCCGAGCTGTCCACCACGAAGCTCATGTCGATGTCCACGTCGGTGGTGAAAGACCTTCTGTCTCGACCGGGCGAGGGCGGAATGTAGTCGCACATTTGGTCAGGGGCGCAGATGTCTGCAAAAGAGCAAAGTCCGCTCTCTACATCTGTGCTTCTCAAAACGTGTTTTCCATCTAGCTCCACTTCCAAAATGATAGACATAACATTTCTAAGATTTTCTTTTCTTTTGGTTATTCCCAGTTGGAGTCGCCACTGTCTTTTGTTAAACATTCTTACCGAAACAAAGATGGCAGTTCATGACTTTCGTCATGACTGAATTAAACTGGGCACTTCCTGGGTTGGGCATGACGATGACCTGGGCCAGAGCTGTGTTGTTCACCTTGTGGGGCAAAATGACAGTCTATGATTAAAAAATGGGACTCTCATTGGTTAGTCGGGTTCAAAGACATTCAAAGCCCCAAAGCGAAGAAATGGCACCGCATCAGCATTACCTGCAAGGCTCTGGTGAGCGCCCTGTCGTCACTCTTGACCAAGAACAAGGTGGCGATGCCGGCGTCGTGGAGGCGCAGCGCGGCGTTGGTGACGGCCTGGGCGTTGGCCACCGAGCCGCCCACGAAGAAGACGGCTACCTTCCTAACCAGGAAGCCGCTGCGCACCCTCTTGAAGGTGTTGTGCGCCACGAAGCTCATAGCCGTCTCGAGGCTGCGCCGCTTGTTGGTCTGCAGTGTCTGCAGGCCCTCCACGTGGCGCAGCAGCGCCCGCTTCTTCAGCGCGTCGCTGAAGCGCACCTCGGTAGTCACCTCGCTGTTGTAGAGCGCCAGGGCCACGCGGGCACCTCGCGGACAGTTGCTCTCCGACACGGTGATGCCGTTGAGCAGCCGCAGCACGGCCTCGCGCATGCCGTTGAAGGCCGGCCGCCCCACGTCGTTGGACGCGTCCAGCACGAAGGCCAATTCCGTTGGGTACAGGGGGCACTCCAGCTTGCCTGGGGAAGCCCACCGACACGTTTAGTTTTTCGGCCACTGTGGCTAAAAATGGAAACGGCGGCGTTTGCTCCTTACCGTAGCAGCAGGCTGTTGACGAAAGGGACAAAAAATGAGTGCGGTGTACATAAGAGAGCATCGATTGTTCAAATGAGACTTAAAAGGGACAAATTATGGAGGCTGCCTATTTGAAAGGATCCCATTTTGTTTTGGAGTTTGACTTCATACATTTTTTCACAGTTGTAGTAATTCAAATTCAATATTTGTGCTGTGTTTTTGCATGCTGTGTTGAACGCCTGAGACTTACGACAATTGTCTCTGATCTTCTTGACGAGGTCGCATTGCTAATGAGAAAAAGGAAACGAGAGACACGTGACCTCACTCTGGAGCTCTGTTTAAAGTAAGCAGGATGATGATGGTGTAAAGTATGCCAAACGTACCACAACTCCCGGTCCTCTCGGCCCCTTCAGACCCTAAAGCGCCAAAAGCACAAATGGTGATGCTAAAGTTTGGACAAGATCAAAATTGCCAGATGAGGTGCAAGTGCAGGACGTTGCTTACGTAAGGCCCCGGATAGCCGACCTCTCCCTTCTGCCCGCCCGTTCCGGGATTTCCGGAAACGCCCTGCCGGAAAAGAAAAGTCATTGTGGTTTCCGTTTTGGATTCACATGGACAGATAAGCATAAGAATTGAGAAAAACAAGTGAATGCATAAAAACAAGTGCCGAGTTTACCCTCTGCCCAAGATTTCCTCGAGGACCAGGTGCACCCTTGGTTCCTGCATTACCAGCTTCTCCCTGCATGGTTGGAAAAAGAAGCAGGAGTGCAGTTAGTTATTTGCTAGTGGGTGGAAATGTTTTTGTGAGATCAGTTAAACACCTAGTTGGCAATTAATACCAAACTGAAAATAGTCTCTTCCTCACCTTTGGCCCCGGGAACCCTGGGAAGCCTTCATCACCCTAGAGATGAAAATCAATCCGTTAGGGTGACGTCCCATGACTTGTATATTTCAAAGCGATCCCAGCATGAAATAAAATCTCAGCATATGTTAGCAGTACAAACAACGAGAAGACAAAATGGACTTGCCCTTCTTCCTTTGGGCCCCGAGATGCCGAATCCATCCCTGCCATCTTCTCCCTTGGAGAAAAACACAACACGTCCGTTTGAGCTGCCCGCCATCTTTCATCATTACAGCATTACAAATACGAGATCAAAGATGTCTTACAGACTCTCCGCGGAGTCCCAATGGTCCGATGACGCCTTTAATTCCCGGATCTCCGGGCTCTCCCTACACGACCCCAGACAAAACAGGATGGACAGACAAAAAAAAAAAAAAGTATAAGTTAGACATCTCTCTTCGGTACGTATTGAAAAATGTGATCAGGCTGTTTTCTTTGGTTCCATCTGTGGACGTTGCTGTTTTCCTCCAATTTATTACATATGTGCGAAGTAATATGAGAGAGAAAATAAGCGAGGCTCAGGCCCCGCGTGTTTAGAAATTAAACAAGGCTGTCGCGGAAGGAACACAAAGGCCCGCCAACATTAGTTCCAGTGTGTACCTTGCGACCGACTGGTCCTCTTCTTCCCTTTTCTCCCGAAGCACCTGGGCTTCCCCCGGGACCCTGCAAACGAACAGCACGAGATTCTAGATTCTTTTCTCTGGATTCTACACACAGCATCCTAAAATGTGTGTGTGAAATGCACAGGCTAAGTCAAGATTTGATTTTTGCAAGGCTGACTCACTCTGGGTCCAGGATTTCCAACTTCTCCTCTGGGTCCTGGTGCACCGTTTGGTCCAGCCGGACCCTAGTCGAGAAGACACAAAAAGGCAATTGTGGTGATGGGACATGGTGATGGGACATTATGTGAATCAGCACCCCAAATGATCATTTCACAGCAAAATAGTTGACGTCCCTTTCAGTTTTTAGAATGGCGCCTTGAGAAGGAGCAGAAGCGTAACCCCCCCCCCCCCAATTTCGTGTTGATTGATTCAACTGGTGCCAGGGGCTTTCCAAAAAGCACTAGTGAGGGAATTCACCCAAAGTGGCTGCTTCAACCCTAAATGTCTGACTTCCTGTTCAGTTTTATGGCCTCATTCTAAACATTTGCAAAGAGGACTTACTCTTGATCCTCCGATTCCAGTTTCCCCCCTCACACCGTCCACTCCAGGTGGTCCCGGCTTCCCCTTTTTAGACAACAGCAGCATTTTAGAATCAGGTGACATTACCCTTGTCGTTTCATGCCCCCCCCCTCAAAAAAAAAAAAGGAAAACACTTACAGCTTGTCCCGGCGCGCCGCGTCTCCCATCCGCTCCCTAATGAAAACATGGGGATATTAAATACAAAATGGCCACATGGCAAAAGCAATCCGTGGTCGAAGGCGTTACCCTTCTTCCGGGTTCTCCAGCTGCTCCCTTGTTTCCATCCTCGCCGGGCTCGCCCTAATGGTCAACAACAAAGTCAAGATGTCCTACAGACGGTATGGATCAAATACATTCCAAACTAATGACAGCACGTTTATGTAGCGACGCAAGTGGGGAAGTGTACTGACAATTTTTCCCCATGTGCTTATAAGGAATTACATTATTTAATACATTTTAATATACTGTATGCTAGTATGGCATTACCGCTGGTCCCGCATCACCAGGGTCTCCTTTTGGTCCAGCTCTGTTATTATCCACTCCACTTGTACCCTATCAAGACAGAAATATCCAAATCAATAGACAGGACAAACCTTATTTGAATGGTTACAATCAGGAAATGTCGACGAAACTCACAGGGTCTCCTCTGATTCCCATTTGGCCTTTGTCTCCCGCTTGGCCTTTGATGCCTTTAGGACCCTTGAAGATTCAAACACATCAAGTCAGCTGAGAAAATATTGCCTGGGTAATGATAATCCGAAGAAAAATTCCATGACTCACTCTACTGCCAGAATGTCCTCTGTCTCCCGAGGGCCCAGCCACTCCACTTTTGCCCTATAAAGACCCCGGCAGTTGCAAATTTATTCAAGTCTATCCATAAGGAGAAAAAAAATGGTTACGTTTTAGGACATCATTACCTCTTCACCATTAATTCCATCCAGGCCAATTTCTCCAGATTCGCCCTGCAACAGGTTAGCATTTGTTTAACATTTTACAAATAGTTGAGTCTCACAATATGAATTTGAAAAGGAAATGAAATCACCTTTTCTCCAGAATATCCTCGAGAACCCTGTGGAAAGTGTCGAAAATCATAGTTAGCAAAAAGACATTTTTTAGTACATAAGGCCCTTGGAGACCATTCCATCAAACTTTCACTATGCTGACAATTGTCTGCGAAAGGCCACAAAACAGCATGTAGGCCGAAACGTAATGATGATAAAGCCATTTCCTAATTCACCATCAATATGTCCAAGTGATCATTCCCCTCACCTTGAAACCTCTCTGCCCAGGACATCCCTGGAAGCCCTGAGTTCCATTCACACCAGGAGGACCTCGCTCTCCCTGTATTTGCCACAAAAATGTTAACACGTGACAATAAAGAAATCAAAGAATTCATAAGAACCAAATGACTGCAAACAAATGCAGTTTACAAGTCTAGTTAGGGTTCGGTCAGAAAAGGACCACAGATAAGCTTACCGGTCCGCCCTCATCACCAGGATGTCCTTGGCTTCCTGCGCCACCCGGACGACCCTAAAACAAGATTAAATGATCAGATTTCCTATTTCTTCTTTGAAGGTGTTCTGATCTTGGCTTTTGACCCATACCTTAGGGCCTGAAACTCCGATGGAGCCTCGGTCTCCCCTTGTGCCTGTACATTTGCACGGCACTCCACAGCACTGCTTCTCTGCAATATTGTCCTACGTAACAGTAAGGAAAGTCCATGTTAGTTCATTTACAGTATTTTGTATTGTTCTGCATATTGAAAGTGTCCACATACCAGTTCCTCCATTAGCTCGTAGTCCAAGTCCAAGATGTTTAGTCGCAGGGGTCTGGTGTACCTAAAGCCACGGCCAAATTCCAACAACGCAGCGTCTTCAAACCTGGGAACGCGTTCCAGGCCGACCAGAATCAAACTGTTGACTCCTGATTGGAATGGGATTGCAAAAAAAGTTTTCAAAAATGATCCTTTCACATCATCTAAACGCATTTAAACTCATCCTATGGCAGGTCTGTGTGTTGGTTCAAAGCGTAAGCAGTTCCTGGGTGTGATCATTTTGGAAGGGTAGTAGTCACCTGATTGGCGGAGCTCCTCAATTCGCCTTTTCATTTCAGGATAGGGTGCATCGATACCATCAGTCAGATGAATAACAACCTAGAATAAAAAGATTACGCTCAATTATCATCGCGTCAAGGACATCCTGTTCATCAACAAATCAGTTTATGAACAAGACTTCAATTCACAAACTCAGTTTACGGTGTATTTTTTGGGAACGAGCTGGAACGAAATAATTGCATCTTTCATTACGTAAAAGGGAAAAATGACTGAGTCTCTGAAGGAATGAAATTTGTGAACAAAGTTTGACTGTACTTAGAATGACCAAGGCACGTGTGTCTCGTGAACCCACCTTGACGGCATCATCTTGTCGGTTTCGGAATCTGTCAGTGTAAGCCGAGATGGTCTTGCCACTGAGAACAAAGGGGCCACGATTGCGAAGGCCTCTAAAGGCCTCCAATAGCTGGTTGGGATTGTCGGAGAAGTCCACCTGGATGGGCTGCCCGGTGGAGTCGATGGCGAGCATGCCAATTTGAATGGAGGGAGTTTGCCCCGACGAGCAACTGATGGTCGACATTTTGGCGATCCTCTGTAGAATGGCGCCCATTTTGCTCAGGAGATTGGTTTGGGCACTGAAGATATTCTGGGCAGAAACGTCGAAGCCCACCAACACCTCGAGGTTGCAGGCTTGAAAAAGAGGACCATTTTTAAAAATGGTTTCACTGTGTGGCGGACAACTTATTGAGCTATTCAACGACCATCATCGTGACAAAACAATGCCATAACATTTCTTACCTCTGGGAGCGTCTTGTACACCAACGCACAGCTTGCCCTTCACTTCGTCATCTAACGTGCCCAGGATTTGCTCATTGAGTTCGGAGAGCTCCTGATAGGTTCTGGCTCTGGCCACAGTAGTGGAGTCACTGGCCAGGATCTCTTGCTCATTCGCCGTGTCACCCACTCCAACAGCAAAGATTCGCACACCGCTCTTCTTTAAGCCAAGTGCAGCTGATTTGGCGTCATCAGACGACGGCCCTCCTTGGATGAGCATGAGGATCTGAGGAGTGCCTTCATCTTTTCTGCTGCCCTTCGGTTTGGAAAACTGAACATTTTGAATGTGTCGAATGGCTGCCCCCGTGTTGCTTCTACGTCCCCCTTTATAATCTGCACTCTCTATGGCACTAACAATGTCTGGTTTGTTCTTGTGGGTGTTAAGGTAGAACACATCCGACACGTCGGTGCCATAATGCGCCAGTCCAATCCGCAGGTTGTCTCTGTCAGTGTAGAACAGGTCAACGAGTTCGGCGACAAACGCCATCACTTTATTGAAATTTTCTCTGCCCAGGTTTATGGAGCCGTCCACCAAAAACACGATATCAGCCTTCTTAGATGCAGGTAGTCCTTGTGCTGGGAAAAGTTAGAGAAAGAAAAATGTGTCATTAGTTATTCTAGCAGCTCTAACATAGACTGGTCATAGTCATTTCCATGACACTCACTGGGAATTTCTTCTGGGGCGGGGTCAACAGGGAGGGTCCCTTTCAGTCTCGCAACAAGTCTGTCGTTGATTTCCGGCAGGCCAGGGAACGTACGAACCTGAAGGACATCCTCTGGCGACTTAGCAATTTGGGCAAGTTGCCTTGTGTCTGCCCCACTTGCTCCAATACCAATACAGTTGACTTTGGATCCCTTTAGCAAAGGTCCATAGAGAGACACATCTTGTGGGGAACGTCCTCCTGTGAGAACCACAAGATGCTGGGAGGCTTCCACTGGACGAACACCGGCAGAGGGCTTTAACTCATTCTGTATGACATATTCAATCGCATCAGCCAGGTTGGAAGAGCGACCGCCCATTTGACGTAGTTTTCTGACGGCCGTGATAACGTCTGGCTTGGCGCCATGCGAATTGAGCGAGAACTCTGGTTTGACTCCGTCGGCGTACTGGACAAGGCCCACGCGCACTTGGTCAGGTCGCACGTCAAGTTGTTTGACGAGGTTCAATATGAAGTCACGAATGTGAGCGATACCCGTGACGCCTGTGTTGTCTGAGCCGTCAATGAGGAAAATGATGTCCTTTCGCCCAACATCTAACACATCTGGAAAGAGGAATAGAACAAGCATTCGTAGTTACTTGTGGACGCAAAGTTAATCAAACATTAACATCTTACCGAAGACCTCATCCGGAGGGCGATAGCTTCCGATGATATCAGACGCAGACATGGTTTTGACTGAATTAATGAGCCGCTGCTCAACGGCCGGAAGCTGCTGGAAACTTTCAACTGTGTATGCAAGTTCAGGCTTCAGGGAAATTTTCCTCAGCTCATCAATGTCTGAATTCCTTGAACCGATGGCAATAGGTGCAACATGGCTTCTCTTCAGTTGGTCCGCTGGAGCTGTAACATCATCTGCAGAGGCTCCACCAGTAACGACAATCAAAAACTGAGGTACTCCGTCTTCTAAGCGGCTTCCCGCGGACCTCTGGTAGATGTTTCGGGAGACCCACTCAAGAGCTTGACCTGTGTTCAAGCGGCTTCCTCCTCTGCTTCGAAGTTGCGTCACAGCCTGGCGTACTTCGTTTTTGGTGGAATATTCATTTAGGAGAAATTCTACCTTTGTGTCGTCGCTATACTGTACAACTGAAATTCTGACTTTATCCAGTCCAACATCCAACTTCTCCACAACTCTTTTGATCATTTCACGAATGGAAGGGAAGTCATTTCGTGCTGTACTTGAACCGTCGATGAGAAACACAACATCCCTCTTTTCTCCACCTGTGCTTGGTACAATTTCTGGACAAAGGGAATTTAAGAAACCAAGGTATAATTGGCAATACATTTTGTAACAAGCTAAGTAACAATATACAGTTGACCTCCGCATACTTGTGGTTTGGCACCCGCAGATTTGTCCATTGACGAAATTTTTAAAAATCCAATATTATAAAATTGCTTTTTTTTTTAAAAAAAAAATTCATAGGTAATGCTTATCAGCCTTTCTTAAAGATTTGTTTGGCTTTGGAAAAAAAAAGGCCATCAATTACACGCCGTCTTTCACTGTTTGAGAGCTAGCCCAGCTTTTATAATAGCGAATAGTGGTGGTCCACTGTATAACAACACAGCATGACAATCAATTTCATAAGAGTGCAGCAAAATATGTAACTACCTTCAATGATAGGGAATTGCGGGACGATCCTGGCGATGTCATCATCGGATAACTCCGTAAGGCTATTGATTACGTTTTGTTGGACTGTATCCAAGCTTGGGAGATCATCTACAGTGAAAGCAAAGTTGGGCACAAAGGACACGATTTGCAAGTCTTTAGGGTTCACATCTCTGGTTCCAATGCTGAAAGGAATGACCCTCGATCGCTTGAGGGTGGTTGCCGGACGATTGATGTCATCTGTTGGTGACCCACTGGAGACAACAACCAAAAACTGTGGTACACCTTCTTGTTTCCTGCTACCTCGTGCAGCTGTCAGCACATCATCATTGACAAACTGTAAAGCCTGACCCAGGTTACGCTGTCTTCCTCCCCGCTGCCTTAATCCCCTGACAGTATTCAAGACTTCTTCTTTGGTTGTATGTGTGTTCAGATACATGTCAGGATGTGCGTAATCGCCAAACTGAACCACGCCGATTCGGATCTTATTTTCGCCCACGTTCAGATTCTCAACAACCCTACGTATGAACTCCTGGATGATAGGGAAATCTCTTCCAACACCGTCAGATCCGTCGACGAGGAAGATGATGTCTCTCCGGGGGCCTTGTGACTCGGCTAAGGAAAGAGGAAAATGGGAACTGAGTTAGTATTTTCCAAATGAGAATTATAGGTTGAAGTCATTGGAAAATTGCTTACAATATGCCTGCACATGGAATAAGATAAACAAACACAAACTCATAATTCAACTGGCCGAGACTCAGGATTCTTTGGAAAGATACAAGCAGGGTAAACTTTAACCTAAACTAAAAGGAAAGTTATGGGGAGGGAAATTTTTTAAATACCATCAAAGATTTTCTTCAAAAATTCATTCAAAAAGAGTCATGGTTTATATTCTATTGTTCTGTGTTTGATTTCATTTATTTGCGGGATACTCGTCCTATAAAAGAACTGCAGTGGGGTGGCTTGTTTGGGACGAGGACCTTGCTTACCAGTTACTGATGGTCTCATGGATACAGCATTTAACAACCTGTTCATTACAGAGGGGAGGTCAGTGAATTCAGGCACCGATAGCGCATATCTGGGGTCGTGGGCTATCTTCTGCAGCTCTCGGCTATCGGAGCCCCTGCTTCCGAGGGCAAAGATCAGCACTCCCTGCTGTTTGAGAGCAGAAGCTGGCGCATCCACGCTGTCAATAGACCTTCCGCCGCTCAGCAGGATTAGGACCTGCGGGACGCCTTGGAGGCGTCTGCTGCCGGCAGAGGCTGTGAAGACATTGTCCCTCAAGTACTGGAGAGCTGCTCCGGTGTTGAGGGGTCTTCCGCCTCTGTGCCTCAGTCCTCTGACAATGTCAAGGATCTCGCCCTTTGTGGTGTATGTGTTCAGATAGAACTGGACAGCCGCATCTCTGCTGTACTGAACCAGGGAGACGCGATCTTTGTCGTCATCCAAACTCAGTGTCTCTACGACTCTTTGGACAAAGTCCCTCATATCGGGGAATGAGTTCCTTGTGGCGTCAGAGCCGTCCAACAAGAAAACCACATCCCTTCCTCTCGGTCTCTCCGCTGCGGTGAACAAAACATAAGACGTATTAGGGTTACCCCAAAGTCTACCGCCCACCCGCAGGTTGATTGGGCATTGGTCATCTCTTTGCGCGTTTGAATAAGAGTCAACTTGTCATGTGTTCTCTGGCTTACCGGTCACCGTTGGTGTCATGGGCGTGGCTCTGAGTACCCTGTTTATTACCGAGGAGAGCTGGTCTTGGACACTGGGGAGGTCAGTGAGCTCAGACACCGCTAGAGCATGACTAGGGTCATGGGCTATCTTTTGCAGCTCGCTGCTGTCAGAGTTCTGTGTTCCAATGCTGATGGTAAAGACGCCCTGCTGTTTGAGAGCAGAGGCTGGCGCAGCAACGCTGTCAAAAGAGCGGCCGCCATTTAGCAGGATCAAGATCTGCGGAACACCTTGCGAGCGCCTGCTCCCTGAGGAGTTTGTAAAGACGTTGTCCCTGACATATTGGAGGGCGGCCCCAGTGTTGAGGGGTCTGCCTCCTCTGTGTCTGAGTCCTCTGAGCGCATTCACAACATCCTCTCTCGCGGTGTACGTGTTCAGATAGAAACTGGTCTCTGGATCTCTGGCGTACTGGACCACAGAGACACGGTCTTGGTTTACGCCCACATTGAGTTTCTCCACCACTCGCTCAACAAATTTGCGCATGTCCGGGAAGCCATTCCTTGTTCCGTCAGAACCGTCCAGAAGGAAGACAATATCCTTTTTGGCTTCAGCTGAGAAAAGACGGGAGGACAAATGATAAAGAGAACCTTTGCAAAACGCGAGCTAGCCGACAACCCTTATGGGGGGGCGGACGGTCGGACCGACGGACACTGCTGCCTGGGACCCACACCCAGTGAGTGCTAGCAGTGCTTGTACACGTACCAATGACTGATGGCGTTTCTGGGGTGACGTCAATCACCACAGCCTCCACGGAGGACTGAAGCTGTTGTTGGACACTGGGGAGGTCAGTGAATTCAGGCACCGATAGCGCATATCGGGGGTCGTGGGCTATCTTCTGCAGCTCTCCGCTATCGGAGCCCCTGCTTCCGATGGCAAAGATCAGCACTCCCAGCTGTTTGAGAGCAGAAGCTGGCGCATCCACGCTGTCAAGAGACCTTCCGCCGCTCAGCAGGATTAGGACCTGCGGGACGCCTTGGAGGCGTCTGCTGCCGGCAGAGGCTGTGAAGACATTGTCCCTCAAGTACTGGAGAGCTGCTCCGGTGTTGAGGGGTCTTCCGCCTCTGTGCCTCAGTCCTCTGACAATGTCAAGGATCTCGCCCTTTGTGGTGTATGTGTTCAGATAGAACTGGACAGCCGCATCTCTGCTGTACTGAACCAGGGAGACGCGATCTTTGTCGTCATCCAAACTCAGTGTCCCTACGACTCTTTGGACAAAGTCCCTCATATCGGGGAATGAGTTCCTTGTGGCGTCAGAGCCGTCCAACAAGAAAACCACATCCCTTCCTCTCGGTCTCTCCGCTGCGGTGAACAAAACATAAGACGTATTAGGGTTACCCCAAAGTCTACCGCCCACCCGCAGGTTGATTGGGCATTGGTCATCTCTTTGCGCGTTTGAATAAGAGTCAACTTGTCATGTGTTCTCTGGCTTACCGGTCACCGTTGGTGTCATGGGCGTGGCTCTGAGTACCCTGTTTATTACCGAGGAGAGCTGGTCTTGGACACTGGGGAGGTCAGTGAGCTCAGACACCGCTAGAGCATGACTAGGGTCATGGGCTATCTTTTGCAGCTCGCTGCTGTCAGAGTTCTGTGTTCCAATGCTGATGGTAAAGACGCCCTGCTGTTTGAGAGCAGAGGCTGGCGCAGCAACGCTGTCAAAAGAGCGGCCGCCATTTAGCAGGATCAAGATCTGCGGAACACCTTGCGAGCGCCTGCTCCCTGAGGAGTTTGTAAAGACGTTGTCCCTGACATATTGGAGGGCGGCCCCAGTGTTGAGGGGTCTGCCTCCTCTGTGTCTGAGTCCTCTGAGCGCATTCACAACATCCTCTCTCGCGGTGTACGTGTTCAGATAGAAACTGGTCTCTGGATCTCTGGCGTACTGGACCACAGAGACACGGTCTTGGTTTACGCCCACATTGAGTTTCTCCACCACTCGCTCAACAAATTTGCGCATGTCCGGGAAGCCATTCCTTGTTCCGTCAGAACCGTCCAGAAGGAAGACAATATCCTTTTTGGCTTCAGCTGAGAAAAGACGGGAGGACAAATGATAAAGAGAACCTTTGCAAAACGCGAGCTAGCCGACAACCCTTATGGGGGGGCGGACGGTCGGACCGACGGACACTGCTGCCTGGGACCCACACCCAGTGAGTGCTAGCAGTGCTTGTACACGTACCAATGACTGATGGCGTTTCTGGGGTGACGTCAATCACCACAGCCTCCACGGAGGACTGAAGCTGTTGTTGGACACTGGGGAGGTCAGTGAATTCAGGCACCGATAGCGCATATCGGGGGTCGTGGGCTATCTTCTGCAGCTCTCCGCTATCGGAGCCCCTGCTTCCGATGGCAAAGATCAGCACTCCCAGCTGTTTGAGAGCAGAAGCTGGCGCATCCACGCTGTCAAGAGACCTTCCGCCGCTCAGCAGGATTAGGACCTGCGGGACGCCTTGGAGGCGTCTGCTGCCGGCAGAGGCTGTGAAGACATTGTCCCTCAAGTACTGGAGAGCTGCTCCGGTGTTGAGGGGTCTTCCGCCTCTGTGCCTCAGTCCTCTGACAATGTCAAGGATCTCGCCCTTTGTGGTGTATGTGTTCAGATAGAACTGGACAGCCGCATCTCTGCTGTACTGAACCAGGGAGACGCGATCTTTGTCGTCATCCAAACTCAGTGTCCCTACGACTCTTTGGACAAAGTCCCTCATATCGGGGAATGAGTTCCTTGTGGCGTCAGAGCCGTCCAACAAGAAAACCACATCCCTTCCTCTCGGTCTCTCCGCTGCGGTGAACAAAACATAAGACGTATTAGGGTTACCCCAAAGTCTACCGCCCACCCGCAGGTTGATTGGGCATTGGTCATCTCTTTGCGCGTTTGAATAAGAGTCAACTTGTCATGTGTTCTCTGGCTTACCGGTCACCGTTGGTGTCATGGGCGTGGCTCTGAGTACCCTGTTTATTACCGAGGAGAGCTGGTCTTGGACACTGGGGAGGTCAGTGAGCTCAGACACCGCTAGAGCATGACTAGGGTCATGGGCTATCTTTTGCAGCTCGCTGCTGTCAGAGTTCTGTGTTCCAATGCTGATGGTAAAGACGCCCTGCTGTTTGAGAGCAGAGGCTGGCGCAGCAACGCTGTCAAAAGAGCGGCCGCCATTTAGCAGGATCAAGATCTGCGGAACACCTTGCGAGCGCCTGCTCCCTGAGGAGTTTGTAAAGACGTTGTCCCTGACATATTGGAGGGCGGCCCCAGTGTTGAGGGGTCTGCCTCCTCTGTGTCTGAGTCCTCTGAGCGCATTCACAACATCCTCTCTCGCGGTGTACGTGTTCAGATAGAAACTGGTCTCTGGATCTCTGGCGTACTGGACCACAGAGACACGGTCTTGGTTTACGCCCACATTGAGTTTCTCCACCACTCGCTCAACAAATTTGCGCATGTCCGGGAAGCCATTCCTTGTTCCGTCAGAACCGTCCAGAAGGAAGACAATATCCTTTTTGGCTTCAGCTGAGAAAAGACGGGAGGACAAATGATAAAGAGAACCTTTGCAAAACGCGAGCTAGCCGACAACCCTTATGGGGGGGCGGACGGTCGGACCGACGGACACTGCTGCCTGGGACCCACACCCAGTGAGTGCTAGCAGTGCTTGTACACGTACCAATGACTGATGGCGTTTCTGGGGTGACGTCAATCACCACAGCCTCCACGGAGGACTGAAGCTGTTGTTGGACACTGGGGAGGTCAGTGAATTCAGGCACCGATAGCGCATATCGGGGGTCGTGGGCTATCTTCTGCAGCTCTCCGCTATCGGAGCCCCTGCTTCCGATGGCAAAGATCAGCACTCCCAGCTGTTTGAGAGCAGAAGCTGGCGCATCCACGCTGTCAAGAGACCTTCCGCCGCTCAGCAGGATTAGGACCTGCGGGACGCCTTGGAGGCGTCTGCTGCCGGCAGAGGCTGTGAAGACATTGTCCCTCAAGTACTGGAGAGCTGCTCCGGTGTTGAGGGGTCTTCCGCCTCTGTGCCTCAGTCCTCTGACAATGTCAAGGATCTCGCCCTTTGTGGTGTATGTGTTCAGATAGAACTGGACAGCCGCATCTCTGCTGTACTGAACCAGGGAGACGCGATCTTTGTCGTCATCCAAACTCAGTGTCCCTACGACTCTTTGGACAAAGTCCCTCATATCGGGGAATGAGTTCCTTGTGGCGTCAGAGCCGTCCAACAAGAAAACCACATCCCTTCCTCTCGGTCTCTCCGCTGCGGTGAACAAAACATAAGACGTATTAGGGTTACCCCAAAGTCTACCGCCCACCCGCAGGTTGATTGGGCATTGGTCATCTCTTTGCGCGTTTGAATAAGAGTCAACTTGTCATGTGTTCTCTGGCTTACCGGTCACCGTTGGTGTCATGGGCGTGGCTCTGAGTACCCTGTTTATTACCGAGGAGAGCTGGTCTTGGACACTGGGGAGGTCAGTGAGCTCAGACACCGCTAGAGCATGACTAGGGTCATGGGCTATCTTTTGCAGCTCGCTGCTGTCAGAGTTCTGTGTTCCAATGCTGATGGTAAAGACGCCCTGCTGTTTGAGAGCAGAGGCTGGCGCAGCAACGCTGTCAAAAGAGCGGCCGCCATTTAGCAGGATCAAGATCTGCGGAACACCTTGCGAGCGCCTGCTCCCTGAGGAGTTTGTAAAGACGTTGTCCCTGACATATTGGAGGGCGGCCCCAGTGTTGAGGGGTCTGCCTCCTCTGTGTCTGAGTCCTCTGAGCGCATTCACAACATCCTCTCTCGCGGTGTACGTGTTCAGATAGAAACTGGTCTCTGGATCTCTGGCGTACTGGACCACAGAGACACGGTCTTGGTTTACGCCCACATTGAGTTTCTCCACCACTCGCTCAACAAATTTGCGCATGTCCGGGAAGCCATTCCTTGTTCCGTCAGAACCGTCCAGAAGGAAGACAATATCCTTTTTGGCTTCAGCTGAGAAAAGACGGGAGGACAAATGATAAAGAGAACCTTTGCAAAACGCGAGCTAGCCGACAACCCTTATGGGGGGGCGGACGGTCGGACCGACGGACACTGCTGCCTGGGACCCACACCCAGTGAGTGCTAGCAGTGCTTGTACACGTACCAATGACTGATGGCGTTTCTGGGGTGACGTCAATCACCACAGCCTCCACGGAGGACTGAAGCTGTTGTTGGACACTGGGGAGGTCAGTGAATTCAGGCACCGATAGCGCATATCGGGGGTCGTGGGCTATCTTCTGCAGCTCTCCGCTATCGGAGCCCCTGCTTCCGATGGCAAAGATCAGCACTCCCAGCTGTTTGAGAGCAGAAGCTGGCGCATCCACGCTGTCAAGAGACCTTCCGCCGCTCAGCAGGATTAGGACCTGCGGGACGCCTTGGAGGCGTCTGCTGCCGGCAGAGGCTGTGAAGACATTGTCCCTCAAGTACTGGAGAGCTGCTCCGGTGTTGAGGGGTCTTCCGCCTCTGTGCCTCAGTCCTCTGACAATGTCAAGGATCTCGCCCTTTGTGGTGTATGTGTTCAGATAGAACTGGACAGCCGCATCTCTGCTGTACTGAACCAGGGAGACGCGATCTTTGTCGTCATCCAAACTCAGTGTCCCTACGACTCTTTGGACAAAGTCCCTCATATCGGGGAATGAGTTCCTTGTGGCGTCAGAGCCGTCCAACAAGAAAACCACATCCCTTCCTCTCGGTCTCTCCGCTGCGGTGAACAAAACATAAGACGTATTAGGGTTACCCCAAAGTCTACCGCCCACCCGCAGGTTGATTGGGCATTGGTCATCTCTTTGCGCGTTTGAATAAGAGTCAACTTGTCATGTGTTCTCTGGCTTACCGGTCACCGTTGGTGTCATGGGCGTGGCTCTGAGTACCCTGTTTATTACCGAGGAGAGCTGGTCTTGGACACTGGGGAGGTCAGTGAGCTCAGACACCGCTAGAGCATGACTAGGGTCATGGGCTATCTTTTGCAGCTCGCTGCTGTCAGAGTTCTGTGTTCCAATGCTGATGGTAAAGACGCCCTGCTGTTTGAGAGCAGAGGCTGGCGCAGCAACGCTGTCAAAAGAGCGGCCGCCATTTAGCAGGATCAAGATCTGCGGAACACCTTGCGAGCGCCTGCTCCCTGAGGAGTTTGTAAAGACGTTGTCCCTGACATATTGGAGGGCGGCCCCAGTGTTGAGGGGTCTGCCTCCTCTGTGTCTGAGTCCTCTGAGCGCATTCACAACATCCTCTCTCGCGGTGTACGTGTTCAGATAGAAACTGGTCTCTGGATCTCTGGCGTACTGGACCACAGAGACACGGTCTTGGTTTACGCCCACATTGAGTTTCTCCACCACTCGCTCAACAAATTTGCGCATGTCCGGGAAGCCATTCCTTGTTCCGTCAGAACCGTCCAGAAGGAAGACAATATCCTTTTTGGCTTCAGCTGAGAAAAGACGGGAGGACAAATGATAAAGAGAACCTTTGCAAAACGCGAGCTAGCCGACAACCCTTATGGGGGGGCGGACGGTCGGACCGACGGACACTGCTGCCTGGGACCCACACCCAGTGAGTGCTAGCAGTGCTTGTACACGTACCAATGACTGATGGCGTTTCTGGGGTGACGTCAATCACCACAGCCTCCACGGAGGACTGAAGCTGTTGTTGGACACTGGGGAGGTCAGTGAATTCAGGCACCGATAGCGCATATCGGGGGTCGTGGGCTATCTTCTGCAGCTCTCCGCTATCGGAGCCCCTGCTTCCGATGGCAAAGATCAGCACTCCCAGCTGTTTGAGAGCAGAAGCTGGCGCATCCACGCTGTCAAGAGACCTTCCGCCGCTCAGCAGGATTAGGACCTGCGGGACGCCTTGGAGGCGTCTGCTGCCGGCAGAGGCTGTGAAGACATTGTCCCTCAAGTACTGGAGAGCTGCTCCGGTGTTGAGGGGTCTTCCGCCTCTGTGCCTCAGTCCTCTGACAATGTCAAGGATCTCGCCCTTTGTGGTGTATGTGTTCAGATAGAACTGGACAGCCGCATCTCTGCTGTACTGAACCAGGGAGACGCGATCTTTGTCGTCATCCAAACTCAGTGTCCCTACGACTCTTTGGACAAAGTCCCTCATATCGGGGAATGAGTTCCTTGTGGCGTCAGAGCCGTCCAACAAGAAAACCACATCCCTTCCTCTCGGTCTCTCCGCTGCGGTGAACAAAACATAAGACGTATTAGGGTTACCCCAAAGTCTACCGCCCACCCGCAGGTTGATTGGGCATTGGTCATCTCTTTGCGCGTTTGAATAAGAGTCAACTTGTCATGTGTTCTCTGGCTTACCGGTCACCGTTGGTGTCATGGGCGTGGCTCTGAGTACCCTGTTTATTACCGAGGAGAGCTGGTCTTGGACACTGGGGAGGTCAGTGAGCTCAGACACCGCTAGAGCATGACTAGGGTCATGGGCTATCTTTTGCAGCTCGCTGCTGTCAGAGTTCTGTGTTCCAATGCTGATGGTAAAGACGCCCTGCTGTTTGAGAGCAGAGGCTGGCGCAGCAACGCTGTCAAAAGAGCGGCCGCCATTTAGCAGGATCAAGATCTGCGGAACACCTTGCGAGCGCCTGCTCCCTGAGGAGTTTGTAAAGACGTTGTCCCTGACATATTGGAGGGCGGCCCCAGTGTTGAGGGGTCTGCCTCCTCTGTGTCTGAGTCCTCTGAGCGCATTCACAACATCCTCTCTCGCGGTGTACGTGTTCAGATAGAAACTGGTCTCTGGATCTCTGGCGTACTGGACCACAGAGACACGGTCTTGGTTTACGCCCACATTGAGTTTCTCCACCACTCGCTCAACAAATTTGCGCATGTCCGGGAAGCCATTCCTTGTTCCGTCAGAACCGTCCAGAAGGAAGACAATATCCTTTTTGGCTTCAGCTGAGAAAAGACGGGAGGACAAATGATAAAGAGAACCTTTGCAAAACGCGAGCTAGCCGACAACCCTTATGGGGGGGCGGACGGTCGGACCGACGGACACTGCTGCCTGGGACCCACACCCAGTGAGTGCTAGCAGTGCTTGTACACGTACCAATGACTGATGGCGTTTCTGGGGTGACGTCAATCACCACAGCCTCCACGGAGGACTGAAGCTGTTGTTGGACACTGGGGAGGTCAGTGAATTCAGGCACCGATAGCGCATATCGGGGGTCGTGGGCTATCTTCTGCAGCTCTCCGCTATCGGAGCCCCTGCTTCCGATGGCAAAGATCAGCACTCCCAGCTGTTTGAGAGCAGAAGCTGGCGCATCCACGCTGTCAAGAGACCTTCCGCCGCTCAGCAGGATTAGGACCTGCGGGACGCCTTGGAGGCGTCTGCTGCCGGCAGAGGCTGTGAAGACATTGTCCCTCAAGTACTGGAGAGCTGCTCCGGTGTTGAGGGGTCTTCCGCCTCTGTGCCTCAGTCCTCTGACAATGTCAAGGATCTCGCCCTTTGTGGTGTATGTGTTCAGATAGAACTGGACAGCCGCATCTCTGCTGTACTGAACCAGGGAGACGCGATCTTTGTCGTCATCCAAACTCAGTGTCCCTACGACTCTTTGGACAAAGTCCCTCATATCGGGGAATGAGTTCCTTGTGGCGTCAGAGCCGTCCAACAAGAAAACCACATCCCTTCCTCTCGGTCTCTCCGCTGCGGTGAACAAAACATAAGACGTATTAGGGTTACCCCAAAGTCTACCGCCCACCCGCAGGTTGATTGGGCATTGGTCATCTCTTTGCGCGTTTGAATAAGAGTCAACTTGTCATGTGTTCTCTGGCTTACCGGTCACCGTTGGTGTCATGGGCGTGGCTCTGAGTACCCTGTTTATTACCGAGGAGAGCTGGTCTTGGACACTGGGGAGGTCAGTGAGCTCAGACACCGCTAGAGCATGACTAGGGTCATGGGCTATCTTTTGCAGCTCGCTGCTGTCAGAGTTCTGTGTTCCAATGCTGATGGTAAAGACGCCCTGCTGTTTGAGAGCAGAGGCTGGCGCAGCAACGCTGTCAAAAGAGCGGCCGCCATTTAGCAGGATCAAGATCTGCGGAACACCTTGCGAGCGCCTGCTCCCTGAGGAGTTTGTAAAGACGTTGTCCCTGACATATTGGAGGGCGGCCCCAGTGTTGAGGGGTCTGCCTCCTCTGTGTCTGAGTCCTCTGAGCGCATTCACAACATCCTCTCTCGCGGTGTACGTGTTCAGATAGAAACTGGTCTCTGGATCTCTGGCGTACTGGACCACAGAGACACGGTCTTGGTTTACGCCCACATTGAGTTTCTCCACCACTCGCTCAACAAATTTGCGCATGTCCGGGAAGCCATTCCTTGTTCCGTCAGAACCGTCCAGAAGGAAGACAATATCCTTTTTGGCTTCAGCTGAGAAAAGACGGGAGGACAAATGATAAAGAGAACCTTTGCAAAACGCGAGCTAGCCGACAACCCTTATGGGGGGGCGGACGGTCGGACCGACGGACACTGCTGCCTGGGACCCACACCCAGTGAGTGCTAGCAGTGCTTGTACACGTACCAATGACTGATGGCGTTTCTGGGGTGACGTCAATCACCACAGCCTCCACGGAGGACTGAAGCTGTTGTTGGACACTGGGGAGGTCAGTGAATTCAGGCACCGATAGCGCATATCGGGGGTCGTGGGCTATCTTCTGCAGCTCTCCGCTATCGGAGCCCCTGCTTCCGATGGCAAAGATCAGCACTCCCAGCTGTTTGAGAGCAGAAGCTGGCGCATCCACGCTGTCAAGAGACCTTCCGCCGCTCAGCAGGATTAGGACCTGCGGGACGCCTTGGAGGCGTCTGCTGCCGGCAGAGGCTGTGAAGACATTGTCCCTCAAGTACTGGAGAGCTGCTCCGGTGTTGAGGGGTCTTCCGCCTCTGTGCCTCAGTCCTCTGACAATGTCAAGGATCTCGCCCTTTGTGGTGTATGTGTTCAGATAGAACTGGACAGCCGCATCTCTGCTGTACTGAACCAGGGAGACGCGATCTTTGTCGTCATCCAAACTCAGTGTCCCTACGACTCTTTGGACAAAGTCCCTCATATCGGGGAATGAGTTCCTTGTGGCGTCAGAGCCGTCCAACAAGAAAACCACATCCCTTCCTCTCGGTCTCTCCGCTGCGGTGAACAAAACATAAGACGTATTAGGGTTACCCCAAAGTCTACCGCCCACCCGCAGGTTGATTGGGCATTGGTCATCTCTTTGCGCGTTTGAATAAGAGTCAACTTGTCATGTGTTCTCTGGCTTACCGGTCACCGTTGGTGTCATGGGCGTGGCTCTGAGTACCCTGTTTATTACCGAGGAGAGCTGGTCTTGGACACTGGGGAGGTCAGTGAGCTCAGACACCGCTAGAGCATGACTAGGGTCATGGGCTATCTTTTGCAGCTCGCTGCTGTCAGAGTTCTGTGTTCCAATGCTGATGGTAAAGACGCCCTGCTGTTTGAGAGCAGAGGCTGGCGCAGCAACGCTGTCAAAAGAGCGGCCGCCATTTAGCAGGATCAAGATCTGCGGAACACCTTGCGAGCGCCTGCTCCCTGAGGAGTTTGTAAAGACGTTGTCCCTGACATATTGGAGGGCGGCCCCAGTGTTGAGGGGTCTGCCTCCTCTGTGTCTGAGTCCTCTGAGCGCATTCACAACATCCTCTCTCGCGGTGTACGTGTTCAGATAGAAACTGGTCTCTGGATCTCTGGCGTACTGGACCACAGAGACACGGTCTTGGTTTACGCCCACATTGAGTTTCTCCACCACTCGCTCAACAAATTTGCGCATGTCCGGGAAGCCATTCCTTGTTCCGTCAGAACCGTCCAGAAGGAAGACAATATCCTTTTTGGCTTCAGCTGAGAAAAGACGGGAGGACAAATGATAAAGCGAACCTTTGCAAAACGCGAGCTAGCCGACAACCCTTATGGGGGGGCGGACGGTCGGACAGACGGACACTGCTGCCTGGGACCCACACCCAGTGAGTGCTAGCAGTGCTTGTACACGTACCAATGACTGATGGCGTTTCTGGGGTGACGTCAATCACCACAGCCTCCACGGAGGACTGAAGCTGTTGTTGGACACTGGGGAGGTCAGTGAATTCAGGCACCGATAGCCCAAATTGGGGGTCGTGGGCTATCTTCTGCAGCTCTCCGCTATCGGAGCTCCTGCTTCCGATGGCAAAGATCAGCACTCCCAGCTGTTTGAGAGCAGAAGCTGGCGCATCCACGCTGTCAAAAGACTTTCCACCGCTCAGCAGGATTAGGACCTGCGGGACGCCTTGGAGGCGTCTGCTGCCGGCAGAGGCTGTGAAGACATTGTTCCTCAAGTACTGGAGAGCTGCTCCGGTGTTGAGGGGTCTTCCGCCTCTGTGCCTCAGTCCTCTGACAATGTCAAGGATCTCGCCCTTTGTGGTGTATGTGTTCAGATAGAACTGGACAGCCGCATCTCTGCTGTACTGAACCAGGGAGACACGATCTTTGTCGTTATCCAAACTCAGTGTCTCTACGACTCTTTGGACAAAGTCTCTCATAGCTGGGAATGAGTTTCTTGTGGCGTCGGAGCCGTCCAACAAGAAAACCATATCCCTTCCCCGCCTCTTTTCTGTAGTACACATAAAACACACACTCCTTTAAGATGTCTATCTCTCGCATCTACAACCTTTGAACTGTTCAAACTAAGTTAGTCATAATTTATAGTGTTTCGATGGTGTCTTACCGTTCAATTTTATTGACATGGTTGCAGCCCTTATCACTCTGCCCATTACAGAGGAGAACTGTTCTTGGACATTCTGTAAACTAGCAAAGTCAACTACTGCTAAGGCATAGCTTGGGTCATGGGCTATCTTCTGCAGCTCGTCCTTGTCAGAGCTCCGAGTTCCAATGCCGATTGTATAAATGCCTTGCAGTTTGAGAGCAGAGGCTGGCGCATCCACACTGTCAAAAGATCCTCTGCTATTTATTAAGATTAAGATCTGTGGAACACCTTGTAGGCGCCTACTCCCTGTGGAGTTTGTAAAGACCTTGTCGCTCATGTATCGGAGAGCAGCCCCAGTGTTGAGGGGTCTGCCTCCTTTGTGTTTGAGCCCTCTGACTGCATCCACAACCTCTTCTTTTGTGGTGTATGTGTTCAGATAGAAATTGGCCTCAGGATCTCTGCCGTACTGGACCACCGAGACACGGTCTTTGTTTTCACCCACATTGAGCTTTTCCACCACTTGCTCAACAAAATTGCGCATGGCAGGGAAGCCATTTCTTGTTCCATCAGAACCATCCAGGAGGAATACAATATCTTTTTTGGTATCAGTTACACCTAAGAAAATAATGGAAAACTTTACTAAAGCCGTAATATGTTTACATATAGATAAAATACTGTCTCTCTAAAACGGAAATGATTCATTTTTTATTCAAATTGATTCAAAACGACACTCACCAAAACCAGGCTCGTTTATGCTTCTATGGGATAAAATTGCGGAGAGTAAATGTTGCATTACAACAGGGAAATCGGATGGTGCTTGGATAAAATATGCAGTTTCAGCATTTTGTGATATTTCCTGCATTTCTTGTTTATCCGCACCATTTATTCCAATGCTATAAAGGTCAATGCCAGCCTCTCTCAGGCCATTCAGCGGCTCAGCAACACTGTCGTCAGACTTTTTGCCACTGAAGACAATCATTGTTTGAGGTATTCCCCGCTGGGCTCTGCTTCCAGCTGATGCCGTAAACATGTAATTTCTCGCATATTGAAGGGCTTCACCGGTGTTCACTGTGGACCCTCCTCTTAGTTTTACATTACTAAGCTGAGCCATTAGATCATCTTTCTGGCCGTAAGAGTTTAAGGCAAACTCAGCTGTGGGCACTGTGCTGTACTGAATTACAGCAACTTGTACATTGCTTGGCCCAATTTCGACTCGTTGGACAAAGTCTCTCACAAAGTCCAAAACGGGTCCTTCATTTGCTCGCATATCATCAGATCCAGCGAGTAGAAAAACAATATCAGCAGGACCACCAAGTTCTAATTGTGTAATTGTGGAGGTACCTGAAATTACACACAAATGCTGTTAAACGAATGCAGATAAATTCTCTCAAATGGTGCAGTTTCTTTCAAACAAACGGCAAAAAAATCGGTCTACAGCTTACCAACAGCAGGTGTATATCCAGTTGCATCATCAACATCTTTCATCATGGCTTTGACAGACTCATGAATACTTGGCAGATTTGTAAAGCTTGTGACGGAAAAATAATGTGAGGGTGTAAAGGAAATGTTTTGCATCTCCAATGTATCTGCATTGTTTGTTCCGATAGAGAACGTCCTTATTCCATTTTTCTTGAGGGATTGTGCTGGCCCTCTTACATCGTCCTTGGACCTGCCGCCACTAAAGACAAACAGATACTGAGGAACCAGAGATGCATGTCGGCCTCCGACCGAAGCGGCAAATACGTTGTCTCTGACAAACTCCAGCGCTTTGCCAAGGTAGAGGGGTCTGCCGTACTTATGCCCCATGTTTCGGATGGAATTGAGCACATCCGTCTTAGACGAATAAGAATTCAAGTAGAAATTGACGGTGGAATTGCGGCTGTACTGAACGACGGCCATCCGGTCTCTGCCGTCAAAGTTCAAGGTGTCTGCCATTTGCTCGATAAATTGTCGTATCGCTTCAAAATCGTTTCGTGAGTCATATGATCCATCGATCAGAAACACTACATCATTTTTCCTTGGTTCTGTAGTAGAGAGACAAATGTACAACAAATCAGTCACCATAATCAATCATTGACAAGTTCATATTTTTTCATCTTGAATGATCCTTTTGAACCAAGAGAATTCTCTCGTAAAATCGAGAAACAATTCCACACAGAACAGCTTACCGACACTCTCCACTGGGGCTGATTGTTCTAAATGGTGGTCTGCCTCTTTAAGTAGCGACAATACGCTTTCTTTAGCAACAAGGAGTTCCTTGTAATCGCTCACAGAAAATGCATATTTAGCATCGTGAGACATTGTTTGAAGTTCTAGGGTGTCAGCAGTCGCTGTTCCAATGGCAATTATTATCACACCGACGTCTTTCAGCATTCTGACGGGTGCTCTAATGTCATCGGCTGACCTTTCATTGCTCAGCACAAAAAGGATTTGTGGCACACCCTGAGGGAATCTACTACCTGCATCAGGCGTAAAAACACGCTCCCTCAAATATTGGAGGGCTGCGCCAATGTTGTTTGGTGAACCGCCTTTGTGAGTCAGATCTCTTATTGTGCTGACAACAGAGTCCGCCGAGGAAAACCGCTTCAAGTCAAAGTGAATCTGTGCTGTGTCACTGTACTGAACCAAAGCCACCTGGTCGTTGTTTTCATCAATGTGAAGCTCTGCTACTACCCCTAACACAAAATCCTTAATATCTTGGAATCTTGGTTCAGACTTATCGGTTCCGTCAAGCAAAAATACAATGTCCCGTCTCATGGAATCTGTAACCACATAGGCAACAGAAAACAACAATACAGTTAGAGAGGTGGCCGGCCGGGTCTCTGGGAACACAAAGCAAAGCTACAGGGGGGAGAGGTAGGTAGGTAGGTAGGTAGGTAGGTAGGTAGGTAGGTAGGTAGGTAGGTAGGTAGGTAGGTAGGTCGCGAGCGGGCTCGCTAGATGGCAGGTATGGGAGGGAGGGAGCCAGGGAAGTAGCGAGGTGGGCGGACACAAAAAACCAAAATAGAATTTGGCAGATATGATAGGGACGCAAGTCATTTCTTACCTAATACAGTGGGAGGCTTTGATACGGTCTGCCGAGGCACTCTTTTCACAAAAGAAACTAGCTGCTGATAGATTCTTCCAGTATCCTCAAATTGTCGCAGAGCAAAGGCATAGGATGGTACATGCGCAATTGTTTGTAGCTCGAGTAGATCGGAATTTTTGGTTCCAACGCAGAAGGTGACAACTTGGTCTTGTTTAAGAGCAGCCGCAGCGCTCGTGACCTCATCTTGAGATGCCCCTCCACTCAATAGAATCAATATCTGAGGCACACCTTGGTTGTGCCGGCTCCCAGAGGACTCTGAAAAGGCGTTGGTCCTCACATATTCAAGAGCTGCCCCAGTGTTAAGAGGCCCACCACCTTTGTGTTTCAACTGCTCGACAGTAGTAAGAACATCTTGCGAATCAGCATAGGTGTTGAAACTAAAGTGCAACTGTGGATCGCTGCTATACTGGACCACAGAGACCTGGTCCTCGTTCTCACCCACAGTGAGTGTTTCAACCACTTGTTTAATGAAACTTTTAATGGCTGGGAATCCACTCCGAGTTTCATCTGAACCATCCACCAGAAACACAATGTCTCTTTGTGGGGACTCTTGTTCCACTAAAAAAAAGAGCGAAGCCATGTTAAGGATCAAAAACACATTGTAAAGAAACATCGTTTACACGGTTTCTCGGCTTGGTCTGTAAGGATCATTCTTGAAAGACAAGTTACACGCTTGAAAATGCAAAAGGCAAAGGGCATCCTGAAAGAGAAGACTACCATGAAATCCAGGTTCAATGTCAATGATCCGATAATCATTGGCTCAAGGAGGAGCTTCAGAAAGTGAGACAATGTGGAGCTGTCAAGAAAAGGCTCTCCAGAGAGAAAAGTAGGTGAGCCGTGGAAGGAAAAGGGTATCCAAGTTTCTCTGAACAAGTGGAGAAACTTTAAGCGATGTGAACGTTTCAGATATGGATGCAGTTTCATTGAAGCTCGAAAAAGGTGCAAAAGTCTCAAAACAAAGCAGAACCAGAGTCCATTCTTACCTAGAGGAGGCTCAAGGTCTTTCCCCACCTGAACAAATGACACTATCTCTTGTTGGACAGACAAAAGTTCACCAAAAAAGGGTAGATTGAAAATATAAGCAGAAGAGGAGGCAATTTTCTCTAGCTCCTCTTGTTGAGCGTTTTTCATTCCAATAGCAAAAGACAGAACGCCAAGTTGATGGAGGCCAGCTGCAGCTCCCGAAACGTCATCAGCGGATTCGCCTCCGGTCAATAAAAACAGAATCTGAGGGACTCCCTGGACAAGCCTGCTTCCGGAGTCAGCGTTGAAAATGAAATCCCGCAAAAACTCGAGTGCAGCTCCAGTGTTCCTTGGCCTCCCTCCTTTATGACGAAGGCTTCTAACGGCATAGATGATGGCTCGTTTGGAATCGTGGGCTGCCAAGTTGAAGTAAACGCTGGTGTCGTCGCTATATTGAAGGACGGCCACTCGGACCTTATCGTCGTCAACGTCCAGCTCTTCTACCATTCTTCTGATGAACTCCCGGATTGCCGGTAGTCCGTTTCTCGAGTCGTCTGAACCGTCGACAAGGAACACTATGTCCCTCTTAGTGCGGCCTGCGTCGTACGTGTGAATACATAGAAAGACCATTCAAAGACTATGAATAAGCAGAGAATGAAAGATAGGCCCTAGTGTGTCAAAGTATAACAAGAATCGTGGCGTGGAAAAAGGACACTACGGTCGCACAGCTACGACACGGAAAACAGTCTGGAGTTGATCAAACCAAAAGAATGTCATAATGTTTCATGCAAAACGCGTATCGGAGAATTCAAGGAAAAGCAATTGTTCGGATGGGATTCTTACCTATTAAATCAGATGTGGATTCTGTGGGATCTTTGTTTGAGTTCAGTGCAGCAATGAGTTTAGATTGGATCGAGGGCAAGTTGGAAAGACGAATGACCTTGTATATGAAACTTGGCTCAAAGGCAACCATTTCCAATTCCGCAAAATCGGAATCGCCCACTCCGATCCCCACAGACATAATTTCGTGGTCCTTAAGCGCGAGAGCTGGGCCCCTCGCGTCATCGGCCGATGGTACGGTAGTTAGAAGAATCAAAATCTGCGGCACTCCCTCCAGCCTCCTGCTGCCGGAGGAGGACGTAAAGACACTGTGTCTCACAAACTGCAGTGCAGCCCCGACATTAAGGCGTCTCCCTCCACCACCGTGCCTCAAATTGTCAATGGCATTCATAACGTCGCTCTCGCTCTTGTGGGAGTGCAGATAAAAGTTGACATTGGGCTTTTCGGCAAATTGAACCACAGACACCCTGTCTTGGTTTTCACTGACATAGAGACTCTCCACTATGCTCTTAAGGAAGAGTTTGATGTCTGAAAACCCATTTCTTGTGTTTTCAGAGCCATCCAGTAGAAACACAATATCTCTTTTTACACCATGACCTTGTACTATAAATGAAAAACATTAATGCAGATTTTCAGGGAACCCTTGAGCAAATGGTAGAAATAAAAGTTTTCCTTACCTTCCCGCAGGACGACGTCGAGCTCGGCTCTCGGAAGGGCCACGTAGGTATTGAGTCGTTGAGGCACGGTGTCGAGTTCGCTAAATTCCTTCACTTTGAAGGCAAACGAAGGGTTGTGTGAAATCTCCTCGATCTGCTTTCGGTCAGCGTCCTTGACGCCTACGCCGAACGGCACAACGCCCTCGGTCTTCAGCACGCCGGCAGGCTCCTTCACATTGTCCCTGGATCGGCTTCCGGTCAGAACGATCAGAAACTGCGGGACACCTTGCGCCCTACGGCTGCCGTAGGCCTCCGACAAGATATTGTCCCGCATGAACTTGAGAGCCGAGCCTGTGTTGAGACTACGTCCTCCGGCCAGTGTCATTTGATTGACAGCTCCCACAACCTCCTCTTTGGTCTGATAGGTGTTCAGATAGAAGTTCGGTGTTGGCCTCTCGCTGTGCTGAACCACCGCTACTCGCACCTTGTCACGCCCGATGTCAAGCGGTTCAATGACTTTGAGGATAAAATCCCGGACGTAAGCAAAGTCTGACCGAACAGAGTCGGTACCATCAATAAGGAAGGCGACGTCCCTTTCGGATCCAGTCACGGCTGTGGGGGAAAAGTCATAAAAAATAACATTAAATTGAAAAAGGAAATATTAACAGTAACTATCTGCCGTATTGCAGATGCTATAATGTGTTTAACAAGTTCAAATGCGTCAGACAAGAATAAATCCTCACCAACTTCTTCAGTGGTTGTTGTCAAGTCCGTATCTCCGACCACCGTGATTAATTTTGGCATGATTTGTTCAGCCATAGCTGGCAAATAAGCAAAATTAGCCTCATGGTAAGCCAAGTCTGGAACAAAGGCCACCGTTTGCAGCACAGCCTGGTCTGCTTGCCCTGAACTGACCACAAAGGTCAGAACACCTTCAAGAGCCACCTTATCAGCAACACTCTTTATCGCATCCTGGGTCGGACCACCCGTGATCAGAACCAACACCTGCTGGACTCCTTGCCTCTTACGTGAGCCCGCCCTCGTACTAAACATGTTACGGAGGGCATACTCCATGGCGGTGCCCGTATTCAAAACGGCGCCTCCGGTCAGTCTGAGTTGTGAAATCCGGTCCACGACACTTTGCCTGTCGCTCAGGGTGTTGAGATAAAACTCAATTTTGGGCTGCTCAGCAAACTGCATGAGGCCAATTTGGACTCGCTCAGGGTTCACTTCCAGTTGATTGACCACGTTAATCATAAAGTCTCGCACATAGGGAAAGTTATTGCTGCCGATGTAGTTGGAGCCATCCACGAGGAAGACGATGTCTCTGATCACTCTTTGGGTCTGCACTGTTGTTATCTCCACCACTGAGGAAAAGCAAAAATACCACAAATAATGCAAATTAAAACAGTGTTCAATGGATGAAACGCATGCATGTTTTTGGAGAACGAAGCCGGACCTGGCTCAGTGGGTACTTCAGTCACCACGACGCCAGCGAGAGTGGAAAGCGGGGTAATGATTATCTTGGGGCTGCGTAGTAGCTTGCGGAAGTCCGACATTATGAACAAGACACTCTCGTCAAAGGCAATCTCCTTCAGCTCTTGCGTGTCGGCCGTCTTGGAACCTGCGGCCATGGTCAATACGCCCATTCGCTGCAGAGCCCTGGCCGGCCCGATGGCTTCGTCGGTGGACTTTTTTGATGTCATCAAGAGCACAAGCTGCGGGACGCCTTGTTGAAGACGACTGCCCTTGTCAGGCCGCAGCATGTTGGTCCTCACAAAGTCCAAGGCGGCTCCGATGTTGACCGATTGGCCCTGTCTGGGTTTGATTCGACCCAAAGCGGACATGAGCTCTTCCCTGGTTCCATAGGAGTTGAGATCGATCTCCAGTCGGGGGGTATCGCTGAACTGAGCCACACCCACTTGCACGCCGTCTGGGCCGATGGGCATGGTGTCGACGAACCTCCGGATGAACTCTCGTACGGAGTTGATAACAGTGGCGCCCATTGTGCTGTCAAGGAGGAAAATGATGTCTCTTGGTCCAACGGCCACAACTAAAGAAGAGAGAGCGTAGATGAATAGGAAGCACCAAATTAACAACTGTCGATAAACACTAGAAAATTGCTAATTCCCCGCTAAATCATTAACCCGTTGCGTCCAATAAAAAATACAATACATATAAACGTCTAAATATACAAACAAAAAGTATATATATCAAAATATAATGGCCACCAACTAATTGAAGGTTTAAGACGATGAACTACCTTAATTTAAGAGCAGAGGTGATGATCAAAATCCTTTTTTTTTAACCATAACCCTGACATTATTAATAGTTACGCCAGATCAAAAGTATGATTCTGACCACCACCTACTGTACGATTGATTCCCCAGTTGCCCTGAAATGAACAGCAAAGATAACTGCCAAACTTTTTATGCTGTCAGATACTTGTGGCTGTAGAACATCTTCAACCCAAACGATATTTGCAATGCTAAAATGTCATTTTTGTTGCTGTGCGTTCATTTTGAAATTGACAGTTTTACAAGAAGTAACAGGATAAAAACACATGAGTATACGGACCATCGGGTGCCCCCTTAAACCCACAATGACAGAAAGGTGACCTACCTTCTGTGAACTCATTCTGTATTATAATGGTGCGCTGGACCACACCCTGAACAAACGGCATCAGCTGGTCAACCGTGCTCGTCACTGTTCTGAAATCAGGGGCCGACAGGACAAACGACCTATCGGTTGCGACCGCTTCCAAATCTGCAGGGGCGGTGTTACCGATGGCCACGCCAAACGTGACCACTCCGGCCCGCTTAAGGGACCGGTCGCCGGCGCCGGTATCGTCAGTGGATGGGCCAGCACTGATAACCACCACCATCTGGGGAACGCCCTCCTCTGCCCTGCCCCCTGCCGATTGGCTCAAAAGGCTCTGGGCTACTTCTTCCAAGGCCAGGCCCAGGTTAGATTGGGGACTCCCTGAGTATGTAAGTTCCTTCACAGCCTCCAGGACGGACGCTTTGCTCTCATAGCTACTGAGATAGAACTTAATCTCTGGGTTGGCGTGGTACAGGGCCAAGGCCACCCGAACGGCCTCCCTGCCCACATTGAGGCGCTCAATGATTCTCAATGCCAATTCACGCACGTATGGAAAGTTTGCTGCTCCAACGTTCTGCGATCCATCAATTAAGAGTACAAGGTCTGCGGAATCTTGCGCTTTAAGGGGGGAGAGAGAGAGAGAGAAACAGAACAAAATGGAACTTGTGAAAGGGTTAACGGTGAAAAGGTGAGAAAAAAGATCTCGGGTGACAAGTCAGTGCAAACAAATCATTGCAAAAACATCATGCTGCATGTCGGCTGAACCAAGGAGATTTGCCCGAGTGCTTTGAATTGTTTCTGGTTTGACTCAAATAGTTCAAAATGTAGTTTGGAATGAGGTGCTTGCTTTCACAATGATGGAACGTGTAGCTTCCATGGTTGACCACAATGGTGTCGACTTCTTCGTGGAATCTTACATTGTGAGGTTCCCTTTTAAATGTAATGTTGCTCTGGTCTTACATTTATCTTTTTCATCTTTACAACCTAGTGGCGACTTCACTATTCCAATACTTTTGGAGGCGAGTGCATAGAACACCATGCGAAAATCAATTGGGTGTTGATGATGGGATTGAAAATGTCTACAAACTCCTTGGTGTCGGCCACTCATGCAGACTCGTGTTATGGACCTTGGATAAACGTGACCAGTAATGACCCGCTGGCTCATCCTTTTGCTTGCGGAAGTTTGTACCAAGTCAGATTGGTGTTGTGATCGTTCGCAACGATGTCAAAAACAAACACTTGACTTGTTTTCGGTACTTGTTCAGCAGGATGAGGATGGAGCCCAGGTGGATTCATTACTGTCTCAGATACACAACGTTACACTTTTTTTAAACAAACACACAAACAAACAAAATACATTTACACATTGGGATGGAAAAGGGCAAACATTGTCAAGACACATCAGCAAGTGGTGATGAGAGGTTAGCGATTGTTGGTGTGGAAATTGTGACACGTGTTGTGCTGTTATGGTACTAGGAGACATTTTGTCAGCTCTTAACCCTCCTCTTCACTTTGGAATCACTTTGACCCCATCCCAAGTCTTGAATCCGACTTTACTACATTTTCCTATTCTAATCAGGTAGCAAACACCTTGATATATCTATTTTCAATGTCAGACGAGGGGGCAAAATATCTGAAATATTATTTGGAATATTTAGGCAGTCAACAACTGCCATGTAAATTTGAAATCCACAAGAAATATTGTAGGCAACAGGAGGGTTCATTTTACAATGTCAATTAGCAGGTGATGTATGGTATGATGTATGTATATGTATGTTATACAACATTTAATTCATAATTACAATAATATAATTTGCATATCCCTAACCCGAAGGACCAAATTATGAACAATTCAGTGCGTTCGGTTAGAACACGAATTGTTGTGTGTCGACGTACGGCATGCATCTGAGGTGATTTTCTTAATGTGCATATCACAAGTGATGTTAATTTTGTGCATTATAGAAGGTTACCGTATTCTAAAGAGAATCCGATTGTGTTAATAATAAAAAAAAGTCAGCCGCATGTGCAGCGGAGTCCATCCGGCACATGCGGACACATTAGTTTGGTAGTGGACGACCGTCCCATTTCATTACCTGTCCCTCCTCCGACCCCGGGGGCTTCGTTTGGCATCGACTGCGCCACGGCGCTGCAAAACCCCGCCACTAAGTCTCGGCTCAAATCTCGCAAGGCCGCAAAAGAGTCGACGCTGAACACGTGCGTTTGACGAGGCTGGCTAGCAATCTCCCTGAGCTCCCAGTCCACGGCGTCCTGAACCCCGACCGCAAACACTTCCACGCCGGCCATCCGCAGCACTCGCGCCGGTTCGGCCACGTCGTCCTGCGAGCGGCCGTCCGTTAGCACCACCACCACCTGCGCCGCTCCGTCGCTAGCTCGGCTGCCGGAAGCGGCGTTCAAATGGGTGCGGATCAGGAAGTCCAAGCCCAGTCCGGTCCGGGTGCCCCCGCCGTGATACGACATAGCCGCGACGTGCGCCAGGACTCCCCCAGTCGTCGGGTAGCTCTTGAGGTGGAACTCGGTTTGCGGCTCGGTGTTGTACTGCACCAAAGCGAACTTGAACCTCCCCCCTCCGACCTGGTCCAACGCTCGTATCGTACTGTACAGAAAATGTCTGACGTGCTCAAAGTTCTCCTTTCCCATACTCCACGACGAATCCACGAGAAAGTATACATCAGCTGCCAAACCGTGGGCACAATCTTCAAAAAGAAGAAAAATTGCTATTTGGATGCCATGTGAAAGGCCAATTGAACACTTATGTGCTAACGTTAGCATTCTTAGCTTTTTGTGGGTGTACCTGACCGCTAAATTTCATCAAGCTAATTGGAGTTGGATTTCTTAAGGGCCTCATCACTGTTGAGAATCACCTGTAAAAGTCAACTCTTGTCAACTTACCATCCTGCGCTTGGAGGTTTGGAAGAAATCCTGCAAGCAGGACCCCCACAAGGGCGCAGAGCGGTATCAGCCGATGCCGTGTCATCTTCACAAGAAAAACAGGAAAGAAAATGAGGCCAAGTTAGTCCACACGGGTGAAACCCAAATCTGAAACTCACAAAGCAGCAATAAAAGGGCCATAGGAGACTTTTCTTTTTTTTTTTTAATGGTAAATGACTGCCAAGGACATCTGAAATCAAACAATTTCCCCCAAATCATTTTCCAGAACAATACCAAAAATGAGTTGTGGATAGCTGAAGTAAATTTGTCATCAGCATTCACACCAATAGACAATTTTGAGTTAACTCGCCATGTTTTTTTGATTTAATTTATTTATTTGTAAATTTAGAATACTATGCAGGCACTGGGAGAACAAGCAAACTCCACACAGAGACGCTCCAACCGCACAAAGCGGAACCTTCGCGCTGTGAGGCAACAGTGCTGACCACTTTTCTACTGTGCTGGCCCACAAAAATATATGTTTGCAAAAATAGCACTCTGCGTGTGTGTTTGTGTTTGTAAATGCACGCGTGCGTGTATGTGTGGACAACACTGCGTAAGTCATCTTATGCAACACGCTGACAAGGACATATTTAGGATGTTTAAGCAGGCCAAGAGGCGCTTGTAGGACGAGATTCTCCAGGCTGCAACCAATGCGAAGGTGGGATTGGAATGGGCCACACACACACAAATTGAACGCAGCAGACTGCACACATAACGACGCACTTAATAGAAACAAAATGTTATTCAAGCTGCGAACGATGATGAACGGGCCCTGGAAGCAAGCCCAGGAATGCGCCCAGAACCAAAATGGCCGACTGTCTTGGATTTCAAATATGTATAGGTCCTTGAGACTTTTTTGTACAACCTGTTAAGATAGAAATGTTGAATGAATTTTCAGTTGATAGCTGAAAGTGGTGTGATGTGTTACATAACATACGACGTATAATTGACAATTTTGTATTTGCATTAGATTTCAGGCTTGCTCGAGACTTTTTTTTAAACATAAGCTGTTCCGTTATTTGTCCCACTTTCCCCAATTTCCTGTCACGGTAGCCACGTCCACCAAATTCCGAATGTGTGTATACACGTTCACATATATACACACATAAAAGTGTTTTGGCATGTCGAAGCTCCTAAAAAAGTCGCCTTGTTTGCTGCAAAAGTAAACCCGAGCAATAATAATTCCAAGGGTGCCTTTGCGCTGGCCTTATAAGGCAGAACTACTTTTTGAGAGGCTTCCTTAGATGCCTTTGACACACCCAGAGATTTATTCCATTCATTAAAAATAAACGCTTTTCCTTCCTGATACTTTTTCTCCACGAAATTCACTCCAGAGCAATCTTGATACATTTTACCGATAAAGGCGAAATTTGGTGGGCGCATCATTCCGAATAGGTTTGACTTCACACCGCCACCTGCTGGGCACAACAATTCCGGACTTGTGCAGAACCTCCCAGCTGGAGGATGTGACTCGCATAGGAGAGGCGGTTCCATGATAAAGTTACAAGCTCGGGGAAGGGGGGGGGAGTTTTCCACACAGCTGCTTTGTGTTAATGCGTCTGACACGGAGCAGATGTGCGCCGGCCGGATGACGGTGCCCATCGCGGGCCCATCGCCGACTCGTCACCTTGGCACAGGATGGCAACGAGGACAAGAGTCGCCACTGAGGGAGACGTTCGATTTTCAAGTTGCATTCTTTCAAACACTTGAACCGCCGGCTGTTGATTTACACCCTTTGCAATTACAGATATCTGCGGCCATAAATAATAGAGAAGCTTTCAGAACCTTCCAAGTTTCCAAACATCTGCACCGCATCACGGAGGGGAAAAAAAGAAGAAAAAAAAAGGCGAGTCCGCATGAGAGAGTGGAATAGCTATAAAACATGCTGATTTATAGTCTATTTCTTCAAAACCTTTGTTAGGAGTTCTTCTGCCAGAAACAATACAAGCAGCCAAGGTGGGTGTGTGGGGGGGCGGTACCACTAAATTACATGAACACAAATTAAGAGCACCCAGTTAAGTGGGCCCACAATCTACAGCTTACAGCAAAAGACAAGGCTAATAACTTTTGGGGCTTGTAACGTCATCAAGATTTGTTGAAATAAAACTAGAGGCTAATCGACAACTCATCGTGCATTAAAATAATCTTTAATGAATCGATTAGTCCTTCAAAGGCATCATTTGACAAAATCGTGACTTTGTCCATGCAGGTGAATGTGTGTCCTCAGCAAATTGCACTAAAACGGGAGATTGACAGATCACACCTGGCGTCCTCCCTCCCTCCCTCCCTCCCTCTCTCCCTTCCTTCACTTGGTCCTTCTCTTCTTTCTCCTCGAAACACGACTCATCTGGCTCGTTGTGTGGAAAAAAAATACTGTCCTGACACTTTTCCATTCTCTCGCTCACTTGTTGAGGAAGAGTGAGTGAGCGAGCGAGCGAGGAGGGTGTGGTTTGGGGCTACTGCTGCAGTGGAAACATCTCGCCTATCCAAAAAGACTCCTTAGTTATGCAAGTGCAGGCAGTCCAAATCTTCTTGAATGCAAAAGCCAGAGCAACTTCAGCAACTGTCATTTGTGGACAAAACTGACATTTGAAGTCCATAAATTGAATTTGTACTGTTTCATTGGAATGCTTGCATTGAAAATTTAAATGTATGAGTTGAGAAAAGAAGTCTAATAAACTTAAAACTGAATTTATAATTACGAAACATACATTTACTCTGAACTGGGATTTGATTCTCACTGAGTAAATGTAATCTGAATGTTTATTTTTTTATCATTATAATGTAAGAAAACACATTTATCTGTATATCTATTTAATTTTCCCCAGATTTTCAAAACAGAATCAATTTTTTTATTTGAGATTGTCTGAAATATATTTAAAAGATTTTTCCTAGATTTTATACATGAGTTTATATGATCCACTGTTCATTATTATAAAACGATAAGTACTTTTATCCTTTTGGGGATGGAAAAAAACGAACGCTGCAGAACAAACTGTGATTTCTGCATTGATTTCTGGATTTTGAGCCAGTCCCGGAGGGCCCAGGTAGACGCCACAGCATTGCCAGCAGCAGAGCAGCATATGTCCAACGTCACCTTTTGCATTGCACCTCACCTTTTGCCCCTCACTAAGCCAAACGGACCAGCGGCCTGTCATTAAAGCTCACCATCGACACGTGCACGTCATGACCGAAAAGCAGAGGTCGCAAAGCTTACCCTGAGCTGATGCGGCGCGGGCTCCACACTCGACTTTCTTCTGAAGTGGAAGGAGAAAAAGAAATGTATCAGTTGTAGATGTCAGCAAGAAGACTCGTGGTCATTATCCTCGATAAGATCCCAAAGGGTGGGGAAAGGGGTTCAGGACAGGACAGAACGGGAAGGCAGGAAGGCGAGCACCCTCTCGGTCTCGACCCAGAGGAGCTGTGGCGCCGAGTTCACGGCTGGGATGGGACAAATTTCCAAAGTCTTGGAATTCTGCCGCCTCGCTCTATTCCTCCCTCCCACTTACTTCTCTGTGAAGGAAAAGGAGGAAGGAGGGGATGGAGTGGGGACTAAATGAAAAGCAGACACATACTGCTGCCCTCTTTGGTCTGCTTCTGGAGGCACTGAGATGATGTCACAGATTTCTTTCTACCTCGCTTGTCATCTCCAGCAACTTGTGACGGATGTGCTACAAAAGCTTCACTTGTTAACATTTGAGTCTTCCCTTTCAGGCGCACCTCTCAACCTTTTTGGGGTTGTTTTGATAAATAAACCACATTTTCAGGCCGACAATAGTCAAAGAAAATACTTTTTCCTGGGGTCCAGGAATAAGGTCAAGTCATTTGTGTGTGTGATTTCCTTTTATGGTGAGTCTCCAGGCGTCCTATGATCATTTCAGCCAGGGTGTACCTTGTCTCTTACCCAAACTGCGAGCTTGAGATGTTTAAAAAAAAAAAAAAAGTTATTCTGTGGTGCCGGACGTGAGGCGAATGCTAACCGTGTGCTCGTAAAGCGCTTTTATTATTTGGTGTGTTTTCGTGGATAATGCCACACCTTCACGCTGCTACCAAGTGCCAGCTTTCAAAATGGCGGTTGAGACTCTTGTTGTCAACTGAACTTAAATTCATACATTTCTTCCATTTTGTTTCAAAGTACGATGAATTCGATTTGATGCTGTCAATCGAAATCGCCGGAAAATATGCAACCCCACTCTCAAGAATGTGCAATTTGACTACATTGGTAATTACGCTGCGGAGTGAATGAAAGTCTTTGGCTCCAACAGGAAGAAAAATAGCCGAAGCGCCAAAAAAGCGACTTTTTTATAGTTTTATAATGACTGTTTGTAGCACGGCACAGCAGTTGACCGTGCGAGTCGCACGTGTGCCACCGCCGAATTTTGGCGGTGTAACTTTTTATGAGGTGCAAATGAATTGATACGTACATATTTACAATGTTGGCCTCACAGTGACTTGCATAGTGTTGCTGCTAAATTTGACTTTGCAGACTAAAAGAACATCAAGAATGTTTTTCTTGGATGGATGGATGGATTCACGTGCTTTCTTGGAGGTCACGTCTCAAAGGTGGACAGCGCAAACTCCGGCGACATGGCTGCGTTGACGTCTGCTCTCTCCCCTCGGTGGGCGAAGGTAAGCTCTGGTATCTTCAAACATGCAGATCTTCATTCATGGAGTGCGCGCACACAGCAAAAAAGACTCATATGGAAGTGCTTATAACGCTGGCCTGTGTTGTGTTGAGTGCAAAGCATTACTCACGCCAACATTTGCAGCACAGCAATGCTCTGTTGTGGCGCCCGCCGGTTGCTAGGCAACCACTGCTGGATGAGCTGCTAACTTTGAGAATTTGATAAGTGCTAAGATCCCTCTATAACCCCCCCCAAAGCCCAAATTGTCATCTACGAGGCTCATGAAAAGAGCTTCATTTGATTTTCTTATTAACCCCACGCTTATGTGGAGGGTAAAACGGATTCCTTTGAAAAAGTGGAGGAATCTTCAGTTGTACTTTTCCTGTGCAGGCATTTGAATCTTTTTTGAGGTGTCTCAGCTGTGGTGAAGAGACGCTTTGATGGCCACACGCTTCTTTGGCTGCATAACAATGCAACGCTTGTCGTCAATCCCCTCTGACTTATCGTTCCCTCAGTTCCAAAATTAAAAAATGAGACAAACGGTCGTTTTCTTTAGTGGTCTGGGAGGGGTTCTTGCATATATGTGGAAATTGTGAAGCGCATAGCCGCATTAGTCATCAACTGAGAGTATACTTGGCATTTTGACTCATCATAGCAAAATGACACCATCACTTAACTGTCCTTGCCGTTTGATGCAAAGTCACCGGAGGAGAACATGCACTGGCCTGCACGTTGAGGACAAAACTTTCCTCGCTCCAAAAAGAAACTCTGAGTCATGCCTAATATATACTAAACTAACAAACACCATTTTCTGTGGTTCAGTTGAGCTCAATCCAGTGGTCAAACCAATCTGTTACACAAACGACTCGAACAAGTCGCACTCGAGCGAGACTCCCAAACTGACTCATCGAAGAAAACCAGCCTCGGTGAGACAGTAACCCGATGGTCACGCAAACGAGATCCCCGGTGCCGTCGCCAAGTTCCAGAAGATTAGCCAGAACTGCAACACCGGAGGACCCGGACTGACACTGCCAAAATTCTCTGCACTGATGCAACCTGAAGATTCTCATTCATCCAGGTGATGAAATAAATCATGGCTGGAAAACATGTTGCAGTTGCCATGGCTTCAACGCTCTGAGGATCTTATGACGGGCCCAGTTAACTCATTCACTGCCAACCCGGTTAATATCTTTGACGTCAATGGCACTGAATGTCAGTGTTTCCGCGGCGGATGGGATTCCCAGTTTCAGAATCAGATTGAGCTGAGTGGGGGAAATGTTTACAGTTGTACACAAAAGGAAAATATGGCGCCATTTCTGCTTTGGGTTCTTTTCACGCGGGAAGGCCAACAAACAACAAACTCCGTCCTACTCATTCTGACAAATCGCTTATCGTCCGTCTCTGTTGTATTTGGCTCGGCGAAGCAGCTGCTGCAGAAACTCTCATCTCCTCAAGTGTCTGCTCGTTTTACAGCAAACGTTAGTCTCGTTCGCTTTTTTTTCTATGGGACACTAATGAGTCAATGACAAACGCTTTCAGTTTGGCTTCTCCATCTAGGGTTGTGGAACGCCAAACTAAATTATTCATGGTCATTTCCTTTGAAAAGTGGAGAAACTGTGAAAGTTGTTCGCTAATGTTGGTCGTGGCCGACTTCCTATTTGCAAAGGTTGAACCGAGGCAACTGGGCTTTTCTTGTTTGTCCAAGACGTTTTACTACTTCAAGCCAGATGGTCACCCCCCCCCTGCCCCCCGGGTCCATTTTGGCCATGGCTTCTCGACGTTTTAGCGCCATTGAGTACATTCGGATGGCCCGCGTTCAACAATTTTTACCAGGAAATGTCAAGAGCGATTGTTTCTATTTGCATGCCACGTTTGCGTGTTTCTCTCCACGAAGAAGAGTCACGGCTCAGGGGGACGAGTCCAAGAGGAAGGCCCCAAACTATTTCTCCAGCCCCGTTTGGGATAAAGTCCGTCTTGAACATCTGCTTCAACGCTCTTTCCGTTTTGCATCTGCTGGCGTCTACGGACAGCCGAAGCGGACGGCGAGATTTCACACTTTGTTGCCTGGTCGCTCATCCAAACATTGCATCTTTTTATGGCTTGTTTATTTATTGCCCAAGTAAACAATGAGGAGCACATTCTGGAAATTACACCATGGCCGCATAGCTCAAAGCACAAGTCACCGTCTTCAGCATGATGTCATGTTAATGATTTTGCATCACTCAACCTACGTATTTGGATCCCCTTGATGGTTTGATTAAGAAGGCGGAATTATAAAAAGAAAAATGTTGACGACCACAAGGAATGAAAACATGAGAATATGTTGCACATTTGCGAGGGCGCGCAGCTGCTTCCCATCCCGAGGGATCCTTTGATTTGCTTCACTGGTGGACAGCTACAGATTATACTGCCATTTCGCTTTTCTGATGCATCTGGCGCTTTTGTGCTGGCACGGCAAAAAAAAAAACTTTTCATGTGCAGAGCACGACGCTCCCGTCACATTGTCGTAATCATCCGTTCCTCATGTCCGCACGGCAACGTGTAAAAGACTTTTGTGTTTTGCGGAAAGATTTTACAGAGTCGAAGATTATTCACATCATTTACTGTCTCTGATCTCATCTTGTGGTTGAAATTTGGTAAGAGAGCGCAACTGGAAATGACCAAAAATTGGCCCAAGATGGCCGACGATGCGTCTTTTTGGACGTGGCGTCTGTAGACTCCCTTGATAGACATGTCTACCAAATTTCATGTTGCGAAGTCAAACCGCTTTGGAGTTTCTTGGCGGATCATGTCTGTTCACAAAAAATGAAGACCAGATGGGCGGAACCGTTTCGATTGTAAAGTGGTGTAGGCCGTCCTAGTTCTTGCTCGTTGGGCCATCTTGTCCTTGACTTGGAAATGTTTTGACATTCGTCAGCATATTTTGCTTGGGAATGTGTCCAGATTTCAGCGTTTAGATGCGTCCAATCAATTATTCTTAAAATAATAGTTGGCTCTGTTTTATTGCTTGAGCTTCTGGATGTTTTTGTTTAATTTTTTCGGACGACGCTTTCCAGAAGCTTCAATGCGTAGAAAGCAGTTAAGGTCTTTCCAATCATTCACTTGCACTATAGTGAAAAAGAACTCAGTGTCTCCAGAGTCACGTTTGAGGAGAAAAGCCGTTTCTCTTACATGAGCCGTTTAGTGATGCGCACATGTTTCCACAGCCTATTTGGGGTTTGGAAAGTCATTCTGGAATATTCCTCTCCCTCCCTCCCACCCCCTCCCCTCTTACTCAGTCTCTTTCCCACAATGGCCATTTCATCAGCGTTGGAGGTAAAGTTACAAGCAACATGTCCAAAAGAACATTTTTGCATCCCGTTGAAAAGATGTTGAAAAACGTACACTGTAGCAACTTTCATCTCATCGTTTGAAATTGATGCAGGAACAACCGGTTTGAATGTGGAATGGTGTCCACTCCGGGCTCCCGTTTGCGTCCGGAAGCTTCAAGAGTAAGCGGCCTTGGCTCCGGCTGGATCCTCAGGTCAGGTTCTGCCAAGCCCAAAAAGCTCCCTAGACGCGACGATCCAAGCGAACAATGGCCGCTATTGAGCGGCCGTGCTGTGCGCGTTTAATCGACAGCTGGAGTCGATTAACGTTCAGGCCGGCGGCCATGACGACGCATGGCGAGCATGGTGCGGATGCGAATGGATGGGTCCATTTTTCTTCCGGGAGATTTTGCCCCCCCCTCGAGCTTTACAGATGTGACTCAGCTCGTCTTTTCCACCACGCTGCTTTACAGTTTCCACGCGACGACTTTTTCGGTCGCCATCTGGAATTCATCGGGCCTCGCATCCTTACATTTCCCCGATCAATGATGGCCTTCTAGCTATTATTATCTGTCTTTTGACACTTGTTTGACTTTAGGAAATTGCTGTCAAACTTTATTTTCTAATGGTTACTCTGGTAGCAAATGAATTTCAACTCCACAACCTTCTACAGCTTGACATTTCCATAGGTACAGTTTGGATGCTTGTGGGTGACTGTCTGGCCACTGTTTTGCCTCATTTTTTTGCTCTTGTAGAATTTTGGGCTGAGCTGTCTGCTGGAAGACAATGGACTTGTTTCTTTTCAGCCATGCATGCTTTTGGTCTTCATTGTTCTGAACAATACAGGATTTTCCATCCCAACTTCGATGCTTTACAGTGGATTGTGCTTTTTGGATTCGTGTGTGTGTGTGTTTGAGGTGGAAGTTTTTACGAGCAACATTTATACGACAGATGTTTTAGAGGGTGTGGAAGGAATGATGTTAATGAAAATTTTTAGCTTGCGGTCAGCCAAGAAAGACAGAAGATACCATTAGAAGTGTAAATGTGGTTGTTGTCTAAAATGAGGTCATTACAACTTTGGTCGGGCCAAAGGACAGCTTGTGTTATTTATTACATTTTGCAATTTTGTGTCATAATGGAGGGAAAAAAACATGATGTTTTTGTTTTAAAACCCCATAATCAGCTGTGAGTGTGTGTGTTTTGGCCGTATTACAAGTTGAGTGTGCCTGCATGTAGCAAACAACTTGAGCGCTGGCCCACATGGCTTGGTGCTACTTCACGACTGGGGAGCGAGCTTCCGGACCTGCAGCATGGTGCTACTGTCTGCTATTTCCATTTGAAAATGTGTTTCAGGCAGTCTCCGAAATAATGAGACAAGTACACATTGGTTCATTTTGATAAGACAAACTCAATCACAATTGTCCGTGAAGATATTGTCTGTTTCAGATTTGGCCAAATTCCCTCGTAGGAGTTCTCCAAGTACGAGCCCAGTGATTGACCTGGAATGATGCCTGACTTTCTGTTCCATATTGTCCTTGAGACTTATTTTTGCGTCTACTTTTTCATGTTCCAATCATTTTGGAGCTTTGAATGGTTCCAAAGCTAAAGTAGGGAGGAGAAATGTTTGTTATTTTATTGGCCCCTGCTCTCCATATGTTGATTTTTTTAAATGAGGGTTAGGTTTTTTTTGTGGGACGCCAAGTTACAAGGAAAGACTCAATTTGAGAACCGCCGAACGAGAGCACATGGTTTGACATGTTCTGCAACCCAAAAGTTACATCATGTCATGATCCAAACAGCGTCCATATGTAAAAAGAATCTCCAAGTGTTCCTCATTGGATGCGTGAAGGGAAACTTTGGACGTATCCAAAAGCTATAAAATGGAGGTTTTCCTATAAAACCGCTGGATATCATCCACGTTGCGTAACACACAACGACCCTTTGAATAGGGGGCCGAAACATCTCCGTTCTGGTCCAAAGGCTTACTTCACTCAATGTTTCATATACTGTGTGGAATTTGTGAGAGAGACACACTCTCGCTCACCAGTAGGCAGTTTCTATGTGTATACATTTACAAAAGTGCATGTTTGGGTTCCCGTCTGGGCTTTTGTAAACATCCACAAAGGCCCGGTGGGGGGGCGGTGGGCATTTGCGTGCATTCAAGTCGGTGGAGCGGAGGAGGAATGCAAGTGCAATTATGGCTTCATCACAAAACTTTCTTTTTTTTGTCGCTCGATAATTAGCGGCAACTCCTGCGCTCCGAAGGGCAAAGAGAGAGAGACAATCCGAGACGGCGTATGAGAAGCGATGCTTACACTCGGATCTTAATCTGACGACACAGGAAAACGGTCAAGGAGACGCCCAGACGTTATTAAGTTAATTGGTCAGGACATAGCGGAAAACGCAACAGCTTTTACCAAGTAACCAACAGCTCCACCAAATTGGATCCAAGTGGCCAGACCAAAAAGTCTCGACAACCCATGCGTGAAATTGAATCGGCCATTCTCCCCTTGTTGATTATTTGACGTGGGGATGAGTTGACCTTTGCTCTTTGTCATCTTCAAATGCATTGTCAACGTCCGCTCGACTGCCGTCATCCTGTAGGTGGAGCTAGTCCGCAAGACAGCAGCCAAAGGACTGATGGAGAAGCCGACGTTCAAACGTTGACAGCTTGATGTGACCTCACTGACATTTGAGGCTAATTGGCACGTGGTAGTTGGCAGTAAAACTCGTATGGAGTTGCTGGAAAGGTGCTGTGGTGTGTTTTGCAGTGGGGGGGGGGGGGAGGACCCTCAGTGGCCCCTCAGTGGCCCCTCAGTGGCCCAGGAAGATGGAAGAGCTTGTTGACAAAACAAATGAGGAAACAGGATTTCTGGCCCAGGGGGGATCAAATTAGCCACTTTGAAAACAACAACCAGTGAATGATGAAGAACAAATTGGACCAACGACTTCCCACACTGACAAGACACATTTAACACATGTGTTTCATTGCGCTCGTCACGTTAAATCCCACAAATGGTGACTGGTCAACATTTGCCCGTCCGCTAAGTTGTTCCGCATGACATGTGACTTGGGATTTTGGCTCCATTTAAGATGGCCGCCTCCAACGTGCTGCCCTTTTGATGTGAATTGGCTGCAAATAGTGCTGTCAAATGGAAGCGGCTTGTCTCAGCCCCCCCTTTCGCCCTCCTCCTCGCTAAGCAGACATGTGATTAGAATTGCCGTCGGCCGCCGCTGGCGTTTGCCCTCCAGTCGGCTCGGTGTTAGGCTCCTCGCTGGCTCCGCAGGGTAAGCAAGCCGCTTCCATTTTTGCTCCGCATTTTACATCTCCTCATTGGTGTTTTTCATATATGATCATTATTTTTTTGGCTGAAAATGTAGGCTACTGTTATTTGAAATGGAAACAATTTAAGGGAAAAACAAAAGTGGGAAAATAAGTTCAATGGATATAGTTTTCCTTTCAACTATGCATCTCTGAATGAGAATTTGTTTTCCTGCCAACTTCTTTGGAAAATAAGCAGCCACTTAAATACCTGTTGAGCTCATCCACGTTAAAAGTACTGGACGTGTCGTTAGAAGAGGACGCATGGAAAAACGTGAGCAGGAACTTGAGCAACAACATTTTCAATGTCTCCCGCCATCCCATCCCAAGCTGCCACTGATGGATTATTATCATCTTTTTATTTTATTTTTAAATGTATTCATTTTTATTCATTTTATGTTTGTTTTTTATTATGATTTTTTGTGTCATTTTACATCCACCTCTTCTTACAGAGAACTGTTAAAAGTTAGCAGCCAGGCCTTTGATTGACGAGAATGATGGGCGGCGTGAGCGTCCAGGAGCTGGATCTTTCCAAGCTCACAGACGACGAGGCCAAACACGTGTGGCAAGTTGTTCGGCGAGATTTCGACCTGAGGAAGAAAGAGGAAGACAGACTTGGGTAAGAAAGTCGAGCACTTGGTTTACACTCCTCTCTAACCCCGCCCCTCCCACCCTGCCTTACTGTTCCAATACTTTTGGAGGCCAGTGTCCATGGATGTAAACAAACATGTGAAACATTGTTTCATAATCGGATAAGTTGAGTGGGAGTCCAAAATGGGATTCACATGCCTGATCGTAAAAAGCCTTTTCCGCTCTCATCATGTTTCCTTCCACATGACGCTCGAGCAGCTCTACACTACAAATATGAAGCAAAAGTCGCAAAAATCTTTGGAAAGTTTGATCCAGACCAAATCATTTCTTTGGCTTTGTGTAACTTTTTTCCTTTAACTTCTGGTTTTTGGTCCTCTCAGTAGTGGTTGCATAAAAATTGGTTGTGGACTACACGAGGATTAGATGTTCGCGTTGTCAGATCATAAATTGCATTTATTGATTTTTGTTATGATTTCTTGGCTGTTCACACACGATCAGGCGGTCAAGTCACTTTCTTCTTGCATCACGAGAGGCTGATTTTACACCAATTTCCTCCCATGATCATAATCAGCCATACCTACCTGCACTTTTGGCTCAGTGAAGTTCACAGTTTGAAATCTACATTTTTTTCTGGAGACAAGACACGCAAGACACCGAGACCATCGCTTTGTCTGGGAACAATCTGTTGCTTAAGTCTTTACAGCTGTTTGAGTCTGAGTGAACGTTTGGCCCATGTCCTCACATTCCCCACTTAAGGTTTGCCAGCGACGCAAAAAGAAAAAAAAAATTTCTCCGCTGCCTTTTTTAAATCAAATATGAAGGATTGACCGTCTTCTCACTCCTGAAAAGCTCAGGCCAAATTAGAGGCTCACTTAAGATGCTGAGATATGTCAGAACACGGAAATGGGTTCAAGAGACCGCCCTCTTGTGGTTGTTGACAGCGCATCCAGTCATCCTGCTAGCTTGCTTTCAATCAGGGCATGTTTGAACAAAATCGACTTGCTTCAAAAGAAGTTTGAGTCATAAAATTGAATTTGCCCCAAATGACCAAAATGACGCACATCCTGTTCAATACCGGTTTTGGTGTGTGCAGTTATCCCACCCAAATTTTGGGGGAAATTCACCCAACAAAAAGGCTGCTTTAAACTTTAAGGCTGGCATTTCTTTTCAGCGTCATTTTAAGATGGTAAAGAAGAAGAACTCTCTTGTTTTTCTTCCCACATCTCGTAAATGTTTATTCGCTTGCCGCTGCATTTACGTATTTTTGTGAACTGAATCAGGCAGGCAGGCCTTCCAAATCGGTGATCCTAAAAACACCCGAGAATTATCTGAGCTCACAACTTAAACATCAAGTGGCATGAATAATAAACCCAAATGGAATTGAAAGCTAATGCGAACACTGATGCTAGCCAAGTCCAGGAGAGGAAAAGCTGCGTCTGGCAACAATAAACGAGTCTCGTTTTGTTTAGTAGATGTGTGCCTGACGTGATGTTTCGAATCAGAGCAGAATTACATGATTATTCATGGCCGGCTGCCAAATCTGCTGCAGTTTAGCGGGACATTAACAGAGTAGTTTATTCCGTTTAACCTACTGATCTGGGCAATGAGTTAAAGAGCTGGCCTTGAAGGAAGGCAAAATGAAAAACAAGCATCCTCTCATCCTTCCTGGGTGTTGTGCCAGATTCCAGCAAACAAAGCCACGTCTGATGTCTGGGACTAGTTGCCTGTTCTTCAACTTTTGGGCCAGCACATTCTGAATAATCACACACTTTAGCTTCAGGTCATGCCGCATTTGCTCAAAGCACCGAAGTCATTCAAAAAAGAAATGCGGCCAAGTCACAGCAAGGACGTGTTTGTTTGAGCAGGACTTGCGCTCGGGTTCTCCGGCCCCCCTTTTTAGTAGCGTGCAAACAGCAAAGTTGCGAAAGCAAAGCTCATCTACCACTTTGGTTTGAAGCAAACACGTCTGAGGCAATTTAACCACCAATGTGTTCTTCGTCCCCAGAGAGCTCAAGACCAAGATTGAGCGAGAAGACTTTAAAAGAGAGATGCTGGCCGAGTGGGCCGATTTAACGCAGTCTCACTGCATTCGCTGTCTGAAGACCTTCAGGTTCCTGGTGAAGAACAAGCGGCAGTGTCTGGACTGCCGTTTGCACGTCTGCGGCTCTTGCAGCCGTTACAACAAAAAGGAGCACGGCTGGCTGTGTGATGCCTGTCACATGGCCAGGTAGGCCAAGAAACGTTGCCAAACTGACACGTTCAAATCCAATTTGAACACAACGTTCTCTCCAAAAGGCTCCTCAAGATCGGCACCCTGGAATGGTACCACAAGAACGTGCGCATGCGCTTTCAGCGTTTCGGCAGCGCCAAGGTGATGCGATCGCTCTTCAAAAGACTCGGTGGGGAGAACTCTTGGGATGACGATGACGACGACGATGCAAGTGAGTGATCCCGCTCCGTCCCTTTGCACAAAGTCTGGAGTGAGCTGGAGGCGGAGTGACACCTCATCTTATCGCTGCTGAACCCCGTGCGAAAATCTGCAGGAAGGAAAAAAAAAAAAGTGCAAACACTTTTTCGGCCTTTTGGTTGAGAGACAGCTGATTCCAAAACTTGGCAGTCAACAATGAAATTGATAATTGATTCAATTATCAATTTGATTGATCGATTGTCATCAATTTTAGCTGGTAGCTGGACTTCATTGACTAGAATGTTCTCCTGCTCTTTGTCGCATGGATTCAGAGTTATGCTGAGCTTTTGGGTCGGGGCAGGGCTAGCGGTTAGCGTTGAGGCTTCCAGAAAGTGATTCGCCTTCAATTTCGGATTAGCCTGATTTGTGTTCTACTACTTCTCCAAGCAGCTCTAAATTGGTTCTGTAACATTTTGTGCTTTTTGGGCAACGCCTCCAGCCTTTGTGTCCCAGAGGCCGCCCACAAAACAGACTTTTGTTGTCGGGGGTGTTTTGAGGTGAACTGCTTCTTCTCATGATGAACTTGTGAGGACACAAGATGGAGGAAGCCTGTTTCCACTTAGACAACCATGAGGGACGTTCTTACAGTTCTGCTACTGAATATGGTAAACTTGTATTGTCAAAATTCAAATGCGGGATGAACAGCTAACAGCTCCAGAAAGCCGATGTGATTTGCGTGAGCGTCTTCATTCTTGTGACATGTAGTCAGGCTTGGGCTTGGGCTTGAGCTTGGATAACAAGTCACACATTTGCGCTCTGCCAAATCTCTGATGGGATTTAATCTTTTCCATCTTTTCCTGTCCCCCCATCCTGGCTCCTCGCAGCTGCAGCCGCAATCGAGTCTCCTTCTCTGAGCTTTTTTTTTTTTTTCTTTCCCCATCTGGAAATATCCCATGTTCTTGTCACTCGGGATCAACTGGGAGCGGGAGGAAAGTTGTTATGTACAAGTACTTGAGTATTCTACTTAAGTAGCATTTATACATGCAAGTGTTTATATGGAGACGATGACACAATGTAAAAAAGACATACCATGACGTAAAGACAGCTGCGACTCGGAGGAAGGAACGCAGCGATCAGGCCAACGGATTCGGAAAATCGGAATAATCTCTTTTCTACGTATTGCCACAGAATTATTTGGGAAAAAAAAAAGATACAGGAAACTTTCAGTTAGACGAGTTGTCATGACGACATCAAATCTTTGAAAAGATTTCTGATCTTGATCTGTGGGCCTAAGCAAGCGACACTCAATTACGATGAATGACCTCACAGTTGGCGTTGCTGCTCCCTTTCTCAACTGATGAACTTTTGGCAACCTGGCCAATATATTCTCACGCCCGAGCGTGTAAATCAAGATACGCGAGTGAATTATGCAGACGCAGCTGCATAATTCTTCTCGCGTATTCGTCCCGGTCTCGCTCGGTCACACGGTTTGGAAAAGATGGCGAGCGAGCGTTGGTGGGCGGGGCTTGGCTAAGCCGACCTTGTGATCATTCAGTCACGTGTTTGCTTGCCAATGATACCATCTGCTCCCAAAAGAATGCTCACTAATGTTTGTTTAGATGAAATTGATTTGGAAACGACGAGCTTACGAAAGAGCTAATTACAAGGCGATGGCCCCGAATATTTTTTTTTTGGTGTGATGGCCGGTCGGCTGCTCCAAAGTAGACGTTCATGTGACTGCGGGGATTAAATCCATCTTGCATGACGTCACACACGTTGGCTGCGCTTTCCTGTCAACCTTTACGAAAACACTGCACTGCACCTTCCGTTTGTGTTCAGCACACTAAGACTGTAAATTTGCCCCCCCCCCAGAGCATCACCAATACGACACACAGAGCAACCCCGAAGTCCACAGTAAGTCCATTTTGAGATCATCTAGTTCTTTTAATGTTTTCATCTAAACAACACTCCCTTTTAAAAGTTGCAGCGCTTTGCTATTGTTTTGATGACATCAATGAGCTAGCATACAACAAAGGAAGGGCTCACCCAATCTTGCCAACAGGATGACATTAAATAGATTATTTTTAATATAATTTATATATATTTTATTTTTATTATTATTGTTTTATCATTTTTATTATTATTTTGTTATTATATTAGATAGATGACACAAAGTATTTGATTTCTTTATGTCATTATTTGTGCTCGGAGCGTTTAAGTTTATTGACTCATCATTAAAGAAAAAAAGACCAAATATTGTGAAAAATGTAAAATGCATTGATATCTTATTGTGTCCTGCAGCCCTGGGATTGGAAGACAGTTGTATGAATGCCACCGATTCACAGCGCTGCGTTAATCAGGTACACGAGCCCACACTGGAGGAAGTCATGCTGGAGTTCTTCCATCTGTTTTATTTTTGGACTTAATCAAATCAGTCTTGGTCATTTGGTTTTTCCCAGCAGATGAAAAAAACCCGAAGGCGTCTCACTGTGGACCCCATCGTTTTTGGCCTGGACTCAGGACCAGGCTCTCAGCAGGTGTGTGTGTGCTGAGCAAAGTCACCCACGGGTGATTGACGATGAAGAATTTGGGCACGAGGGAGTCCGACATGACTTCTGTTTTCCAACAGTTGCTGAAAGACCAAGGCAAATTTGTGGACGTCGGTTCGGACCTTTGCTTGACTCCACAACAAGGTGAAGAGCAGAGAAAAATGTGGGATGAAAAAAAAACGGTGTATGATTTGGATTCTTACGCCATGTTTTTCTAGATGAGCCGGTGTACTCGGACAACGGCGCCTTTCCGTCTCGCTGCACTTCCCGGCTCAGCTACTCTTCTTATGGCAGCGGGAGCGGCGGGGCACCCCAGCGAGGATGCGCTGGCTACTTCCTGGGACCCCGTGATGATGATGACTCAGAGGAAGATGATGATCTCACGCGGTCCTACCCGATGTACCGACCTCATTTGGGACCTCGCGAGCATGTTTCCCAGGAGAGCCTCAACTACCCCAAGCAGCCAACGCAGGTTAGCGCCGACATGCTAACCGCTACCCGCCGTGCCGCCCGTATCCTTTTCTCCTATGTGCGTTCCTCCTCGGTGATCTCGTTCCACAGATCAGCGACCTGAACCGACGAATGTCAGCCATTGAGAGCCTTTTAAGCCGCATGCAGGTCACTCTGACCTCCGAGCAGGTAAATCGGATCTCTTGTAAAACAACAATCCTCTCTCTTAAATGTCTTTCGTCTGTCCGAAAGGAGGCCGAGCTTTGCGACGACGAGGCACCTCAAGCCAGAGATAGCGCCTCTCCTATTTGCGAGTGGGAGGACATGGACCTGAACATGGAGGAGCTTCAACTGAGACAAAAACTGATGGCGATGGCGGGCGACATTAGTGACCACAGCCTGAGTTCTGACGAGGAGGAGTCCAGCCGCTCGCTCTCCTCTCAAGAGACCTCGGCAGACAAAAAGTTCAGCAGAAGCTTGGTGGTCCCTACATGGAATGTGCTGACAAGCTCTCAGAAGGTGCTTTACAGTTTCTTCTTGCAGGTTGAATGAGGGGAGCCCCACTTCCATTTTGGGCAGATGTCATTTATCAACGCGTTGTAAACGTTTCGCTGTAGGACATGTGTAGCATGTCTTGGCAGAAATAAGTTCAACATAAATCTGGAGAACAGAACACTAATGAAAGCCAGGCCAGCAGTGGGTGCTCTGACGCTACTTGACACTTTGGTTCCCAGTGTGAAGTTGTTTCTTGCCATTTGACACGACACCACGACAATGTAAGATTTGGACTTTGGGAGCGCCGCCGCACCATTGCTTCCATAATTGTTCCACTCAGGCAAAAGGGTCCAGCAGGGACAAATGCAAAACTGTATACAAATAAGTGGCATGATTTCATTTGTTGTTTCTTCAGGCAGGGCATTCGAGCGAAAGCCTGGAGCACAAATGGCAAGAGGAAGGCTCCAAGTCGAGCTTCAGAGGTTCCACGGCGTTGCTGTTTGAGCTGGAGGACAAAATAGCCCAAGCCGCGGCCGACGTGCACGACACCCAGACTCAGGTGAGGAAAACGCTCCATGCACGATTTCTGCGTTTTCTCAACCTTGACGATCTTGTTTTCTGTTCGACATTGAGGTGTCCTTCATTGAAAATCGGATCGCCGCTCTCAAGCCTGGCGGAATGCCGCTGGAAAAAAGACAAAAGGTGATGACAACTGCTACACAATAGGTCATGACAGTACAAAAGCAAACATTCAAATGTTACAAAATGAGCCTTCAGGCCACAGCAAGGTTTTCCAAACAACATTTAACTGACATTCCGATCTCACAGCAGGATTTTTTTTTTCACCCCATTAACTCCCCAAATGTTTGCTGTTCTTTGCTTCCATCTACTGGAGGAACACACTCTCATGACAACTCATTTTATGTCTATAATCTTCAATTCAATTTATTTACCAGTAATTTAGGAAATATAGTTCAAAGCAGATTAACAAAAGGTTAAATTAAGGAAAAATACAAATGAATGCATTTAAAACGGTTTGCTTTCGCATTAGCGATTCGCTTCCTCATATTTTGGTCTTTCATCTTCTGTAGTCCGGAGTCCTGCTCACAACAAGAAGACTTTCCCAATACTTCCCAACAAGTAAGAACCGAGACGCGTACTCGTCTAGAGCTTGATCCCAAAAAAGCCTTTTTGCTTCATTAAAAAACATTTTAACCTCGTTAAACCCTGAGAACAGAATGGAGTGTTGTGAGTTGCATGAACAATGTGCCTTTTTGCTTAAGCGCGCACTTCCTGTTGGATGGAAATGGAAAAGCATTCCCATCAGGGCATCCAGCAGTACGCTGGATTTTATGGCACTACCGCATCCTGTTAACTTTTTTCCCTGCTTGCCTTCACTCCTTTTCTCTCTCTTCTCTGTTCTTGCAGCAAATGGGAATGAAACAGGACTCATGAGGAGAAGACTAAGCCTGGTGTGAGATTTCAAGACAACTATGAACCGTCCCGTGATGTTTGTTCTTAGAAACGCATCACACCACGGGTCAATGTAACCCGGTGCATGTTTGATCCTGAACCGTTTTTGGCAAGCTCACCAATGGCACGATATCGTTGACATATTACAGGATGCAAATTGCTACAATATTTTTTAGAATATAGTAAAAACAAAAAAAGGAAAAAAAATAAAAGAGGAGCATATTTTTTTCTGCGTTTTAAATGAACACACGAGGTTCATCTAAAACAAGTTAACCCATCTCAAACGCATTTAGCTAACATTGCTGTTTGTTTGTTTTAATTATACACTTGCAATCAATTTATGGAATTTTAATTCATCTAATTTGAAAGCACTTTATGCAATGACATTCCTTGTCTTATTATTCTTGATAGAATTATTATATTTAAAAAAATCATTTCATTTTCTCCTAAATCTATTAAGACACATGCAGCTTGTGACTCCATAAAGATGTAACGTGATTATCGGCCCCGTGTTCTGCTTTTGCTCTTTGTCTGACTTTTGAACATTACGAGCAGCATCACGCAGACGGAAAAACAACAACACAAGTATCTGAGCATCACGGTGAAATGAGATATCGTTGTGAGTGCCCAAAAGAACTCCCCAGATGAGGAGGAAGAGGAGGAGGCGGGGATTGAGCTCATCTGGCATTCGTCACATGCGCAGCAGGTTTATACAGCAACAGCTGCGGGGAAAGACAATGTTTGGATGTCACACTCAGCGTGGAATTACTGACTGAACAATGTGACACCACAAAGAACACTATTAACTCTCTTATCTACTATTGCTAACCCGACTACTAAATCCTTCCACAGTTATGACTACTACGGCTACAACTAGTCGTTGCTTGCTACTATCGACCTGCTACTAACTACTTGTCCATATTACTGCTACTACTCTGTGTGTGTGTTTAAAGGCGGGGGTGGAGGGAAACTCGAGTATTCATTGGCGACCTCAGGAAGCTCCTTCCCATGACCTCAGTGAGGTTTACAAGTCCCGTGCTTGTCTTCTCCAGCTTCTGCACTCCTCTCATCTAAACAGAGAGAAGACAGAAGAGAAAGCACTCAAAGCGCAGCTGGTACTGGTACTCAGTGAGGCTTATGATGTCATGTTTACAAATGCACAACTCTCACTATATGGGGTCATTTAATTATTTTGAATTTTTTTCATTTTGCACTAAATATTCCAGGCCAACCAGGAGATATAGTTGCTCCTATTACTTCCATTCTACTAGTACAAATTATTAGTAAGACTATGACTGCATACTACACACAATTAACTACTACGACTACCATCACTGTCCTCATTACACCACAACTACTGCTTGCATATCCTCCCATTTCTACTTGTTTTTGCATCTTCTCCTTGACCTTGATGCTCGTGGAGCTACAAGTATTCATTGTTATCTAAAGAATGTGGAAAGTGTTATCAGATAAGGGCCTAGCATGTTAACACAACTATGGAATGCAATAACTCATTTCATCTTAAAATAATCAGACATGCACGTAAACATACCACGTTGCTCACAGTTTGTGTAACGTTCCTCCTTGACACATTTTTGCGCTTGCCTGTCTCCTGTACTATTTTTGCCTGAATCCATCCAGAGTTGCACTTACACAAAATGACCACTTGAGGTCGCCATTGGCTTGACTCACTTGTGACACTTCGAACACTTGACGTCATATTAAAAAAAGAAAAATCGAGCGTTTATTCAAATAAAAATGCCCATATTTCATTATTATTATTATTATTAAAACGGTTTGGGAGCACTGCCTCTTTAAGAAGAGTGTCTTATTTTAGAAGTTAGTAGCGGTGGACTTTAAAAATAGAATGGGATGTTGCGTTCAAATGCCGTGTGGAATTTTAGAAGGCTTGTTTTAAGCCTCGCGTACTGATTGTGACTCCATTGACTTGTTTCTGTGTCAACGCGCGTGATTCATCACTACAAATGAACTGATTATATTTTTCCATACTCCACTCTGCGGGAGTTTCAAAGTGAAATAGTAACACCGTCATTCATCGACATGACTCCAACGTCACTGCGTGTCTGGGGTTAGTTGCGCGTGGTTGTCAAACCATCGGCGACTTCGACATATTCCCACGTTCATTGAAGGCAGCGTTATTGAGGGACGATTTGAAGTGAAGTTCGTCCCCTGCCCCACCATCGATGTTTCACTTTCAACTTCCTAACTCATCCTATTGATTTAATGTTGTGACTTTTAATGGAGCGGGCTTAAGTTTAGTTAATTTTCCGGTAGCGCCGTGGAAAAGTTAAATGCTTTCCCACGTGGGTAAGATGCGGACGTCTGAAATGGATATGGCATTGAGCCGCGCGTGAGATTGACTGCCGTCCGGAAAGTCAGGAAGACGCGTGAACAACGGATGTGTGACCGTGACGACCGCCGACGCGTTTTGTTTCGTGCCCTCGTCTGAAGTTGACGTGTGTCTTCCTCCGGCTTCCTCTGTCTGTGGGTCGGACACGCACCGGTGGCACCGATCGCGAACTCCCCACAACCGCGCCGCGCCGTGCCGTGTGTGTTCGAACAGGTCCTCCCTCCCGTGGGTTCAAACATGGGCACCCAGGGCACAGGACGCAAAAGAAACAGTAACAAAGAGAGAACCACGGCCGAGGACGATGCCCTCAATCTCATCGCCAGAGACGTGAGTAACTCCAATCTGTCCGTGAAAAGACTCCTTTGGGATTTAAAAGTGTGACAAAAGTCAGTTATACCGGTGTTTTTCCCCCCATTAAGAGAAAAACTAATTGTTTTGATTGTCCCAAAAGCACAAAACGAGTCACCAGCCAGCTAATATTGACCCACGATGTGACTCACAGCAAATGTTCTGGTCGTTCGTCATTGTGTATACTTAAAGTTGAATCAGCCGGATATAAAAATAGATTTCTCATATTGGGTGAAAAACAACCAATTCTTGTTATTGTCCTAACGCAAAATGACCTTCATATGACCCAGACCTCTCAAGTGAGAAACAACAATTTGTTTTGAGCATCCCTAACGCGAGTTATCGAATATTTCCTGGTGTTTTCATATTTATAAAAAAAAACAACAACAACCCATTGTTAAATTGTAATATGATCTATGCTTTAGGTGATTGACAGACTTTGTGGAACTGACCCAGACCAGATTATTTCAGTGCATCTGAGTGAAAACCAACCAATTATTCACCTTGGCGTAATGTCTCCTAATATAATGTCAGTACGAGCCACCGGTGATGAAAATGATGTTGCTGTTAATCGGCAAGACACATGTACTAACTTGCACCACAACCAGCTGGGAGTAACACAAGACTGCACTTGGCACAATTTACAATCTGTTTCTAAACACGTGTTGAATTCAGGTTAGGGCAGGATTTTCCCCCTCCACTTTGATGGGGACAAAGTTTTACGTTCATACAGCGATTGATAATTGTTTTGCATTATGCTCTGTGTTTGTGATTGCCGCCACTGAGCGCAATAGAAATGTATAGAATGGCAAGAAATAATCCAGAAAGTAACAGAATACACGTTTGCCACCATGTTAGTGACGTCACCAATTGTCTAGTTTCCCTAGCATGCTCGGAAGAGGCGAGCCATGGCCCGGCCGGTCGGCCGGCGCCATTGCTCAAGAGTCTTTTCCTCTCGCCAGGCCGCACAATAGAAATAAATGGAACAGAAAGAATGAGAACCCAGTCAAAAAAGTCATTATTCTTTGCTTGCCTAACCAGTTATTCATAACGGCCTTCCGTGCCCAATACAAAGCCACAGAAGAATGCGCAGAAATGTTAGCGCACCTTTTGAAGCGGCAGCAAAGTCAAGTTGCTCATACAGTATGTGACCAAGCGGGTGGTGGTGGTGGTCCAAGCACTCTGATGACTCGGCCTCAAGTGTTTAAAAATAGCATGGCCGAAAGATCAGCTGTCGCAACACCCTGCTTTTGGAGGAGGCCAGTGTGGGACACGGCTGTGCCGTGGGGCTGGCACAGACCAACGCCCAATGCAGTGGAAGAAGAAAAATGTGTCAAGGACCAATGCGGTGGTTTTTTGGCTGGGTTTCAGTACAAGTCGTAAGGGAAGAAATGGAAGAAAAATGGTAGCAGTGTTTTGAAGTAGTTGGAAAAAATAACATTGCCACAGCAGCTGCTTCTGTTTAGGGAAAAAATTTAAAAAGAAGATTAAAACGGGCAGGTTGTCCTCACTGGGAAAGCTCAGCGGGGTGTTTGAGGAGTGGATTAGTCTGGTGCGGTTTGGTGGTGAAGATGGTGGCAAAACAAACAAGCCAACTTGTTAATCATTACTGTGAGCGGGGACAAGCAAAGTTCATGTCCACCAAGAGCCCACATTGGGTTTTGTCGGCTTGGGGCCAACACGGTTCCAACTGGTCTATTTCCTGACTTGCGCCCCCCTAAAGCTGCTTGCCAGTACTGTTTCTCCTTAAAAGGATGTGGTCCATTTTGTGTTCACTTCCTCTCGATGACATCATCTCATCAGATTGTTATCGCAAACTGCTTCCTGTTTATTTGGCCTGCCCAACAACTTGAGGAAGTGAATGGTCGTCACTGGAGCTCAGGTGTTCTGACATTTCGAAGTCCAGCGGAAGGTCTCGGATGAAATGAAAGGTTCTCAAATGAAAAAAAAAGTCTACATTGTAGTCCAAATCACTATTTAAGTCACTGACCGTGAAGCTTTATTTGGTGCCACACACACCACCTTTGTCTTGACGTTCACCCCGGAGGAGGAGTCACGTGTGTGCTCAATTATGTCCCATTTAGTCCATTGAGGGCAATATAAATAGGAAGCAAAAAAAAAAAAAAATGCAGTGCCACGTCTTTTGGCCTAGTTTGTCGAATCCCTCTCGAGGTGGCAGCGATAACAACTCCCAAGAAAAGTCACTCATTACGCTGTATTTTTTCACGCTGCTATCAAGCAAGCTCAAGTGTGACAAATGATTTACACAGCCATGTTCACTAACACATTTGATATTTTGTTGAGTTACATTTGGGAAAACGGGTGGGTGGCTACATCCGGCCATAGTCAGCTAACAAAGTGAGTTGACATTTCAAAGAAAGCCACTTCCGTGGCCATTTAGCGCCTGTCCCGACACATTGTCCTGCATATTTTCCTTCGTGCCGTACGGGAGCGGCAGCACTTTGCGATTGTGCGAGCTACGCCGGTGACCGGCTGCTGCTCCGGACTATCAATTGTGCCCTTAAATGATCAGACGCCCAAGCTGATAATGCTAATCTCCGCAGCCGACACCAGCGCAGCTCTGCTTAGCTTTGACGTGATAGTGGTTGTGTCGTTTCACACTTGATGGGTGGGCAGGCCCAACTATTTGGATACAAGCAATTACAAAGTTGATTTTCTGTAAGACGCCCAAAAGTAGTGAGTGTTAGCACTTTGTTGCTGCCTGCTAACGTGCTTGTGTGTTCCCGTTGCTTGGTCATGCTGAGTGACATGAAGGAAACGCATTAGCGCAATCAAGAAAAAAAAAAAAGCCCCTCCTTCTGCACCCCTGCCTGGAGGCAAAACGCAATGTCCACCGCAATGTTAGAGGAAGGAAATGCTTACGCATTCTTTGAGCTGCGCACACACAAGTCGTGCTCTGAGAGCTCCTTTTAAGGAAAAGGCCCTTAGTTCCATTCATTGGCGAGTAGAGCGATGGCAATGTTCTCTAAACACGACGAGTAATACATCCCATATTTCACTGATTTGTACCGTTTGGAAACAAAACGTTGAAGTAGTACAGATGAGGTTTTGCTGTGTCAGCGCCTGTGTTTGGCATGTGTATAAATCCAAATGTCCCGATCATAACAATTTCCTTTTCCTCTGTTTTTGTTCCTGTTGCCCTGGCAGGCCGAGGCCCGACTGGCAGCCAAGAGGGCAGCGAGGGCGGAAGCCAGAGAGATCCGCATGCGGGAGCTTGAGAGGCAACAAAAAGAGGTAAACAAAATTACAATTGACTCCAAATGAGCTTTTCTTTGTCTTCCCAAATTGGGCCTGAGCCAAGTTTTGAACCCAGAACCGACAAACATGTCAGTGGCGTTATTTTTTGCGTTCCTCACTTGTTGTTTTTGTGGCCTTTCTTTTCTGGTTCAGCACGTCTGATCTCTACCAAGGGGGCTTTTTTTAGCTCCCTATTATTAGTGTCACGTAATCTCATACATGCAGAAAGACCTCTGCCCCCCCCCTCCCAATTTGCTGCGACTTAGCTATGAAGGGTTAGCACCATTAACCTGACAGGTCCTGAAGTCATATGCACGGGATTACTGACCATTGTTTTGTGTATGTGCGTTAAATCCCTTAACTCAGTTGTAAAGTAGCTTAGCAGGTTGGGCTCTGCGGTCCAAGTTGCAGTGCCACACTTAGTTCATGTTGCTGACTTGAGCAATGAGGGCCACGGCACGCCGGCCACCGTCCGTCAGGCGTTTCGGAAAGGAACGCTTTATGGAAAACTGAAGACTTGGACACGACGGCAAATGTCTTGAGATTGCTTTCCTGTATCCCGTTTGGATTTAAATTCCGACTGGTTCTGACTGTTAAACAATGCGGTCTGTCTCGGTACCCTGATGTCTACAAAAACGGCCGGGCGTCTCCTGGCGGGGAGGAGACTGAGGGCGGCCTTCGGCAGGCGCCCTCGGAGCCCCCCCGTCCAAAAGGCCAGCACGGTGAGTTCAATAGCGTTTGTACAAACATGATAAGCTGATTGATTGTACGACTCCGTCCATGAATGGGCTTACGTGAGCCATTTGGCTTTGGAACTAATTAGTGTCCAGACGCAGTTAAGAAAAGCTTTGTCTGGGTTTCTCTTGGGCTTGGTGGCCCCGCCCCCTCAAACCCCAAATTGGAGAAACTGCTTGTGTGGATATTAAATAATAGACAAAAGCAAAATGATGTCAGGATTTGGGTCCCACCTGAACTACGACATTGATCGGATGGATGCGCCGTTCTGTCCCGTCGTTGTAGAAATGTCCGACACTGACCTTCAGCACCCAAATGGCTGATCCGGGACAAACACGCTGTTGAACCGGCAACTCTGCCTCAGTAGCTCATCAGTACAACTTGACCTAACGGAACCGGAGCCAGAACATTGGCTTCACAAGGGCATTACTGCTATCCAAGCGAGTGTTAATGAGGTCGCGAAGGGGGAAGTGGCAAATCTGTTCCCCAAAGCGGTCCATCCATTTATTGGGCAAGCACACCGTACAACAGAGATGCTAGTAAATCTGGATTTAAGTGCCGAGTTGCCGGGACGGAACGGTTGGCAATTTGCACACTGGAGGCATCTCCGAGTGATACCGCAATAAAATCCAGGGGATACTCATCTTCAAACTGATCAAACGTATCGTCATGACTTTAGTTCCAGTCCCGATCTACAACCTGGAACGGAAAAAGTGGCTTAGCCTAGCTTTGCTTAGCTTAGCTTGGCGATCAACTGCCTCAGTAAGCTTGCTCTCACTTGAGAGCTTCTGGCTACAAGCCATTTGGAACAGTCAACAAATTAGCCGCATGGGAGCCAGGGCAAAAGTTTGGCCGGCTGGCGGGAGGGAGGGAGGGAGAGAGCCCAATCTTACGGCTGTCTGCATTCAAAGTACCTGATGCGTGACAAAGTCCAAAATGTGTCACACAGTGATTGGCTGTTGCCTTTCATCCTCCCGTCACTATGACGACTATGACACTTTCCCTTAAGGAGGAAGATCAACAGAACACACTGGCACCGCCCGTTCTGCGTTGTTTGGAACAACAAGGTAGAAAACCGTAAGTCCAATTAGTTCTGTGACCGTGCTCGTATCGAGCGTTTATGTGGAAAAAAAATCCCCTCAATCACATACCTGTCGGATTGTCTGTCCTTGTTCTTCTTTTGCGTGATCTGTCGATGATGTGCAAAGCATCTTGTTGGCACAGTAGCGCCACCAACTGATGTCGTCCATCCACTGCAAGGAACCTAATGTTCAAGGAAGCCTCTTGCCTGGATTGAAAGCGTCAGCCTTCGTTTGTTACTGGCTGCTCTTTATTCAGTTGCCATTTTCTGACTGGTTTATTTCTGTTTCCGTATTTTTTGACACTCTCGGATCTCTTTCTCTCTCTCTCTCTTCTGCCCCGGTTGCTGGTGGTGCGCAGATCTTTCAGGTGCAGAAGGTACGCTTGGTATTCCGTGTGTGGCCAGTAAATATCGACCGCGGTTGAAGTGTTCCATAACTTGCCATTTTTCTGTCTTTAGAAATATTACGGCTTGAATCCTAAAGCAGATGACCGATCAGACAGCAAATGGGGCGATATTGAGCAATGGATGGTAGCGTTTTTTTGTCCTGCGGTGCCACTAACCTTTCATTCACTTCCATGCACGATATTGTTTGCGGTGGATTTCCTGTTGTTGGTGTCCCCCTTTAAAAAGCAACACCTCAAAGCTGGAGCTCGCCTGGGCCCTGCCCTCTCGGTATGGCTCGCATGCCGTTTGCTGTGTCTAATTTCTCATGTCAGGACTGAGTTTCAATTTCACCAGCACGCCGATTGTTTGATGAGAAGCACAACTAAAGAAAAGTAACTTTGAGCTATATGTCAAGAGCACTTGAAGTCCCTGTAAAGTGAAATCAACTTTCTGAATTCACTTTACAGGGTCCTTCATTTCGGATTTATGGACTGAGTTGTTTGAGGTGAGCTATTACTAATCCTGATGAAAGCAAGCAGAACTTGAGTGCTGATCAAAAGTGTCACAAAGCATCATCGAGTGCTTTAATGTGAACTCTTTCAAATCCATCTTGTGTGTGTGTGTGACCTGCGACTCTTCATCTTCTCTTCCCTTCCTTCATCTTTTGCCACCGCCACGCAGGAGGACAGTGAGCGATACTCGCGACCTTCGCGCACGCATACGGTTTGTAGACCACGCGGATTTGTAAAATCCAATACTTGTTGTTGACATCTTGCTTCCACAAAGTGGCAAAAATCCGAAACCTCCTGACTGACTGATGGGGCATAATTAAGATTCATTGTCAAAAAGTTGTCAGCCCTCCCTTTGAAATGTGTCTCGTTTCTCTCGCAGCTTTCAGATGACGACGAACGGATGTCTGTGGGGAGCCGAGGCAGCGCCAGGGTCAGTATCAAATCCATGTCAACACCTTTTCAGATTTCAGTGTGTGGCTATCGTCAAGAATTTCGATTGGTGAAAACACTCCGTGCCGAGGTTTGGCTCGGCGGATTGCTCAAGGTTCCGATTGTCTTAACAAAGCTTTTCTTGGGTCGTTGTCGATTTGATGCGAGGATGCCACAAAGGCGTCAAAGGACATACAGGAGTTGTTTGAACTCGCAGGTTGCTTTTTAAAAGTGGCATAGTCGCGGAGTTGATGCTTTGGTGTCTCTTGCACAGTCGGAACTTGACGCAGTTTACAGTGCCGGGGTAAGGGCCGACTGTGGACTGCAAGACTTTGAACGACACGATCATTTGCTGTGCTGTGCTATGCTTGTTTTTTTTTTTTTTTTTAAACTGCCTGCACACGACTTGTGAGCTTGGTGTATAACACCTAAGCCGCCTGTTAATTAATCTTGACAGTTTCTGCTAACGATGAAGAAAGTACTGCTTAGTTTCATGTTCCTCTTTTGCACATGTTCTCACCGTGTGACTCAGAATTTTTTATTTTTTTTGCTGATTGTGGATATCTCACACTTGGTGCCCTTGTGGTGTTACCTTGGCTGCTTGACAATCTCACATGCGCTGCATGCCGCTGTGTGTATTTCTGAAAGCTTCTGCTGATCTTTTTTTTTTCTTTCTGCCACTCTCAAGGGCTCGTCCTTGCTCTCGCATAAGTCCAAGAAAAAGAAGAAACATAAGCACAAAGATAAGGACGTATGTGATTGTCTTGGTAACTGCTGCGGCTTGGCCTAACCTTTGACAAATGACTTTTGCACTCTTGCCTTGTAGCGGAACGGCCACGATGATGAGCACAGTGTTCTATCCAGCCGGGTTAGTAGTTGTCAAAACTCAAAAATCATTCCGTTTCAATCACATTCGAGGAAATCGAACTCGTAAACTTGAACAAAAACAGTAAGTGTCATTTTGGGGATGACACGTAAATGTGATGTTTCCAGGCTGGGTTGATATGATAACATTCACTTTGTGACCCAAATGTGACCCGTCATCTTCTTCCTGTTCATGGGGGGAAAAAAAAAAGTAGCGCTAATTCCTCCAATGACAGAAAATGGTTCCCTGGTCTTACTGGCGATGTGGTATGTGGGCTCCCTCTCTCAGGCATCGTACGCTGCCTCATCTGACTTGTACAGCCTCAATGGCCTGTCCGCCGCCGTAGGCAGGAGCCCGGCTTCGACTGGTTCCTACCAGGTTCGTATGGAACAAACGCCACACACAAAAAAAAAAAAAAAACAAGAACAAGGGCTGCCCTCCACTTGCACTTCTGCTGGGAGACTCTTTAGCCAACATCACACTTGGTCAGCCAGTCATATCGCGTCTGACTTTTTATGGACTGGAGCGTCATCGGTGGCATCGTTCTTAAGCGCCTGATTGAGGGCCTTTCGGCAAACGTTGTGAAATGGAGCGCGTTCTCACCACTGAATAGAAATGTGTGAATATGAACATGCTGAAGCGTGAGCCAAAACCGGCCGTGTGGTCTCTATCATGTCGCATGAAATCCAGAGCTCCTTATATGAGGACGGGCTGTATTCCGGGTCGCGCCAAGTGTCCGGCTCCAACTCTGGCTCCCATGTAGTAAGTCTTTTTTTCTTTTTTGAGGCATGATGGAATTTTTGGCGTGGCATGTGAGCTAATTGAATAATGGAATCATTGTGGCGTGTCATTTGGTGTGTGGAACGGTTGCTTTGGTTTGAGAGCCCTAACGGTGCAAACATTGCATAACTGATGCTGGCCACCAGACGCGTGGTTTGGTTCACACCTAAAAAATGAATTTGTGACTAGCAAGTAGGCAGACAGAGGTTTGTTGTTGTGCCACCAACGTGCTTGCATCTGGTGCTAGCCTGAGCATGCGTGTGTGTCCGTCAATCCGCTCGGCCGGTCCAGTCCGGTCGGAAGCCCTAACGTCCGTTTCTTTGACAGCCAATAGAGTACGCTAGCTACCGCAGCGGCTCCAACTCCAGAACTTCCAGTCGGGCCAATTCTGCCCGTACCAGCCCAGTGGTGAGCCTTGCCTGCAACTTTCAACGATTGGAATATTTTGGTGTTGTTGTGGTGTCAAGCCCGTCTGTCCGTCCGTCCGTCTGTCCGTCGGTGGCCCTTCTAGGACGAGCGCGGTGGCTCTGTCGCCAGTCTGTTGAGAAGCGTTTCCGGTAGCAGGGGACTCCCCAGGGATCTGGCCAATGTGACCATTCCCGATTTTTTAGACGTGAGTCGTCGCCTACCACGGGTGGCCGATGTTTTTAGTTTGCCGCCTCCTTCCTATTCATCATGCACTTAACCCCACAAAGGTCTTTGTCTTGTCCTGGTGAGTTATGTGTCGGAGTGAAATCACTGGAATGCAAAGATATTACCCAATGGAGTGACTCTGACCGAATATGTGACCGGGGCACCTCCGCCATCAAGTGTGAATTTAACCCAAGTTTTGTATGCTGCCTATTTCCGCTAATGCACAGGTGTCAAACTACAAATTGCAAGCAGTGTCTCTATTTTGAAGTGACGACAATTTGTAATTTTAGTAATGACACAAAGTTGATGCAAAATTTGTCTTGAAGGCCAACATAAAATGATGTGGCCGGCCGTATGTGGCCCCCGGGCCTTGGGTTTGACACCTATGCGCTAATGCGTGTGTGTGTGTTCCAGCTGCTCTATCACAACACCCCTGAACTGAAAACCTGATTGTTTTTAAACCGTGTTTGATGCCGCGTGACACGAATGAAGGATTTGAGTCCGGTTTGTTTGTCGCATGGTTGCGGACGGGCCCAGCGGCCTCCGTGTCAGCCTGACTTTGCTCTCATGGCTTTTTGTCTTGCTCCACAGGTAGACGACAGGGATTATCCTGAGAAAGTAAGTGGAACAACAAAACGCTAAGCAGGTTCTCGCGCTACCTTTTTTTGATTTGCGCGACTCCCGTTTTGCAGGGTTCCCGAGCGGCTTCCGCATTAACGGCGACCACTCTCACCTCCCTCGGCGGGAGTTCCTCACGGAGAGGAAGCGTCGAGAGCGCCCTCACCGTGGATGTGGAAAGTGCCACGAGGGAAATCAAGGTAGCGCAAGAGAGCGTCTCTGTAAAGGCGTCCGTCCGCACCTTCCTTCCTGCTTTGCCGCCACTTGATGCGCCTCTTGCTCTTTGCTGCTGCGCTTTTCACCAGGAAATTCATGAACTGAAGGATCAGATTCAAGATGTGGAGTCCAAGTACAGTCAGAACCTAAAAGAAGTCAAGGTAGAAACCCGAGACGGTTTGCTCCCCGTTACGGTTTGCTTTGGTTTGTGCGCATGTTGAGAGAAGCCAGAAGACAGCTAAAATTCTTGCGCACTTTTATTTTTATTTTATGGCTACTTAAGTCATGCTCTTCTCATCTGTCCCATGTTAGAATGTGTGCTCATTGCATCAATGCTTTCTCTCATTTCTACATTTCTGCTTGCACGTCTTGCGGAACTTTACAGACGGAGGAATGTTGGCTTTTCAATTTCTGAATTCTTTTTTTTTTTTTACAGGAGGCGTTAGCAGAGGTGGAGGAGAAGTACCGCAAGGCCATGGTGTCCAACGCCCAGCTGGACAATGAAAAAAACAACCTGATGTACCAGGTGGACACGCTCAAAGACTCGCTGATGGAACTGGAGGAACTCCTGTCTGAGTCAAGGCGGCAGTTCGAGGACAAGCTCAAAGTACGGCGCCACGCGCTCACGACTGTCGACAGCACTCAGTTTTTTTCTGCACAGGGCACATTGAAATTGTATTTCTCGTTTGTGACTGCAGGATTTTGAACGTGAGAAACACGCCCACAGCGTGCTTCAGTTCCAGTTCAACGACATGAAGGAGACCCTGAAACAAAGCGAGGAGCTGCTAAACGTGAGCGTCGACTGGAGTCAACGCGGAAGCGGCGGGAAACTTGCATGCCGGGATTTCATCTCACGCACATTTTCCTTTCCCCACGTCAACTCTGCTTCCTTCTCCTTTGCTCTTCTTTCTTCTCTGGCCACTGTAGGAGATTCGCCAGTTGCGTTTGAAGCAGGAGAGTTTTGCTAGGGAAATAGCCGATCTCCAAGAAACAGTGGAGTGGAAGGATAAGAAAATTGGGGTACGACCCGATTGTGTATTTGTGTCATCTTCTCGGGCCGCCGGCATGACGTCTTGTCTTTCGCTTTCCTCTCCGTTGTCAACTGCAAATGTGCTCAGGCCTTAGAGCGACAGAAAGAATACACGGACGCGATCCGAATCGAGCGAGACGACCTCAGAGAAGAGGTGGTGAAGCTGAAAGATATTCTAAAGGTACTCGGGTTGTTCTTTGACCTTTCTGAGCGAGTGCAGTCTTCCGGGCTTCGTCTTAAAACTTGGAAGTCTCAAGCATGCTTGCTGGAAATTGAACGGGAAATCTTGACGTTTTGCTTTTGGGCAAATTCCAGAGCTTGGACTTTGACCTACGCCTAGACAATTGCCATGGATGACGCTGAATCGGCAATTAAAGGATTTTTACACGTGTTGACTTTTGTATCAGTACTCGTCAGTCACAATCGAAGGGTATGTGAAGCTTGTGACTGTTTTTGCCAGAAACACGGAATAGTGCTGGGACCCAACCTGAGCGTCAACGGCGACGCCAACGAGACGGAAACGGACGCGGCCACCGGCGGAGACGGCGCTTCGTCGAGCTCCCCGGCGGAGGGGAGCAGCGTGCTTGGTAAAACAAATCATCTTTCCTTCTTTTGCATGGCTTTCCAATAACCCAACCAAAGATGTTAGTTTCCAAAATGGACACTTAGAGTCAATTGAGGTAGAACAAATTCAACTCGGATATTTTCTCAAGTGTGCTTTTGGACTACCATCTTGGGTTTTCATGCTCCCTCTCTTGATTTGCCTGGCAGATCTTAAAGAGGAACCACACACTGCCAGTACGACTTGCTCAATCAGACCTTTTAGATCTTTGAATGACCTTGACTCGATACTGTGAACGTCCACAAGTATGGGCAGTATTCATTCGAATAAGTCAAGGCTTCTAAAAGTGTGTGTAGTTTCTCTTCAAGTGACAAGCTTGGAAAAAGGCACTTTAATCCTTTACAACAGTTTGAAATCTTCTCGTCATACGTCCAAATGGGTATTCTTGGTGCTTCTCATCAAAATCTCAATGGCAATGTCTTCTCCCTGCCTGCCCTCTTCTACATGTCTTGTGCTCCCGCCTGGGGTCCTCCTCCTCCCTCTATGCGGTTCTCTGAATCAAGCAGGTTCTTAGCTTTGTCTTCTGCCGCTGCGCTCCTGCTGGAGGTTTCTCTTGAAAAACGCTGTCTCCGTATCAAAGTCTGCTCTCCGTGATTTCTCAGGAAGCTCAGGCGACTCTGGGTTGAGAAGTAGAGGAAAGGAAGCGGTGGATCAAGAAGAGCGCGGACAAGTGTTTGAGGAAGGCCAGACGAGCGCCGCCGATAGGCTCTCGGACACTTTTGAGGCGTCCGGCTCCGTGAAAGAAAAGATGGCAAAAGCCGTTGTTCAAGAAAATGACGCACCGGGTCAAACAGTTACGCCAGTCAACTCGGATTTAGAGGAGACAGACACAATACTGAATGGTAATTTGATAGAAATAGAAGCTGTCCAAGAATTGTGCCCCCAAGATCAAATAAGTCCCCCAACAAGTTGCCCACTAGGCGCTAATGAGTCCGAATCAAGTCACCAAGAACAAATGAAAGATTCCGAAGCATGCCCCCATCTGGGGCTCAGTCATAAAGAGATGGGAGACGTCATAGCTTTTGAAGAAAATTCCCAATCGTGTCCCATAGATGGTGAATACGCTGAACCGTGTCCCCGTGTGCAAGGCGTTGGAGAACCTCAGTCTGGTCTCCAAGCAGATATTCCTCAATCTAAATCGTGTCAAGGGGAAGATGTCAAAACATCTCCCCATGGAGATGTGAAAGATTTTGAATCAAACATTCAAGTCCCAGAATGGTGCCCCCAAGTAGATGTCAAAAGTTCTGAATGGTGTCCCCAAGTGGAAGATGCAAAGGATGACGGACACGAAGACGGAAATAATTCTGAACCGTGTTCCCAAGTGCAAGTCGGCCAAGACTCGCAATCTGATCCGCGAGTCGTGGAGCCCGAGTGCATCGCTGAACGGCAGCAGGAAACTGCTGAAGCAAGCAGCGATGACGCAGAAACAAACGTCACCAAGCCTGCCGGTAAGAGCGCAAAAGGCCGTGGGAAAAAGAAAAAAAAGAAGAGGAGAGGCAAAAGGAAAGGAGCCTCGCCTGAGGAGGAACCAAGTCATCAAAGGGACAACAAGGGAGGAAATGTCACCACGGAACAAGACGAGCTCCAGACAGAAGGCACAGGAGCACCATTAGCAAACGCAGACTGTGCTCACGTCATCCAGTGCCTTCAAGAAGCCACTCAACAGACGGAGCCCGCAAACCTTCACCATCTCCAAGAAAGCAAGACGGCGCAAATGCTCCATGCGGAGGAGCAAAGCAGTCGACATTTGGAAACGGAAAAAGTAGAAATAGTGCAAGCTCCAAAAGAAAGTTTGGATTCTGCCGAAGCGCAGGAAGGATCAGATCCTATTTTGGACAAAGACGCCATTATAGATGACACCACGATCGGTTCAGGTCCTGGTGACACGACTTTTGGCCATGATGAAGGTGAAACAAGTTCTCCAACTCTCTACGATAATAAAGAAGACTCGGTAGCCCAGTTGGAAAGCTGCGATGAAGACGCCTCAGAAAGTCACAATCGGGTGTCTGTGACGTCTCCCGATGACATCGGCGACGGTCTCCAAGACTCGTCGTCATCGCCTGCGCTACGACCCGATAGCCTCACGGAGGTTGTTTTCAAACAGCAAACGTTTACAAACCAAGAGGATGAGGAGGTCATGAAAAAGGACATTGACGACTTGCTCACTTTTGTCCAGCCGGAGAAATCCTCGCATGACCTTGACGAGGAGGAGACTCGGGCCGGACTCGTTGCCGACGGACAGACTTTGCTTTGCGAAGATCGTTTTGTTGACGCTGCCTTGGACACGCTGGAGTCCCAGAAAGTGAGAGATCAATTCACAAATGAAAACCTAGCTGCTGCAGAGGAGCATGAAAGCATGGAAGGTGACCATCAAGCCGCCGATCTCCGCGCCTGCCGGCAAGACAGTGGGGAGGATGTCGACGATGAAGATGAGAAAGGGCATTCCTTTGATTTTGACGACATGGACCTGGACGCCGACGTGGAGTTGGAGACGCTGGAAAATCCTGAGCGGCGGCGAGTTGAGGTGGGAGATGAAGACGTCGCATCGGATGACCTCCAAACCGACAAGAACAGAAAGGATAGCGAGGCAGTCGCACCAGAGCAGACAGATGTTGAGATGGCCGTGGAAGTCCTGCCAGATGAATGGAGTCAGAATAATAATAATAGCAATCCTGAAACGCCAACGCGGAGAGATGCGCGTGGAGCCGCACCAAACGTTTTGACCAATGTACATTTAGACAACATGAGTAAAGAAAGCCACGGGAAGGACGGCCAGCCTTCCCACACCGGACTTCCACAAACCACGGGCGAAGACCAAATCCCAGCTCAGGCCGCCCCGTTAGCGGTAGATAGCGTTGAGAATGCGCAAGATGAATGCGCCACCCTTAGCAACACTGAGACGCCCGTCTCTGGAAAAGACGGCAAGAAAAATGGAAAGAAGGGAAAAAGCAAGGGCAAAGATGACTGCAAGATGACTTAGAGCTTACCTTTCAAAATGACTCTCCGGTGTGATAGGCAGTTTTTTTTTTTTTTCTAATTTGATTGATGGTTGCATAGCTTTAGAATAGACATCATGAGCTTTATCATTTTTATTTTTTGCAAGTTGTATGTGCCAAAAAGCAATGAGAATGACATTTGCAAGCTTTTTCAACAATGCTGTTGATGTTTTGGGGTCCCTCCCCCTCTCTCTATTTGAGGAACTTGTTCAGCTCTTTTTGATGAAGTTAAATCATACAAAGTTGAGGAAAAAGCATTTTTCTATGCAGGTCAAAATCAAACATGCTTGTCAATTCAGGCTGTAAATTTCACCCACGGCAAGTAGGGGAAGTGTTCAAGGTCAGGGGTCGAGATGGGATTGGGTTGGGGTTAGGATGGCAGCATGCACATAACAATGCATGTCGCTTTTTGTTGCACTTACTGAGTGTGATCCATCCACAATAAAAAAAAATATGAAACAGAAAAAAAAGAAATGTACTCGTCATAATTGTGAAACATTGTCCGCAGTGAACCCCCTGCCTGTTTGCACTTCGGCTTTTTCAAATTTACATTCATAGTTTTTGGCACCCTATCTTGATATTAGTGGAAAAGCTGATCTATATGCTAGTATAATTATTACTTTGGCGCTACCTGGTGGAAGCATAGTGTTGATGTTCAGTTTACTTGGCTTGTATTTCCTTCCATGTAATATTATTTAAATGCCAAAAAGTGAGTTTACCTTATACCGTTTGTGTAAAGTGCTCGTATTTTCCCATGTGTGATGTTCTCTTTTGTGGATGGATTTGAAGGACTGAGCCCTGTCATGGGGAGTCCACTGTGTTGTTGTTTTTGTTTTTTTTGCGAGTGTGCTGTAGTTGCCTGTGCCGTGTGCCGTGTGCCCTTCTCTCCTGAGATTGTATGCATGTTAACCGAGCTCCCTCCCTCACGCTCTGCTCCGTCAACCCCTCCATGGATGCCTGCACTTTTTGCATGCATCTGCCTCCCAACCAAGCTCCCCCTCCCACACCGCATCTTTGGCCCCGCCCACTCCTGGTATGTTCACTTAGTTATTTTATTTCTCCTTGTGCAGTTCTGATATGTAGTCATGTTAATCTTGGCACATCCCTGATATTCTTTGAGGCTTGCTGCTATTTGCTGCAAAATGTTTTTTTTTTTTTCCCCTGCCATGTCTTTGCAGAGATTCGTCTCAGGAAACTTGTGGATGAGCGGGAAAAAATGATAGAGCAGGTAAGTCATTGACTTTTTTTTTCCTCTAAGAATATGTATTTAATGCCTTTCTAGATCATTGCTGAACGTTGCAAAGCTGCTCTGAAGAAGCCCTTTCAATGTCTAACATGGAGGAGTTGTCAATAATATTGTTTGCAGCAATTCTTATCCATTTACAGTACAGTAAAATGAGATTCTAGTACGGACTGCAAACTGCACAAATATAAATAGGACAACTATAAAGCCACCGATCATTTTATCCATCCAAGTAGTTTATTGTGATCTTCCATGTCCCCCTTCTTGCTGTTTTCAGATCAAGACGCTAAAAGCTCAAGTGGACCAGAAAAATGGCACTGATGGCAGTTTGAGTGCAGAGGGTGAACTTTTGGAAAACGGGAGCGATCCCAACATCGTTGAGCTGCAGAGTAAGCATGCCCTTCCATCAATGTTTTCGCTGCAATTGACTCATATTTTGTGTTTGTTCATTCAATCAGGAGATTCCAGCAGGCTGATAAGCGACATGAAGTTCAAACTAGTAAAGGCAGAGCAAGAAGTGACTGCACTGGAACAAAACGTGAGATCACAAACATGAAAACAGAAATCTTTTTTTGTTTAGTTTTTATTTTACAGTCCTTATTTTCTTCATCATTGCGCAGGTGAGCAGACTTGAGGGTCAGGTGAGCCGCTACAAGTCAGCGTCCGAAAATGCAGAAAAGGTAGAAGATGATCTCAAAGCGGAAAAGAGGAAGCTGCAGCGAGAGGTACGCCCTTTTATTGCAGTCGTTGAGCTTGAAATACTTCCTGTTTTCACAATCATTCAAATTTACAGTGGTTATAGAAAAGCTTGCATGTAGCATACAGCACATTGAGCCACCTGCCCACTTTGGCTGTCTTAGTTGCGGTCGGCACTGGACAAGGTGGACGAGCTGGAGTCCAACAACAGCCACCTCAATAAGCGGCTGGAGAAGATGAAGTCCAGCCGCGGCATGGCCCAGACGCCGTAGCCCAAACCGTACTTCTCATGCGCCCGCCAGCTCTCGTTGAGTCCGGTAAGAAACCAGGAAGCTGCTTTGAGCGGAAGCTCCACATGAACGCCGACGCGCATCCCAGGCGCTCTGCTCTCCTCGCCTTTGGTTTACCGTAGTGTCGCTGTCAACGTTTTGGGAGCGCCAACGAGTGAGCGTGTGCTTTTTGTGTCTTTGTAAATCAAAGTGCACATTTCTGAGTGTTTTTGCCATTTTTTTTTTCTTTTTGCTCACTTTGCATTTCAACGCCAAAGTATTTAGATGATACTGATGAAATGTGACATCCGGGACTCAAAGCGGTGAAGACGTCAAAGACACTGAGGGAAATGCTGCTTCACTGTTTACAAAAAAAAAAGCTTAAATTATGAATGTGTCAAACAAACAAAAGTTATCTTTGTGCAATAAAGTGTCAAAACCTTTGCTGCAATTTTGCCACTGCCTTTTTTTTTTTTAGGGCCTGAAATGTGTGTGCTTTAATGCCACTTTATAGCGTGAAATCACTCCAAGTCCACCTGCGGGCTTAACGGATTTTGGCACAACGTTCGCTCACGGATTCGCTGAATCATGCGGCGGCCGTAAAAGTCAGCGTACTCTGACGGCAGTTCGTCGAGGCAGCGCAACGCCCTCTCGAGGCCTTGAAGGGCGCGACTCGCAGCCACGGGGTCTTTGTTGCCGTACGGGTCCTTTTTGTCGTAGCTGTCGGCGGGGAGCTGGCGCCAGAAGACGTTGACGCCCACGCCGAACTGCAGCGCCAGGGTGTTGTGGAACCACAGTGCTGCCAAACGTACACAAATATCATTTTCTGCAGCTTACCCGTAACCCTAACGAGGGCAAGCGCTGTAGACAATGGACGGATGGGAATGCTGTTTTACCAGGAATGAAAAGCAGCTCTCCAGGCTCCAGCACGCATTCGTATCTCACAGCCTTCACAAACTCAGGATACAAGTTCACATCGGGTGAGTCAATTTCCAAGACTTCGGATTTGTCACCTAAAAGAAGCACGGATTTAAAAAAAAAAAAAAAAAAAAAAAAAAACGGATCCACCACCACCAACCAAAATTTCAGACCTGGATAATCGTGACCCACTTGCCTGTCAAATAGAGGTGCAATGCATCCCGGGGGCTGTAGAGGACAACTCTCTTCCTTCCCGTCACCTGAGCCAGAAGGTTATCCATCACCTGGACAGTGTGAGGCTTGAATGTTAAACAGCAACGATTCATTTCCATTCCGGCTTCTGCACTCACATCATAGTGTGTCCACAGCTGCAGATGGCGGGAGCTGATGCGGAAGACGCTGGAAAAGAACTGACCAGGATCAAAGAAGTTTGGGATGTGAAAGTCCTCTGCTAGCTCAGGGAACTGTTTATGCAGGTCAGCTGGCTCCTGAGGAAACACGACAAAGGCAGAATGCAGCAAATTGCTTCAGATCCCGGGATGGCTACATGAGATCTGACAGAATATAAAGAAGCGGAACAAGTACCTTTCGAACATCTTCTCCCAGGGACCGAAGGTAATAGCTCTCATCCTGAAATGAGATTTAAAATGTTAGAAAATGTATTTTTATCGTCATGCCGAGCATGTATCCAGACGTACCTCACACAAGAAGAAATCTGTATGTTTCTCCTCAGATGTTCTTTTCACAAACTCATGGAACGGAAGAGTCCTGTTCCCCACCACGAGGCATGTTGACCAATGTGTTTGAATCACTGCTTTTAAGTGAAGATGAGCTCACCTGTATACAAAGTTTTTTTGGAGGAAGTTCATCTGTGGTAAGTTGGAGACATGGATCTTCACTTCCTTGTCACCTCCCTTCTGGGCAAGATACTCCACAGTCCACTTGTCCACGCAGGGACCCAGAGACACTCCTCGCAGCACAGCAGGAATACGCTGGGGGGGAAAGGGAGGGTGTTCAAATGCTAACACAGTACAACGGTCATGTTTATTCTGAGAGGTAAACTGCTATTGAGGCAGACTTTAATTAGCCAAAAACTGAATCCCCATAGATTTTTAAAGAAAATAGGATTTCATATCACGTCTTGTAGTTTCTCAGATACTACACTTGTTGATGTACAGGGAGAATAATAGAGTGAGTGAAGTTAAAAACATCACCTTTGGATATATTTGTCGGAGAAAAACATCCCTGTCCACCTCTGTAAACACTGGAACAGATATTTTCATCTGAGTAGCCATTTAAACATAAACTGGAACATAAATCCCATGTACATGACAGCACACTGTTTTGTGTAACATTGACAGTAATCCGCCGGCAACAACAGTTGTTCCGGTATAAAACAGGCGTAAGAGTGAACTCTAAAAATCTTTTCCATCCATATTTATACGACTCAAACTTTTAAAATTTAGGTTCAACGTAGACTTAAAAAATACGAATTATAGACATAACTATAATATATACATTTAAAAAAAAAAAAAGACAAGTGCGTAAGCGATGACAGCCAACACACAACAACAACAACAACAACCGAACTGTACAAAGTGACGGACCGGAAATCCGTTGAAACAAGATGGCGCTCTTCTCGTTAAGACATTGTTCCAAATTGGCGTCGTTACGCGGCTTCACTCGCGTTACAACCCACGAAAGCGTTCACTTAAAACGGTGTATAAAATCTCAGATATGTGTCCTTTCTCCCGCCGGGGTTGGGCACGTGGTGGCGCTGCGGCCGTACAGCTCCGACCGCGGCGAACCAAAACCCATCCAGAAGGTGGTAGTTGTCGGCATCCCGAATCCCTTCGTTTGGTTTCGGACGCGGGTCTACTACTTCCTCATCAGAGCTTATTTTGATTCCGAGTTCAACATAGAAGAGTTTACGGAAGGGGCTAAACAGGTTCGTTGGATTACTGAACTGAATACAGTCAAGCAAAGGCTCAACCTTGTTTCCCCGTGTGCTTTCTGTCTTCAGGCTTTCTGCCATGTTTCCAAGCTGCTGTCACAGTGTCAGTTTGCAGCTCTCGAGGGGCTGGTGGCCAGTGACGTAAGTACACCTTGGCAAGCTGGTGTCACAGCAAGACCTGTCAAGTCAGCACATCTTGCTCGATGGCTCGCCCACTACTCAAAACATGTTTTACCCTTTTAAGAATTTCTGGCTTACATCTCTCTCTTTGCATTTCAGTTAATCGGAAAGCTGGAGGAAAAGTGCAGCCTTCTGCCGCCGAGCTACAAGACGGCACTGTCCGCCCGGCCCGACGAGCTCATGTACAGCACGCCGGGGGACGTGGGAATCTACTACGATGACACGGGTCAGTTTTGATAACCCTAAGTTAAGAAATAAACGACTAGTATGTTCCCCAAATTCAACTTTAGACAGACTTGAGTGATATTGCAATATATTGCTTACGTACGTGTCACTGTTGTCCACCAGGGAGAAGGTTTGTGAGTATTTTGATGCGTTTCTGGTACCTGACCAGCGCGCATCTGCCCGAAGACACTCTGGAGGGAACTCGCGTCTTCCAGGTGGCCATTGGTGGAGAGCGGGAGGCGGAGAGCAAGAGGCTGCTTACCGCTAATTATGAGTGAGTGTTAACTGCACGTTCCACACCCGCCTGTGTTATTTTAAAATCTGTATTGAATTCTGCATTTTTTTTCCCCCCACCATTACCAGATTTCAAAGGGAGTTTACGAAAGGGGTGGCACCAGACTGGACCATTACACGGATAGAGCACTCCAAGCTTTTAGACTGAGGCACAATTAAAAAAAAAAAAAAGTCCTGTGATAAGTGCCCCAAAACATGAACTTGAATGAATGAATCCACAATGTACTGTCTGCAAGATTCCAGAACCCAACTGAGATGATGTTCCACGAGGGTTTGTCTTTGTAGTTTCCACTTATAAAATGAATTTTGTTAATTTAACCTTCAAGAAGTGTATGTGTCTTGTTGCCACACAGTCAAGTTTATTTCTACAGCCCTTTATTACAGAAACGTAGCAAAGGGCTTCACATGCCCACATTTGGCAATTATTCTCGACACAGTGTCAGTTTTGTCGGCCTTAGTCAAGTCTTTTTATTTATATCTTTAATACTTGTTCTAAAACTGTGTAAGTACATACTTTATTTACATTTCCACCTATAAAGAATAGCCTTCATTTAATATCAAGACACGACTTGGTCTTTATACATGGGCGAAGGGTCAACATTTACTGCAAACTCAGCTGACTCTGAACTCAGCATCCGAATGAAGACATCCATGGACACATTCAATATGGCGGACGTGTTTACGTAGCAAGCAACGGGTCAAACCATAGTGTCGTCTTCAATGACTCTAACAATTATTTACTTTAAAAAATGTCCGTATTTTATAACCATACTATATTTTATAACGTTCTCTCACGTGTTTTTCAGCAACAAAAAGTCAGACGTCACCTATATTGTGATGTTTCATTATTTGCGAAATGAACATTTGCGCCACCAACAGCATCGGAGTCCTCCGTGTCAAACAGCGTTCCCAAAATAATGACTTTTTAAATGAAAATCTGAATTGACACTATTTATAATGTACTAATGTTTTTATTGACATCATTGTTGATTAAATAATAAATAAATAAAAAGTGCAAAGGTGGGCAGTTCTCCAAGTCCCTGACTGCAAGACTTCCTGAATATGAAGCGCACAGAAAACGAAAGTCAGAGAAGCGTGCTCACGGTGAACGACACTGACGGGAAAACGCCTCAGGTAAGATAACAATTCCCTCACTTTACATTACATTTCAAATGTCATTTGACGGATAACAAGACGCTGTCGTTTACACTCAAGTGTGCAAAATGAGCCAGTGGAAGCAAATTCAGCAGCTGGAGATGAGACTACTGGAGCGTGTGGATGAGTTGTATGATGATAATTTTCCGATGGACATCAGGCAGGGTCTGGCCTCTTGGATCGAGGCACAGGATTGGTGAGTAAGAGAAAAAATCTAAAGTTCAATATTTTATAGCGTGTGTTTTTCACGAAAAAAACAAAAAAACAAGACCTATATTATCAAAGGGAAGCTGCCATATATGTTAGGGCAAAAGTTATTTTTAAGAAAAAAAATTTAATGCTTCGGGGATGATTTTTTTTATTATTATTTTAAATGTAAACTGTATGCAGTGTATAAAAATGTCTTTCTCATTAGGGAGTCGGCGTCTGCCAACGTCTCCATGGCGGCGGTGCTGTATTCCAACATGTTGTCCCAGGTGGAGGTGGCATTGTCTCAGGAGCGCAACTTCCTGCACAGACACAACATGAGGATTACGCAACAGCATTTACAGGTAGACCGATTTGGATGCTTAAGAGCAAAAGGAAGTAAAGCTTGTTTTGTTTTTCAAGCGCACTTTGAGCTTTTGTTTTTATAGCATTCTGCTACTGCCTAACTCCGCACTTTACCCCGTGACTCTGAAGGAAAGTTTCCTTTCTAAAAACACAAGTAAAATTAAAAAAAGAACATTCTTTATTTTTTTCATTTACTTTTGTCATTATTCTTTTTTTTTATGACTAAACATGCAGTCTTGACCCATAAACAATTTTGGTTAGCCCTCAAAAAGCCAAATGTGCAAAACTAAACATCTTGTAGGTGTTGTTCGTCATCTGCAAAGAAAAAAAGAAAATGTGTTTCATACTGTACTGAGATGATTGAAAGAAAAATCCCTCCTTACCACAGAAGCGTTTGTACTCCACTCAGTGGTGAGCGTGCAATCAACCCCAGAGGGGAAATTTACTTTGTGCAGAAGTAAGAGACATCTTTTTTACCAAGTTGACGTGACTGGTGAAAAATCATCTTCTGCAGATGAAATACGCCAGCAACCCGGTGGCCATGTCCAGAGAGATCGCCAACTGCCTCGAAGAAGAACGGCGGATCCTCTCCAGTGCTTGCATGCAGCAGCAGGTTTGAAGACACTCGTTCATCAAAATAGCTCCAGATTAATTGTTAAGATGCAAGGGGAGTGAACATGATTGTTGAAGCTGGGTTTTTTTGTGATGGGGGGGGGGGTCAAAGTTGTGACGTAACATTTTTAAACAGAGCCCACTGGAGAAATCACTACAACTGCAAAATTCGGCGGTCCTCGAGAGGCAAAAGAACTTGGACAACAGACTCGGGACGATCCGGACTGGTGTGCAGGTAAAATATCCCAGATGTAAAAATAAAAAAAACAAAGCCAAGAAAAGTGATTTGTGCACAGATCATGGAGCAAGGAGTCAAGTGCATCGAGAACATGCAGGATGATTTCGATTTCCGCTACAAGACCCTGCAGTCTCGAGGTTGGCCGTATAAATGAGCAAAAAGCAGAAGAGCCACACTTCCTCCCGCCCTCCATCTCGTATCTTCTTTTGATGTTTCGCAGAGCCATCGGAGAGGAACTCTGAGTTGATGAAACAGGAAGTAACCAGACTACAGGAAATACTCAACAGACTCGACATCAAAAGGAAGGTAGGTGTCTGAGCGCACGCTGTCACCGCGCACTTTGGTTTCATCCACGTGCCGCTCTTTGGCTAGGAAATCTTGTCCAAGATGGCCGTGGTCATCCAGGAGATCGACGACCTGATGAGTTCTCAGCTCAGCGTTGAGCTTCGGGACTGGAAGCGCCAACAGCAATTGGCCGTCATCGGGAGTCCGCTGCTCACCGGCCTTGACCAGCTGCAGAGTTGGTAATCCAGATCCAGGTTTTGTCAGCCTGGTAAAGAGAAAATGTGGGACAAGAAAGACTTGAAGAACGCATTGGTGCAGCTCAAGAGGAACGTTTCTCCCGTCATCGTTCAGGTTCACTCTGACAGCGCAGAGTCTGTTCCAGCTCAAGCGGCAACTGGACAAACTCGGCGAGCTGGTTTTGAAAGTCACCTACGAGAGCGATCCCATCCCCGTGCAGAAGCCTCGCATGGAGGAGCACCTCAAATGCCTCATCTATCACATCATCAAGAAGTAGGTGTGCACCAACCATGATGCCTTTGGAAGAAAACAAACCAAAACTTCCCATCTGCGCTGTGTCCTCAGTTCCTTTGTGGTGGAGCAGCAGCCCTGCATGGCCACACATCCGCAGAAACCGCTGGTCATCAAGACCGGGGTGCAGTTCATCACTAAAGTCAGGTAGGTACTTTTTGGAGCCATTGCATCCATCGGTCGGTCGGTTCATGACTCTTTTCTGAAGGCTCCTGGTGAAACTTCCGGCGGTGGATTATCAGCTCAAAGTGAAAACAACGTTTGACAAGTAGGTGTTTTGCTCTTCTTCTCTGCAGATGTTGCAGAATTCGATTTGATCCTCCTTCTGTTTTTTGTATTTAGGGACCTCCCCCCCGGCCGAGTGTGAGTACCGAGAACCTCAACACGGGATGTTCTGCCGTCCGTGGTTTGCGGAGTGGCGGGAAGTTGTCCGTCCAAACGTGTCGCGCCTGCGAGACATTTCTGTTCCCGCTTGTCATGGTGTCTCATTTGCATTGAACTTGACTTTTATTTTCAACCTTAGAAGTCGCCAGTTTTTCATCGTGACCAATACCACCAAAGTGATGGACGTGGACGACGTCAACGGCTGCCTTTCCGCCGAGTTCCGACACGGGGTACGTTTTAGGCGGCTCGCCTTGCGCCGACGCACGTTGACGTTGAACTTGTCACTCCCGACAGCTGAAGGAGAAGAAGTGCGGCAATTCCGCTAAGAGCAAAGAGGTAATCCCTCATCATTCCTTCAGTCAACCACAAACATCTTGGAATTGAGCCCGTCCATGTGTGCTTTTCTTTTCAGAGTCTGCTTTTTGTAACAGAAGAGCTTCACTCTCTGAGTTTTGAGGCCCACTTGACAACGCAGGGCCTCAACATTGACTTGGAGGTAAGTAAGCGCCAACATCTGGGGCTGGTCTGGGGATCTTCGGTCACAACCCCTTCACCAACACCTGCTTCCAGACGTGTTCCCTGCCCCTGGTGGTCATTTCCAACGGGATTCAGATGCCGGGCGCCTGGGCCTCCATCATGTGGTTCAACCTTTTGAGTCACGAGCCCCAGGTCAGCCATTTTTTTCTTTTGTTTTCCAATTTGAAATATTTCGTTAGCCGAGCCCAGAGCGTGTCCGCATTTTCACTCCCGCAGAATTTGGCCTTTTTTGGCAGTCCGCCGCCAGCCACCTGGGCTCAGCTGTCTGAGGTTCTTAGCTGGCAGTTCTGCACTAACTCCGCTCAGGGTCTCAACAAGGAACAGATTGACATGTTGGGAGAAAAGCTTCTTGGTAGGATTGGCCTTGTGCTGTAGATTTCATTTTTTCTGCCGCTGACTGCTTTGCTTTTTGGTAGGTCAACACTGCTCCAATAGTGACCAAGTCCACTGGTCCAAGTTTTCCAAGGTACGTAAGTCTCAAAGCAGCATTTTGATGGATATTTGTCATATTTTGTTATCTCTCTTCAGGAGAATATTCCAGGCAAGCCTTTCAGTTTCTGGGTATGGCTGGACTCTATTCTGGAATTGATCAGGAAGCACTTGCTGCCTGTGTGGAACCAAAAGTAAGGGCTAGCTTTCTTAGACCTAGTAGCATTTCCAAGCTTCTATCAACCTCATAATGTTCACCTAAAATGGATTTTATTTTATTTTGTATTGCTCTCTCGTTGAATAACAAAACAAAAGATGGTTCTCTTTTGTTCTTGTAGCTACATCATGGGATTCGTGAGTAAAGGGAAAGAGCGCACTCTGTTGCGGGAGAAGGAGTCGGGCACCTTCCTCCTGCGCTTCAGCGAGAGCCATCTTGGAGGAATCACCTTCACCTGGGTGCAGCGTGGCGACAACGGTGACCACCTTGAAGCCAACCGGTCGGCTGTGCAAGGTTTTGTCTACCCAGGTGACTTTTTTTTTTTGGGGGGGGGGCAACAGGAGAAGCGACGTTCAACTCGGTGGAGCCGTACACCAAAAGCTTGCTGAGCACGCTCCCCTTTCCTGACATCATCCGGAACTACAAAGTGATCTCCGATGGGCTGGTCCCCACCAACCCGCTCAAGTTCCTCTATCCTGACATTCCTAAAGATAAGGCCTTTGGGCAGCTTTACAACAATCTACCAAGCAAAGGTACAAGTTCCAGTCTGCCCACCCTTTCGATTTTTATGACAGGATTTTGATCAAACTGTACCATTCTTTCATTTATCCAGCTAATCCATACATACCGTCCACTCTGATCCCCTGCTCGGAAATGCGGTGAGGTCACGACTCGTTCAAATACACTCATACTATGTTTTATTATCATTATCAGCAAGATTATTTTTCTTTTTGGGGAGTGCATACTTTGCTGGATGCAAGAAGATTAGAAGCTGCCACTAGGGGGCGCTGTTGTAGCTCCTCTTCGAAGATTGATTCAAATTGACCCAATTTTAGTAACATTTTGCACGTTAAAGAATAATCCAACTACCACAGGACTCAGGCTTGAAATTGAAGGAAAGATAAAAAAAAATAAGAGAGGAAAAACATCAAAAGCAGTGCAAGTGAAGGGTATCATGATAAGAATAGAGAAACAATTCACCTGGTCCGGTTCCCACGCTCTGTTTCATTTTTAATTTTCCTTCGAAACCTCAGCCCTTGAATCCATATTAAATTCACTCAAAATATTCATTTCCGAATTGGTTCAATATAAAAAAAGAGAAGTCATTTCTCTGTTCATCTTGCGCAGCAGCTCCAATGTGAGCCCCCCGTCGGCCCCTCGTGATTTGCCCGAGCCACCCATGACCCCGGGAGAGTTTGACATGCTTAACCAGACCCTGTGCTTCGACATGGACGTTGTGAGTCACACAATCTTGTCCAAGGACCGCTGAACCTGATTGTATTCATCCCACGAAACATGATTTTGCTTTTTATTTTCCAGATGACTTCTCCCTATTGAGAACAAAACCGGATTGACAGGATGCAAACCAAGACGAAGCTGCTCACATAATAGCTTGCTGTGCATTTTGTTAATATTTTTGGCTTTTTCGTGCGCAATTGCATGTTTTGTGTGTTCCAGTGAGTAAATAAAGGCAAACCATTTTTTTGCACAATAAAACCATGTCAAGAAAACGTTGTATTATTATGAATGTAAAAAGTCAGCAATCATTTTGTTGAGAAAAACATAAGAGAAGGTGACAAATTTGTCATTCTATTTGGGGGTGTGGCGTTCCGGGATTCACGTGGCCTGGCAAGTCGGTAAGCAGGGAGACCGCTTTCCTTCAACTTTATTTTGTTTGCAATGCAAAAAGCGCATGACGCGACCCACGACGCGAGCGACACACAGTAAGTAATGCTCATTCTTAATTTCAGTTGCAAGTGTTATTTCCGGAAAGATTTCTCGTCAATACGCTTTTTTTGATTCATTCATGCTAACGCAGTTGTGCATCCAGCAATTCTCAACACCGTTTATCCTGTTGTGCGATGTAGGAGACCTTCATTATCAATTTGGTGGTTTTAGTTCATTCTGAAAATATTTGCGAGCAGATATTCATTCATGCATAGCAATAATAGTTCAACTATTTCCCGTGGTAGGAAATGAGTCATAAATCGAGGTGAAAATCACATTTATAGTTGTGAATGAGCATATTTCATGTAAGTGGTCCCCAAATCAGCATTTATTTGCTACAAAACAGCTTCATTTACCAGTCTATGCCAGTAATGTCTAGTGACAGGCAAAAAAAAAGAAAAAAAAAGATGTTCCTGCCACAGGCCCACCTTTCACACTGAGTTTGTGGATTGAGTTCCACTGTGCTCCTTTACTGCGAAGATTGACCGTGTAAGGTCAAAGATCATTGTGCTTGCCAATTTATTACCTTGGCATGAAACGGCAGCCATTTTACATTTTTTCACAAATACAGATAGTCACGATTCTGGGAAGAAGAAAAAAAAAAAGATTATGTCTTTAGTTGGTGTACATTTTCTAAAAAGCAGCACATCAGCGTCTGTTGCGAGTGGAGTTCTTTTCCAAAATGCCATCAAGAAAAATTTTGCAACCATTGTTTGATTTTAGTCTTAAGTTAAATGTTCATTGTTTATACCATTTTTTAATTATTTTTTTTAATTTTGGCTTTTTGGAAAAGAGCTCTTTGAGTCATACCGGAAAATATATTTCAAATACATTCTTGTTCGTGTGAGTTGAGTAATAGGTAGAACGCTTATCTAAAAACAATTGCAATAAATGTCTCCACAAATATACAATTCTATTTTCCCGTTTCCACACACGGCAACGAGCGCAAAGAGAGAATGCGCGACAGTTCAACAAGACACAATTTCCACTGAGATAATAGACGATATAGCCATCCGGGTCGTTTCCTGTCGACACGGGGAGGACGACGGCTTCTGCTCCTACAGCAGACTGTCCAAATTCTTCTCTACGTTCTCCTTGTCGCCCGAGTCGTCGGCCATTCGCTGTTTGTTGGCGTACGGCTGCAGAACCGCCACCAAGTCGTGGTGGCCAAAGTGCACGGCCTCGTCCATCGGCGTGTTCCCCCATCTGCGCGCACAACCACGTGTTTGTCATGGGAGAAGCTGGGGTGGGGGGGTGTAGACTTTTTCTGTACCTGTCTCTGGGGACCGGGTTGACCTTGCAGGCCTCCAGCAGAAAACGCGCCACCTCCGTGTGACCTGCAAGCACACTTTGGGTCAGTGGGACACGGACAAACTTTTGCGATACTTTTTCTTTGCCTCGCTGCCAAAATGTTGCTCGGTAGGCTCTGCGTCTTAAAATTGCTTCAAACCTTTCTGAGAATTCAATTGTATGCAGTTAACTTGTATAATGTCAAGCTTCTAAGTTGTGTTGTATATTATATTGGGCAAAGTTAATCAAGTTTGCTCAAATTAAGGAAATGACTAAAAGTGAAAAAGACGATTGACGCTACCCTCAGCCGCAGCCACGTGGAGGGCCGTTCTGGAGTCGTAGTCCCTCTGCTCCATGTCCATAGACGACAAGGCGAACCTGGAGCAAAAAAGGAGAAGTGCGTGCAAGCGTATAGAAAGGGAATTTGTACATTCAGAAATAATGGGTAAAAAAAAAAGGTCAATTTGATTCCAAATTTAGAATACTAATACAGTCAAAATGACCAAGAGTGATTGTTTTGTTTTTTTCCTAGCCCACCTACAGATTGGATTTCTTTAAACTGGTGGGTCAATTTGAACCACAGTGTAGATTTATGAAAAGTTATTAAAAACTAAATATCAGTTTTCCAATAAAGAAGCATGCGTGCATAGCGCTTCACCTCCTCAGTGCGGAGACGTCTCCCGTGTAGGCGGCAAACAGCAAGTTAATGACCGATTTGACCTAAAGACACAAACCACACGGTCACAATTGCTCGTTGTGCACTTTTGTGACTTGCGCCTTTCCCTTGGTCAGCTGTTGGCGATGCCCTTCAAAGAGCCATTCTTGTTTTTTGCTCTCTTACGACCCCCGTGGGGACAAGCGGTACACATAATGGATGGATGGATAGATTAAATGGAAAGTAAAAAAAAAATGTGTTTTGCGCACCTTGGCCATCGGGGGGCAGTGTAATACTACAGATGTATTTGACCACAGCCATGAAGCTTTTAAGAGGATAAAGAATGTATGATTTGGAATGCTATTCTCTTTACATGCGTGGCCATAACGTGTAAGTTGTTTAAAGCGTCGTTATTATTACCACGACATTTAATGCTAACATTTTGCTTTGTGCGTTAGCAATAAACTAGAAGATGTTTGTAAGACAAAGGCTTATATAATGCTTCTTTTTTTTTTTGGTCGCATTTTAAACGAAGCACCACTGTCTTGCGGTTGTAATTTTTATTCCTGAAACTACGTTAGCAGGCTGTGTTGTTTTTTTGTGGCTGTGATTTTGATCTTGCTGTTTTTCCTTGTGTCCAACAGCACACTAGTTTTTTTTTTTTTTTTTTTTTTTTGCTGTCGCCTAGCTTTACCTTGTCCTTACCACACACATTTTAGCAAGCAGGTCTGAATTGTCGATTCTGGGCTAAATGCATCAATTTTAACACGGAAGTGGAGTCTTAAAATGTCCATGTGAGGCGCTAAAAGTGCTTTATTTGTTTTTTTACAATACCATATATCGAAATATATACTGTCACAGTCAAACAAAACAAAACAAAACAAAACAAAAAAGCATGAGGTAATGAAAAAAGTGTGGATTTTATGGAGACGTTTAGATAACACTCGAGGACAGAAAAAAATAAATCCAAAGACAGAAAAAATGAACTTGGAAATGCAAGGTTCATTCAGATAACAATTTCTTCTTTTTTTAAACAATCACATGTCATTTTGCCAACCTTGCAAACCTTACATTTCCAATGTCAAGCTTAATATAGAATAGAATTAATGATGTCCCAAGACACAAATCAAGCATGATAACATTACAATTTTGTAATTTTACATGATTATCATACAAATGATACACCAAAAAAATGTGTGCATGCAAACAGTGAGTATGACAAGTCAAGAAGCAAAACAAAAATTCACAAGCCTCTGCCGGTGACTTTGATTTGCGTTTGATTTTGCGATTGTTGGAGAATGTTCAGAAGCGAACTGCCGATTCGTTGCGCAAGTGATTTCAAACGAAGCAAGTTTGAAGAGCTCTGATTTAAAGAACACGCGCATCCATTTGAGGGCGGTGCTCTTTTTTCATGCGCGTCGCAATCTCAGACACGTTCTTAAGAAATAGGCAGCTCGTAAATACAAGTGATTGAAAAATTCATCATCCTTGCTAGGTCCCTTCTGAGCAGAATCATTTGTCCTTTGCAAAAAACAAAACAGTCACGAAGCAGTGAAAAAACCGCCTGCAACCTGATCGTCACGACGACGCAATTTCAGTAGCAGCGTTGAACTGAAGTCAAGTCAAAAGTATTGCTAGTCTGAGTAACGAGAGATTGAGGAGGACCCGTCGTGACGATCTGAGGAATAACGCTAAATTGAGACAAGACTGCAAAACTTTTTAAAGGAGACATGTTATGTACCTATGATTTTTTTTTCCCCCTCCTAAGGCCTAAAGGTCGTCACAGTCGACAGGGAGGCAGGCAGGCCACCGATATGCTACAAAAGGTGCCGTTTCCATAATATGTGTAATATGTCCGCCTTTGCAAAACTTTGCCCGCGCTTGGCTGGCCAGGACAAGTGGAGCAATAATTCATGCTAAGGTCACTTATTTGAGAATACTTTATTCCCATTTAACTGGCTCTTTGGATTGCGCCGTTGAACACGCACAGGCGTTCTTATTATTAGGAATGGGTTAATATGAATAGAGACTTGAAACATACAAACGTAGCTTAAAATCAAGGCCAGCAACTATTTCTTTATGCGCTAGCAATGTAACAGGAGGGTTAAAAGACACCCAGTTTTTTTATCTTAGGATCGCCCGTCGGCACAGTTTGTAACGAGCTAAGCTAGTAGGTAGCGCCGGTTTGCAGCACCCCGTTACGAGCGGAATGAGTGAATCCCGAAACTGAGTAGCGGTACCGCACAGACGTTTCGCATCTCTTGACCCGGACAGCCAATTTGTCTGATTTGGGCCAGCGCAAAACAATGTGTAAAAAAAAAAAAAAAAAAAAAATACAAATAAATAAAAGTTGTATTTAAATTCAAATTAATCAAATTTGTGAATAATCAGGGATATATTTGAGGCTGATAAGTTTTTCCACAAAATGGGGGGGGTTCAATAACATTAAATAACTGTCCAAGTTTCTACCAATAAAAATAATTTGTTTTCATCTTTAATTCTGAATTCTAAATAGTGACAAATTGTTTGCCTAAATAATGTAAATATGTCAAATTTTACTCAACCAGTTTTATTATTTACAGTAAATCGGTTAACCGATTGTTTAATACGATATAGATATTAAACATGAATACATTTGAGGGCAAAAAATGGCTAGATTATTATTAATACAAGACATACACATTTGTGTGTATGTTTAACGCGTGTGGAAGTTTACTTTTAGCTCCAATCAATCAACCATTCAATGAGGTTAATTTTAGAAAAAAAAACACACGCACACGCACACGGACTCACACCTTTTGGTTTCAAATGTTAAGTGCTGAACAAAAGTGAGCTTGTATTGCGTGCGACTAAGTCACCAGGTCGTGTACACACTAAGGCAGCTAGCGGGTCGGGTGGAAAAATAAACGGTCAGTAATGAATCCCTTACATCTGTCACAGTTTTAAGAAACCAAAAAAAGAAAAAAACCCAGTCGTAACAGCTTCACAAGCAATAAATAGTGGTGCAATATTTAAGGGTGACGCGGTTGCGATAATGTTCGTTTACGCCACTGAGCAGATCTACTCGCTGACGTTGTCCATCCTATAGACTACGGTGGTGGAGGTATCCTGGTGCGACTCGGTGGCCGAGACTTTTTTCCAAAGGGGGGCTTTCAGAGCGAGCTCCTGTTGGAGGCTCTCATAGTCCAAGGGTCGGCGCAATGGCTGCACGAATAACAAAGGAGTCACAAATTGGACCGCAAAGCGAAGACCAACGTTTGTGTCGGCAGGTTTACGTCAATACCGCCCAACTGCTACAGCGCGCGCGCACACGCACATTTGTGTTTCCGTGTCCTTACCCGCTGTTCTCCTCCCTCCCGGCGAGGATCGTGCTTCTTTGCAAAGTGCCTCAAGTTGTCGTAGTTGTGGAAATTAAAGAGTTCCACCAGTTCCTGCAATGCAAATGACACTTGAGTAGAAAGCTCATTTGTTTTCCTGACCGGCAGAATCCGGGCCAGCCCGTGTCTTACTCAATGACTTACTGCTAAATAGGATTAGAACACCGTGGCTCACTTCCATCTCGTCCAGAATGTCACGAGAGGTTATTATTATCATTCGGCGATCAGGCCACACAATACATTAAGACTTGGTACGTATTTCCCGAGGGAGGCCCGCCCTAAAAATAGCAAAGGATGACTTCCGTACCGTGCAGAAGTGAATCCCTCTGACCGAGTTGCCCATTTTGTCCAAGGGCGGCGACCAGCACATGATGCCCATCACGTTGGGCACCACCAGCAGGATCCCGCCCGCCACGCCCGACTTGGCCGGCAGACCCACCTAGCGCGGGAAAAACAGGAAGGACACCATACGTGAACTCTAAAGGGAACAGTAGCTGTGCAGGATCGTTAAGACAAGCCCAAGTTCGAAGTGCCTCAGGGGGAAATGTATGGAATGACGTGGTGGAATGTACAGAAGACCAACGACTTGGAGATACAAAACTCAAAAGTCACAGAAAACGTGATCACATGGTGGCAGGCTTTTTAAACCTTTCTCGTCTTCTTAGGTCAATTTGAGCCATTATCAGAAATGAAAAAAAAAAAATTGGCTCGAAATCCCCCCCCCCCCCAATCCCCCTTCGAGTGTCTTTTGCACTTACGTGGAAGGCAAACTGTCCGGAGAAGTCGTACATGCCGCAGGAATGCATGAGGCTGAGGGTGTTCCTCACCGCCTCGGGGCTGAGAACGCGCTCGCCCGAGATGGGACAGATGCCGCCGTTGGCCAGCGTGGCCGCCATCACGCTGGCGCTCTCGCAGTTCACCTCGATGGAGCACAGCTGAAGGGCCCAAAAGTGAGTAGAGTTTTAATCATACACTGATTCATTGCCCTTTTCTACCCACTTATAAATGGAATTGAAAAAAATATTAATATTTGATTAAATTAAAAAATATATTTTTTAATTAATTTAATTTAAAAAAAAAATTTTTAATGACATTAAAATGTGTAAATTTGTAGACAAGGCCAACTTGGCAATGGTACGTCAGTGATGGGCAACCTGAAAGTAGAGGTCCAGCACAGACGTCATGTCGGTCCCCTCGGGGAAGCACTGTAGGGAGGGGAGGAAAAAAGTGACTTTAGACAAAAAGCCAAACACTCATGGCGGGGCTGAATATTTGCAGCAGCGAAACAACGCCCAACCTTTTTTTCTTTCAAGTAGTAGCCGATGGCAAAGTTCCTGTCTCCTGACTCGCGCTCCGACTGGAATCTGTTGCGCAAACAAAACGCTCGCGTTGTAAGGTCATTTCAGTCATGTGACCATTTTGCGACCCCGAGCCCCCTCCGGTCTTAAAAAATGCCGTTTGCGAGTGACTCACGTGGCGTTGCTGAAACCGACGTACTCGTTCCCTGCCATGTCCTTCAAGAAGTTCATGATCTGGTGGCAAAACAAATGTCTTGACATCAGCAAACTTGTTTGGTGAATTTGAATCAGGAGGCGCAGACACTTACATAGTCAAATTTTTCTGCGTTTCCTTCACCTTGCTGAGAGAAGAAGAAAGAAAAAGCAAAGTGGTTACGTGCCGTCCTTTGCGGGTGGAAACATTGTCGCGGTCAAATGATAAAACGCTACGGCAGCAGAGTTCTAAAGAATGAGCAGATATGAATAGATGCTTACAAACAGGCGTCAAATCACATAGTAATGCTATGAGTTAAAGAGAATGGCTACAGATTTGTGTCGAGGTTACCAGGAAGGAAACGCTTTTGTACTTGCCTGGCTGGCTGGCTGGCTGGCCGTTTAGTAGACAAAATTACAAAATTAAAATGAGGTGATTATGTGCAAAAAAGCTGTTTGAAAGCACAGCCCCTCCCTTCCTGTGTTTACCTTTAGAAATCACTGCAAAGAATTTGGGCCACTTGTGTTGCTGTTATCTTTGTTGAAATGGGAATGCATGTCAAATGTTGCTGAATGCATTTGCAAGTATGGTTTTTCTTTTTTGGCTATTTTAAGCACGTCGCCTTTGCCAGGGCTGCCGATGAGCACCGAGAGAACACAAAGTATTAAATGGACATGCATTTGTTCATCGTTTTACATGTGACATGTTTTTTTTTTTTTTATACCCCCCAAATATGAATTTCTTCTGTATTTTTAGGTTCTCCACTTAACTGTGCAGAAGAAATAGAAAACAAAGATGCACGGATGGAGAGTCACTACAAAGGATTTCTACAGGCTGATTGGAGAAGAGAAGGTAAGGGGGGGGGAATGGGGGCAGAGGGGAGTGCGAGGAAAAAGATATGGAAAAGGAAGAAAAAATTACCAACGTCATTTGACCTGCAGCAGCAGTCATTATTTCCCACAGTTCCTAAGTCTGGAAAATATGCAACATACAAAAACAGCAATAGTATGTGTAGCACCACGCAACACTTTGGGGAGGGAGGGGGAGACTAATTGCTGTCACCAAATGTGAAAAGAATACTTTTCCGGCACGCTTTTACTCTCTTCGCCACAAAAGTCTTACTTGGCCCAGCGGTAGACGAGGGAGAATGAGCGAGCCGCCCGCCCAAAACAGGCTCAAGTCCAAATGGGGCATTCCCAACCACTTGCAAAATGCAGACACACGTGGCCACTGCCCCCGTCAAAGTCGGCCAAAGAGGGAAGACTCGCACATTTCCTACTTTTCGAGGAACAATCATCACCTGCGTATTCATATATTTCATTTTTTTTAAAGCTAACCTATAGGAAGAAAAAGGCCGTCCAGGCTCATAGGAAAGTAGTAAATGGTGCCAAGGAGGTATGTTGACTGAGGGTTTAGCCTGGAAGCTGTCGCAAACAAAAACAAAGCAAGCTAGCAAGATTGCTGTTCCAAAAAAAACAAAAACAAATCGAGCGTGAAAGTTTATGTCCTTGAATCGATCCTATCATTTCAAATCATTGAAATATTTGAAATATCACAAGGACTGTTTGCCTGGATGATATTTTCGAAAGGTCATGATGGGTTCTTGTTGCTCCGTTTACTTGTAGATATTCTGCCTCGCGATCGTACTACATAGAGGCAACCGAGGCAGTGTTTCGTAACAAGCGCAGATCAAATCGAATTTGCTCAAACAAAAGCCCTGCACAACTGTCATCCGTCGGCGCGATGAGGCAAGACGACCGCGTATCGATCTTTGGAATGAAGCCAAACCGGCCGCAATCCTCGCGCAGTCTGAAATGGAGCGTAGGTTTGGCTGTTGAGTCCAAAGTTTGGAATGTGTTGACGCATATCAACACTTGTGTCAATCGGCAATCGGGGTCCTTCCACAAGTACAACCACGTTGGACGTTCTTGGACGAGGCGCAACGCCAAGTCCAACGACCGCTCAAACGTACGGTGCGGCAACACCTCAGCAAGAAACCGTGACTCGTATTTGTAGGTACAAAGAGCTACATTTGGTTTAGCGTCGACACTCAGTGAAGTGAAAGAGAAAAAAAAAAAAAAAAAAGCTTTTACCTTTATCAGAGAAGTACAAACAATGGCGCCGGCGTTCACCATGGGGTTGTGGGGCTTATCTGCAAAGCATCAAACGCTCGATTAGTAATTGCTAACCCGTGTTGCAAAGCGAGATCGTAAAGCCACAGACGTCGCTGTTTGTTTGCCGGTTAATCATTTGCCGGGCCGGCTTGACGTGAGATAAAAACAATGCGGTTAAGCGAGTCCCTCGCTAAGCGGCCAGGTTGCGTCACCTTCGACCGCACCGACTGGCACGGCATGACTTCAAATGAAGGAATTTCCTCATGGCGTAGGAAAGAAAGAAAAGAAAGAAAGAACAAAAGGTGTGGTGGGTCCAATCTACTCACCGTCTTCATCCAGAAAGAGCTTGTTGAAACGCAGGCCGCTGGGCTCCTTGCCAATGAAACTGTGCACGTATTCGGTGCCGTAGTCGTTGACGGCCACGGCGTACTTGAGAGGCTTGACGCACGACTGCAGACAGAAGGGGACCTTGGTGTCGCCCACGGTGTGTCTGCAACAGACAAAGCTTTTGTAACTGGGAGGTAGGTGGTGCTTACGAGAGCATGTTATTGGTCCAAAAGGAACCACCCAAAATTGCCTACACTCTGTAAACATCAGTGCACTTAGTCCCGGTGTCCCGCAGGGGTCCGTACTCAGACCAGGACTGTTTACGTGAGCAAATTCTGTCAAGTTCTACAGCTATGTTGATGGCATGCATACAAGCCTGCCTACTGATGAAGCTATTCAGCCCGCCCCTCCCCCTCACCTCTGACCATCCACCGTGCACAGAGAGACAGCCCACATGTCTGGGCTGAATTTGGCAAGTTGAGGAATGTAGTCAGCCACCTGAAAGAAGAGGAGGGGAAAAAAAATAATCTGAAGAAAGAACATCACAGGCACAGCTTGAAAAATGTGACACTTCTTCATGAATCCTCCAGTCAGGACAGCAAGCACAAGGACCACGTGATTCATGATTGATACACAAGCTGCTATCTTTTTTTGCTTCAAGGCCAAAGTTAACGCATGATCATGCGAGAAAACAAAAGTGACGTGGATCTACGGACAAACCTGCCCGTCAGAGAGCGATTTGGCCTTCTCGTAGAGCTCGTCAATGTGGGAAGTGAAGGACTGGAAGTCGGGGATGACGAACTTCTTGCGGAAGGCCTGCGTGAGCAGGATAATGTTGCTCTGGACACACCTGATGAACAAGACCACAAACAAATAGCATGCTCAAACACAGCCACCGCATGCAACTAAGAGCAGGGGGAAAAAAAAAAAAAAATAGTTTGCTCATCGAGTTCGCAACTCCGATGTGAAACAAACTTCGGTTTGTCGATGAAGAGGCTTCATGGACAATATGGCGGTTCATGGCTTCAGCCGCCATGAACCCATATTGAGAAGATGGCCGCCGTCCGTCATAGTGCTTGATGGAACAACTTCAAATGGCCGGAAGCACAAGAGAGAAACCACATGGCCTTAGTTATGTGTGTTCCTCTCACTCACTTCTTGAACTGCTGCCTGTCCAAGGTGACGCCGTCCGGAGAGCGCTTTAAGGTCTCTTTCAGTGTTTCCATACATTCTTTCAGTCGGGGATCTCCGCTGCGAAGTCCTGTGCTTTTAAGAGCCTCAAAAGATAAGATAAGAAACATCAGCCTTTAATTCACCGCTCGTTATCTGATAGCCAGTCAAAATCGGCCCAATTACACATCATTATGGGAATTAAAAAAATTCCAGAGGGCGCTTTTAGGACGTTGAAGGCCATTCCGAGCAGCAACCCCAACGAAAGCGAAGAATCGACACCAAATTGGTTGCGTTTTGGAAAATCGTCAAATGTGAAAATAAAAGCAATTGCAGGACTTACCGTGAGGAATTTATGCGCCGGAATAGTTTCTTGACCTTCGGCGACTGTGTAGAAGAGCAAATCCTCCAGACTGGGCAGGATGCCGGCATTTCTTCTCCTAGGTGGGGGGAAAACAACAAGCCGTTTGCAACGTAAAGCTCATCTTGTTGCTCATGTCCTGCAACTTGCTAATAAAAAACAACTCTGTTATGCGAACGAACAAGAATTGGGTGAAATCCAATGCTAACATTTGCTGCTGCTGATACTGTTCACTCCACAGATATCAGTGGCACATTCAAAATCGCTCCCAGTAGTCTGAGAGGCACCGTCAAAAAGGATCGATAACGGCAGCGGGGTCAAGGCTGCTACCGTGACGACACAAGCCGCAGGGAGAAGAGCATCCGTGAAGACGCTAAAAGCATCCGTTCCGTATTGATTGCATTTTCACCCGTGGAGGCGGAAGTTGAGTGTCATCGGATTCCACAGCTGATTCATTGTTGTCGTTTTCCCCGTTGATGCAAAAATAAAAAATTGCGGTTTGCTGGTAAAAGTGGCAAGGTCGAATTCCGGGGATTCTCCGGCCTTGAGCCCCGCCAAATTGTCTGTGACGCTCGGATTAATAGAGTCAACACGGCAGTCCTGTTCACACGCCGATTGGGACAAAAAAGTCACACCACTCCAAAGCGCCAAATGTTCCCCTTTTGAAATCACTGCAAAATGATGTGTGTGCGTGCTTGTGTTGCACATGGATGATGCTTTTCGCAAGACTCTTTTGCCCCCACTGACGATATTTTCGCAAGACTGTGTCCCCCCCCCCACCACCACTGACAATATTGCCCTTTTTTTTTTTTACAGCACGTCACGAGGTTATAAATAACGCGCAAACATCCCAGCCGAGCTGTTCAAGGTGAGTGTGAAAGTCTCGAATCCGAGTGCGTTTGGTGGCTGGATGAACTTTAACCCTAGTAATGCCATTGAGCCCCATGAGTAGTGCGTCTGTCACAACTTTGAAATGTGTCACGGCGATTATTTGTACATGTCATAGCAGATCAACGTAATCATTTGGTCTGCTGGGCAGCTTATCGTGCCTAGTTGACTCTCAAAGACGGCTTCTGCTTTCTATTTCTGTCCGTCATCCAACACATTATCACGAGGCCTTACTTTGCTTTTGTTGCGATAACTTAATCCTTCACACGCACACCAGTCAGTCAGCTCCCTCTCTCAAGTTTTGCTGTGCATCTTCAGCCTCCTCTTATGTTTGTTTCCCAAGAAGCGATGTTCATGTAGGAGCAGTGCGTGGAAAATTTTGATTCAGACTTGATTCACGGCCATAATGAAAGCTTTTAAATAGCACTCCCCCCCGCGTTGCGTGCCGAGCTAATCGACTTTGTCAGCTCCAGTCTCAATTAACTTTGAAGAGAGCTCGCTGGGATTTTTTTAAGAGGGTGTCGCTACCTACCTACCTACCCCATTTAGACATTTGGCACCGTGTCCTGCTGCCATGTCATGTGTCCTAAATGCTGTCAGTCGGTTCCCACCAAGCGCTACGGTTTGGCACACAATGGGATTTAATTTGGAGCTGGTAGCCTAATCAAGTAACCGGATAAAAATTAGCAGTTGCACAGAGTTGTTTCCTACAAATTTGCATAATGGCAAATGCTGCTTTTCACTGCACCCTTGGTTCTGAGACACACACTTTCATTTTTACTGTGGAATGTTGCTGTTTCACATACCTCAAGCAAAACGTTTGCACACTAGCACCGAGCTTGGTCTACCTGTTGGTCAAGGTCATAATCTTCTCGTAGCTCTTTTCTGCTGAGTGGAAATATCAAAAGGCAGCAGAAACTGCAGGCATGGATGTACAAGCAAGGGTCGGAAGCTCATTTAAAGTACAGTAATTGCTGTTTAGCAATTGCGGTTTTCAGTTCATTACGGTGGTATTACCGTTTTTTTTTTGGAGCTTTTGGCTCGTGTTTCTTGTTTTCCCAGCTACCACAACTGGATGTTTAGATTTGCCTCTTTTTTTTTTTTTTTTAAAGCCTCTCACTAAGCATGTTGATAATCTAAACGTAAACAAACAGAAGGAGTACAGGCATAGTATGTACTTTAAGTCGGCGTGTTTACATTTCAGCACTCAGCGCCAAGCGCTATTTGCGCCATTACAACGGCACATATTAGCGGCAGAACCACGCGCATGTCGATGTTTGACTTCTGCTTCATATAAGCGGTTAATTCCACTTCCAGTGGACTGTTGCACATGACTTTTGGTTCCGTTTGGCGTGTTTTAAATACAGAATAGGGAATCGACCAAATATGACGCCATAAATACGGGCCCGGTGACATCCTGTCATTGAGCTCCAGACAGCACGCGAACTAAGGTAGGTACAAGAAGCCACGACGGTAGCCGCCTTACTTCTCTGCGGCCGCATCAATGTCGTCGTTCTTCTTCTTAGGTTCGTCTAGCTTCAGCTCGCTCCCAGCCTTCGCGCAGTATGACCGCAGATGGACGGACGCCGCCGGGTACGCGCGGCCATTGAGGAGCTTGAGTCCGGTGGAGGAGGCGGCGCCCGAGCACCGGTGGCGGCTCGCGAGCAACCCGACCGATGGACACTTGAGGTTGGCTTTCAACAACTCCTTGAGCGCTGTGGCGATTCTAAAATGGAACATTTCAATCCCCGTCGGGTTATTGAAGACGCGTTGCTTGGATTAGAAGAAGAAGGTCCCGCGTGGAAAAAGACGAATGAACACACGTTAGGACGTCTGAGGCGATGACTCATAATACACCGGCGCCTATTTATAAATACAGACGCAAGGTCACACCCACATCCGCTTCCATTGGGTAAAAGATGGCGACGTCACCTATGACGTTTACTTACAGTAAGTGTGTACAGTACAATATGAGGGGATCATATTTGCCGAGAGAGGTACATCGACTTACAAGCCTGTTTCAGCTCTCTACTAGCAGTACGGGGACATATCCTAAACTGTTCACCAGCTAATCTCACAAAGTCCTTTTTCAATATTAGTCTCTTTTTTTTTTTTGTTGTTGCAGCGGATCAAAAACAAACCAGTACAGGCAATTATACCTGTCAAACGAGACTGAGGGCAACAAATCCCAAGTTTTTTCCTCCACCACGCCCTCTAGTGTCCACACGCCGGAAGGGGAAAAGTTGCCACGACTGCAGCAGATAGACGGACGTCGCACCGTGTTGCTCAAACATGTGCAAGTTGGTGAGCTACTACACACTGTGCGTCTTTGTGTGCGCTCAACTCCGTTTTGCGAGCGTTTGGGCGGACGATGAGGTCAAGATCGAGGTGGTGCAGCAGCCTGACACGTGCGAAAAAAAGAGCAAGAAAGGAGACCTGATGAACGTCCACTACGATGGCTTCCTCGCGAAAGATGGAACTCAGTTCTACTGCAGGTTTTTATGGTTTTATTTAAATGCCTTTCTCAAATGCATTGTATGTTGTTAAAGTCTCAACACACCTTAATTTAAGAAATGCTAGAGATGTTCCCTTGTCTATTAAAGACACCAGAGCAAATAAAGAACAACTTTTTATCTGGAGCGTTACAAAGCATGCTTGGAAATGTGATGATGGAGAAATAAAAAATCTCACCTGGCCATTATTTCAGCCGCCACGACAAAGCCGGTCATCCGCAGTGGTTCATCCTGGGCGTAGGGCAAGTCATCAAGGGTCTGGACATCGGGATGCTTGACATGTGCGCGGGGGAGAAGAGAAAAATCACCATTCCACCCTCCTTGGCCTTTGGAGAGAAAGGCAAAGGTGTGGACGCCATCGTCGCTGGTGTCTCTGTCCAATCGGATCTTCTTTCACATTGTGTCTTTGCCTTGCAGCTCCTCTAGCTGAGGGGAGGCCCTCACGTCCCCTTTTTCGTCTCTTCGTGGCATGACCGTAAGCATGCGCTCAGGTTTTAAGCTTCTACACTTGACTTCTGCTCACTTCATTGACTTGCCTTTGCACCAGTCTGCAATGCATGCAAACCTGAGTGTGGGGTGGGGGGGTGGGGGGTCTTGTTGAATTGAATTCGCTTTAGTGGTTTCTATTTTTCACTTGTGGAAGCAGCACTTCACCAAGATACATCTAGCCCCCCTCCAAAAAAACAACTACGGGTATGCAAATAATTTAAAAGTCTCTTAAATCCAGGTCCTGTACCACCCAACGCGACGGTGGTCTTTCAAGTGGAGGTCTACTCCGTGTCCCGAGGTCCACGCAGCATGGAAGCTTTTGGACAAGTGGACACCGACCAAGACCGAAGTCTCACAAAGGCCGAGGTAGGAACAACGGCGGGATCCCTACGCAAAAAATTGCTTTCTCAACTTTTGCCCGTACTCTCAGATCAAGGCCCACTTGAGGATGGAGTTTGAAAAAAACGGCAAACCAGGAGACGACGCCTACTTCGAGAAGGTCATCACAGATATCTTCCGCAAGACCGACACGGACAAAGACGGGATCATCAGTGCCAAGGAGTACAACATTTATCAACACGACGAGCTCTAGTCCTCTCGGCCGGTAGTACGTTCCTTTCTTTTTGAACATTTTTATCGTCCACAAATGTATTTTGGGTCTGAAGGCACTGAAGTTAAAAACAAAATCCAGAAAGGGTTTCATTTTGTACAAGTGCAAAGAAGATTTGTGTTCGCTCGATAGAGGCGTTTGCGTCTTTAATGGCTCATTCAGGAAAAGTTGCCAAGAGATGAGAATGTTGGAATTGATTTCATAATGGTGGTTTGAGATCTGTGTACGTTTTAAGGACACTTTAGTGTCAGAAAATGTCAAGGGGAAAAAAAATCAAATAAAATCTTGACAGCTGCAGTCCGAGCTGACATCACGTCCCATGTGCTTTGCGTCTGTTACATCGGGTTGCAAGTTTATGAGATGTTGATCTGGATGGACGGCACTCTGATGGCGGCCGCCTTCACTTGTGACGTCAGGTCCACGCCCAGCGGTGCCCTGCAACACCACGTTTCAGTGGCGAAAATTCTGAAATATCATGACCCAAACGCACGCACGTACTTTGGCTGGTAGCTGACCTCTGCGTCTGGAGGCAAAATTCCCTTCCCTTCCTTGAGTCGCTCAACACCGTTCCTGCAAACGGGTCAATTTGAATTGATTCAAATCGTGTCACTTCATAAAAATCGTGGTGACGCACCAAGCGATCATCACGCCGTTGTCAGTGCAGAATTTGGCCGGAGGGCAGAGTAGGCGGAGGCCCGTTGCCTCGGTGATGACGCCCAGAGCTTTGCGGATATACTGGTTGCTGGCCACGCCTCCCGACACAACCTGGAACCGAGGACATTTGCCGGTCAAGTTTACGATTTGAAAATCGACTTCATGTATCATGCTTGCATAATTTGGCATTTGGCGACACGCGCACTCACCAGTGTGGGCGCGAGCGAGGGCAGCAGTCCGTTGGCTTTACAAAAGAGGACGGCGCGATGCGTGCGCTTGGCCAGATGACACGCGACCGTGTGCTGCGTCGCCGCCGCAATGTCGTTGACGCAGGAGAGCAGAGTTCCCTGTTTGATTCCTGCGGATGGAGGGAAAGAAGAAGAACTTATTCTACCAATGATCTCAGTTGCTTTTCCTTTTTCAAACAACAAAATATGCACGGGAACATTTTTGTTGCCATCTTCCCACTCTGCACTCGTACCTTCCTTCGCTTCTTTTTTTTCTATGGTCATTTTAATTTGATTTCGTAGGCCGGCAAAAGAGAAACTGCAGTCGTATGTTTGTCCCATGGGTGTCTTGAAAGGAAACCTTAAGCGGTCGCCGTCCCGGGCCAGCAGCTCGATGGCCTGTCCTCCGCTCAGCGCGGTGCAAAGCGGGTGCTTGGTCAGCGACAGACGTCTCGCCACCTGTGGATGCACACAAAAACATCCGCCCAAATGCATTACACGGCAGGGCGGGGCACTTTGGTGGGCGGTGTAAGACTCCAACGTGTCTCACTTTATCCAGAGTATCACCTGGAGCTTCATCCAGTGTGCGACCCAGTAGAAGAAAATCGTCCACGCCGCGAGCCACGGCGAGCAGCGAGTGCCCGCCTGACACGAGCAGCACCAGGAAGGGGAAGGGGACCGGCTGGAGTAGGCGGACAGTCAGGGCGTGGGCCTCCATGTGGTGGATGGGGATGAAGGGCGTCCTGTGGCGCCTCACAAAACTGAGGCTGAACTCCAGGCCCACACCCAAGCTCAGGGCCAGGCCCGGCTTCACCGTGGTGGCCACGGCGGACAGCTGACGCGGGTCCACGCCGCTCCGCTCCAACGCCTCATGGACTACGCGCTCTATGTGTTCCCTGTGAAGCTGCTGGGCCACAGTGGGGATGATGCCGCCTGTCCTGCAGTGGGAGACCTTAACTCAGGGAAGCAATTTTCGATGTTTATGGGGTTACAGTGGTGCCTAAACAAAAGTTTAATTCATTCTATGACAACACAAGTCAAGGCACCACATTGCTCATTTGGTAATGGCAGGTGAAGAGAGGATGCTCACCTGAGGTGCACCTCTTTCTGGGAGTGTAGGGACTCCCCCAGTATAGAACCCGTCTCGTTGAGCACGGCCGCTCCGGTGTCGTCGCAGCTCGTTTCGATGCCCAAAACCAGCCGTGAGGAACCAGAACCCGGGGAGCTTTCCCCCGTGGCGACGCCGCCATACCGCCGCCGTTTAAATGGTGACCGCAGTCGCTGGACGAGCTTGTTCGCTTTGGAAGCCAACATAGGAATTTGCAGTCAGTTTAAATAGGCAAGTGACGGAGAAAAACTTCATCCCACGTAAAGATTTAATCTATACAAATAGAAAGAGAACGACTGTTGTGGAAAGAACTTTGTTGTTTTTCCAAGGTCAATCTATCTACTTCCGGTTCATGTGTACTTCGACTACTATGTCGTCATCCCTGTTTGGCACTTCAATGCGATGGCGTGCAGTGCAATTAAAATAAATAAATAGCAACATCCATAATAATAATAGTGATAAATTATTCGTCTTCTTCTTCGTTTCCTATTCCCTCCGGAGTATCTTGTTAGCACAGTGACATTTATTAGGACATAAAATAATATAAACAATAAATAAAATGTAATAAAATAAACCCAGGAAAGCATTTACAAAAGTATGGTATTCTTCTTTAATTACTTCGATTTTGTTGTTTTTGAGGCCCTAGCAGTGTCACATGTTCAAGCAGGATAGCGTTAAATGACGTTATTTCCGTTTGGATGAGGGGGACACTTTAGTCAGCTGCACCAAGTCACCGCCGCTAGAGTCACGTTCTAATTGGCTCTTTTTACGCTGGAGGATCATCAAATTGATGTCCAAACGAAGGTAAGGATGCTTATTAGTAACTTTATTCATGCTACTTATCAATGCGACGTTATGGCTATATTTTGTGTTGTTTTGTGGCGGACCTCAGGATCATGGTGTCTTTGTTTCTTCGATGACAATATCTAGCCACAGTTGTTGGCAGACAGTCGTGTTCCTCACTTGAGCCACAGTATTGCTGCAACGTTTTGGGTTTGTGCTTCCTGCTCCCTCGTGATGGTGTCTGCACTTTTTTTGAACTGAGTTTTTATCGCCAACTTTTCCATATAATTTCGCCCTCAAGGAGACATGGAATATCCCACATCTATTTCCCAGGAATTGAGACAATTTGTCGTGCCCGGTGCTCCCCCGACAGTCTATTACATACCTGATTTCATATCCGCTGAGGAGGAGGCCTACCTCCTGCAGCAGGTCTATCAGTCCCCCAAACCCAAGTGGACCCAGTTGTCCGGAAGGAGGCTGCAGAACTGGGGAGGGTTGCCACATCCCAAAGGGATGCTGGAGGAGAAGATCCCCGCATGGCTTCACAATTATTGCCAGAAAGTTTCTTCGCACGGGGCTTTCGATGGGAAAACAGCCAACCATGTGCTGGTGAATGAGTACAAACCAGGAGAGGGGATTATGCCCCACGAGGACGGACCCCTGTACCACCCGACGGTCACAACTGTCACCTTGGGCTCGCACGGCCTCCTGGACTTTTACACGCCCGTCAGCCGGGTGGAGGACGACGATGACGCCGTCAACACATTGGAGGAGGACCGGCATCTTTTCTCTCTGCTCTTGAGGCCACGCAGCTTGTTGGTGCTTCAGGACGACGCGTACCGGAAGCTTCTCCACGGCATCGGAGCTCGTGAGATGGACGTTTTGACGGACAAGGTGCTGAACTTGCACGGCGCTGTGGCCCGGCCGGGCGAGACGCTGACTCGAGGGACTAGAGTTTCGCTGACCATCCGACACGTCCCCAAAGTCTTGAAGACCAAGCTGCTGCTTGGGCGGAAGTGATCGAAGGAAAACAGTGGACTACGTGAATGCTTAACTTTTGTCATATAGTGGAAGTTAAGTGAATTTGGATCATGGAAATGTGTTAACACAAATCTCTCTGCATAATGACAGATAAACTGCGTTGTCATTTTGACTTGAACATGAAAAAAATAAAAGTGCGTACACAAGTGTGAAATCAAACAATTCTGTCAAATTGCATTTTTGTATCAATGAACCGAGAGACTAGAATCTGGCCAGCCCCACTGCCGTGTGCCGACGCTAACCTGCTCCAATTTGGTCTGACAGGAGGACTTAAACAAAACAAAGACAATAAAATGGAACCGGCGAGCAAGCGGCGGAAAAGCGAGGCGTGCGACTCCGACTCCTGGACGGCGTACCCTGTCCTGTCGGACGAGCAGACTCATGCCGTAGAGATGATTGACTTCTTTGCTGCGCCCGTCCTCGACAAGCGAGCGACGTCCCGATTGGTCGGAGAACTCAACGACCGCTACCCCTTGACGGGTCTCCAGCACCTCAAGAGGGTTCGGCCCGCCGCGGTGCAGGATGGCCGCCCTCACTCACTGGAAATCCTCCTGTGTCCTGTCAGTAAAATTCCAGACTCAGACTTGTCATGCGTGGAATGTGACGGGCTGGGCGAACCCTTTGTGGTCAAGGTCCCCGTCCGCCCCCCTTTGACCAGACCCCAATTTGAGCTAGCAAGCAAGCACTGGCCCACTTCCTTCAAGGAAGACAAGCAGTTGACCGAGGCCCTCCGAGGAGAGTCCTTCGGCCCGGCTCAGAAGGCCCAAATGCACGCTTACATGTCGGTGGCTTTGGCCGCCGCCCGAGAAGGGAAGGCCTTGGGGATGGAGGCCGTGGGGGCTGTTGTAGTAGACCCGGTTTCTGAGAGAATAGTGGCAGTGGGCCACGATTGTCGAGGGCGACGGCCTCTGCATCATGCCGTCATGGTGTGCATCGACTTGGTGGGCCGAGGGCAAGGCGGCGGTCGCCACCGATGGGACGCCTACCCCGCTTGCCGCTCTACACCTGCCTCGGACTCAGCCGAGCAGCCATACATCTGCACCGGCTACGACCTGTACGTGACCAGAGAGCCCTGCGTCATGTGTGCCATGGCGCTGGTCCACTCGCGGATTGCTCGGGTCTTCTACGGGGCGGCCTTTGCTGACGGAGCGCTGGGGACTAGGTTCAAACTCCATGCGCTGAAAGACCTGAACCATCGCTTTGAGGTTTACAAAGGAGTCATGGGACAAGAGTGCGAGGAGCTGGAAGGACTGTCTCTTTGAAGTTTATATTTTTGGACTTTTATACAATGTGTACTTTTGAAATATTTCGACAAAAAATGTGCCACACGCGGAACAATTGTTGGATTGCACAGAGAGGCATAAACAATTTAATAGGATACAAGAAGTTTCAACTTTCCTTAATCAATAAGAAGACATTTCCCTCACTTCCACAATACCATTTTACACCACAAAAACTTTCACATTCTCAAAAGAAATGCACAAAACACCCGCCCAGTGATTGACTTAAAGTATTCATAGAATATATATATATATATCTATATATATATACATACACACATATACGTAGTTTAACAGTTAAAATTCCATTCCGTTACTTAATGGGGAATAATTTGACAGTCTTGACAGAGGTAAACATTTTTGTTTGCTGGGAAAAATACATTTGAAGTATTGCCGTGGTTAAAAGCAACAAACGTAGCTTCAGCTTGTCAATTCAGGTCGGAGAATAACAAACAAAAACAATCACTTTGCTGATACCTGGGCCAGCCCGGGTCAGACCCAACGAAAACTGCATTCATGTAGATGACTAAAATGTAGCTTTGACTTAAAAATGTGATGTTTCACCCAAATCAGAAACACGCACGGCATCCGGTCCTCAGAAGCTTCCATGATTACAACAGTTTTTCTCTCACTGATCTCATAATTGCGCCACGTGTTGCATTTTGCGTAACACGCCAAGAGGAAAGACGCCGTCGAGAAGGACTCAGTACTTGTTGATGCCAAAGAGTCTCACGCCGTGCAGCTGCGGTAGCTTGGGGATGAGCACGCTGAGAAGCGACGCCGTGTTGATGAAGAAGTGCATCGCGTCGTACTTGGTGTAGAAGCTCGCCAAGAAATAACTGGGAACAAAACAAGACAGTGAGCCGGCGTGGGACCGACAGCGAAGAATTGGATGCTTGCTGACAAACTTACAGGATGATGGGGGAAATGGTGAAGAACTTTCTGGAGGACGTGAACTGTACGCCGTAATCCAGCTGTTCCCAATGCGTGAGAAGTCTGGCCTTGCCCTGATCGGGGGTCTCGAAGGGCGTCCCTTTTACCGCGTGCATGAACACGTACATTCCCTGCAGCGTGGCAAAAGGAGCTTGTTAAAACGACCAAAGGAACGTTAAGAAAAATGGAACTGGCGGCTGTGTTCTTCTCACCAAGTTGTGGATGACGTTGGTGAGCGTCCACACCAGCGGCACGCTGAAGAAGGGAATGCTAAGGAGCACAACGTGAAGGATCCCCACGCCCAACGCGTAGCTCAGCCAGATGCCGCGACTGTTCATGACCCGCGTGTTGGGGTTCACCTCGCTGTGTGCCACACCCACATTCATTCTGCTCTGGAACACCCACACGATAATATAATAATAATAATAATAATATATCTCGCTCAGCTTTCCAGGACATTTGGGGCACTATTTTGAAACCATGACACAAATGGTCCAAAGACTTTCCAGACTTGAACTTTAGCCCAAAATCTGATACCAAGAAACTGAACTAGCCAGTCTTGTTGAACTTTGCTCCCTGGCCCGATTTCAGCTTCCAGCTTGGATGAATGCTTGCACTGTTTGCAACTGTTCCAACGTGAGGCACTGTACTAACCACTAAATGTTTTAAAATCTGTTTATTTATACGTGCTCTTTTCATTATGTAAAAATGAAATAGAAAAAACAACATGTAACAAAAAACAAAGCACGCACGTATACGGTATTCTCGTCCACAAAGAGACTCCAAGCCAACTCGGGGCAACAGATGTTAGATAAGATCGGTGCGTCACAATTGACAAGACTGGAACAAACATCTGAAATATAATCGCAATTCAGTTATTTTGCATTGTTACTGAGTGGAACTATAATTTTGTGTAGTGTTTCACATCTCGCAGTAGACAATCTTACTGCCAATGTGTAGCAGATGGTGTGTAAATCTACTTTTCGTTCGATTAGGTGAAAAATGGAAATCCAAAGGACACTTACATGTTATAGCAGCGAGTCGAGGAAGAGCTTGGAGTGGCGATCTGCGACGGAGGGGAAAAGAAAACAACCTTGTTGTTTTTGTTGATGTGCTTCACTTAGCCAACGGCGACGGGCGCAGTGAGACACATAGCGGAAGTAGGTGGAGCCCGAACTCGTGACGTCATGCATTGTTGTCAAATGACTTGCGGGCAAATACAAGTTTACAGTTGGGCCAATAGTGTGTGATTGTATTAAATTTACATGCACACTGCAGTATTTACGTGCATTTTTTTTATTGCATTTAGTATTAACGCCGAACGAAGATGCAATTGCCATTATCACGTGCCTTGCAGTTTTGATTCAGGGCAAAGTAAATAACCTTTTAACGCCTACTTCTCCGTTTCAACCAATCAAGCGCTTTGTTAACGGGGCGGGAAATAGTTTCCGTGTTTATTTACGATGCAGACCCCGGACGAGGCGATTTAACGCCGCACCATTTTTTATTTTAATTTTATGTAACATTCTTGGTAGTAACGTGTGAATATCCGCGTGACTATTTATTAACGCCTGAGTTGCTTTCAAACAGCCGCAGCGACTGCAATCAGTCAATATTTAGCTTCGAAAGAGCATTACACATGACGTCATCTTTTTGCGACACCTGGTCCCTCTTCAGTCACAAGTAGTAAATATTCCCCTCATTTGTTTTTGTATCGTTTAGGTCATGAAGCAGCTGCCCGCAGATACCGTGCGGCTCTTGTCCAGCTCACAGGTCATCACTTCGATGACGAATGTAGTGAAAGAACTGCTTGAGAACGCACTCGATGCTGGAGCTTCAATCATTGACATCAAACTGGTACTGTTGACATGAGTGAAATGACACAACTGTCAATCTTCAGTGAGCTCCGTGTTTCTTCAAAATATGTCAGAACGTGGTCTTCTGATATTGTGTGTCAAGAGTTCGTCAAGATTAGGGGAAATAGGAATTGTTGCAATTTGTGGTCAAAGTCAGTAAAGCTGGGCTTTTGAGCTGCCAAGAGTAGCAGTTCAAGTTATTCACACGCTAATTGACCATTTTCTGAAGTGCTGCCGCCACAAGTGAAAACTCTTAGTCTTCTGCAAATCGAAGCAGCTTGCCGTGCCAAACCCCCTTGCACCAAAAACATGGAAATTCTCTCTTTGATTTGCTACCGTAGGAGAACTACGGCCTGGATCGAATCGAGGTTCGCGACAACGGCTGCGGAATCAAAGCCGCCGACGCCCCCGTGATGGCCGTGCGCCATTTCACCTCCAAGATCCATAGCCACGAGGACCTGGAGCGCCTCCAGACGTACGGCTTCAGGGGCGAGGCGCTTGGCTCTGTTTGCGCCGTGGCAGAGGTTAGAGGCTCACAGGATTTTAATTTAGATGTTGTCTTGTGTTGAGCATTAAATTAAGTATTGTCTTGATTAGACCTTTGATTAATCAAATAATTGTATGCAATGTAGTTTTACACAACCACATCTTTGTTAGATTTTATTAAACATTTATCGCTGCTTATTTTTTGACACGGTTTGATTATTGTTTTCTGTGTTTGCCTCAGTGTTATTTTTATGATCTCGCTCCAGGTTACCATCACTACCAAGAGCGAGAACGATGACATCAGCACCCAGTACTCTCTTAACGCCCAAGGCAGCATCGTTTCTCAGAAGCCAACTCACTTTGGCCAAGGCAAGGCATCATTTAATATTTAATTATTTTGTCATCAACTGTTTGGAAACTATGAACCTTTTTTTTTTTCCAATGCTATGTCTTCTTTGATGAATTAAGAATGTGGATGTCGCGTCTTACAGGTACAACGGTTAGCGTCATGAAACTTTTCAAGAACCTTCCCGTGAGACGACAATACTATTCGTCGGCGAAGAGGTGCAAGGACGAATTGAAAAAAATGCAGGACCTGCTTGTGGCCTACGCCATCATAAAACCCCAATTGAGACTCACACTCGCACACAACAAGGTAAGCCTCCATCTTCTATCACCACCTTTTAACACAGCCTATGTGGAAAGCTCAAATGTGGATGTCAGTGTTTAGTGTAACCTTGCCGTTATGAAGTTTAAAAGTCGAGCAGTGTTTACGCTTTGTCTATTGAATATTAACACAACACACGCAAAGGACTTTTTTTTTTCCCCCCCAAGAAACAGAACATGAGGCTTAACAATATCATGTGTTAGACATGTTACAAGTGAGTACAGCCACAAGGTGTCCTCGGAATCCTTCTCACGTTTTCGATTGCATACACTGAGAAAAATGAAAGTTAGCGATTTACAGTATGTAACAAAATACTCCTAGTATATTTCCTGTATATTCCCTCTCTTTTCCCACGTGAGAGAAATGTCGTCACATACATACAGCGGTGTCTAAATATTTCCCAGATTATTTGGAGACATTAAAAATTTTTTAAAAAATCAAGTTTGCATTTATTATTGCTGTTTCTGAGAAACCATTGTGAGAAGAGCATGAAAGATCAAATGAAAATTCACTTTTGTTCAATTTTCAAACGGGTCATCTTGGTTGGTTACGCAGTCAATTTTATTGTTGTTGTTTGATTTTGAGTCACTATTTGAATCTTTTTCAAGTAGGCTGATTGGATTTGCTGCGTTTCCTCGCTCTCGGCAAGGAGTGACTTTACCGTCTCTCGCAGCCTTTCTTGGTGTAGCTAATCACGGCCGTGAGGCGCTCGCAAACACAAATATGAACAAGCGTCAACTCGGATTTAGCCCATTATGACGCTTGAGTAAGTTGCTGAACTCAGCCGCGGTTTGAGTTTCAGGCCGGGTGTATGTAGGCTGCGGCGCGGGTCAGCCAGAGGGTACGGCAGCGCCGACGTGCATGGCGTTCCTAGAAATCCCTTTCCAAGTTGTTAACGATGAGTAATGAATGCCCCCCGTTTGGGACATTCAGCTCTGGCCGGCCCCTATCCTTTACAAGCGGGCCGTGTGTCATGTTTCACGGTTTCTTTACGAGCTGTTTACAGGAGCGATCCGTTTTCATCTGCTAACTGTACGTCAAATCGCTGAGCATCTCAAAGCGGAGCAACTGAACTGAGCAAGAAGAAGTTATTCACGTCAAAGTTCATGTCAAAGATCAGGTGCTTAGTTCCACATTGATTCCGTTTTATTAGTTCGTTGTGTCTATTACCTTTGACAATTGCAATAGGAAGTTTTGTTTTTGTTTATTGCCTGGCTGCTCTTTCATTCGCTTCTCAGAAACAGCAAATACGGTCGTGAGGCAGTTAGACCCCCAGGCCTGTTTAATTAATTCCTCAAATAGGTCATATAAACAAAAAAAGTATTCATGTATATAATTTTTTGATGCATGCTTGCCTTCTCCTGCTATTTCTGTATTTGTTTTAGGGATGGCAAATGTAAGGTTGAACGGGTGTCCCATTGTTTCAGGTGGCGGTGTGGCAGAAGGCCAAGGCGGCCGACCGCAAGAGCGCCCTCCTGGCTACGCTGGGCTCCAGCACACTCGCTAACCTTCTCCCGTGTCACCATCGTCAAGAGCAAGCAGAGGTTGGAAAGCGTCTGCTTGATATTTGGCCTATCGTTTCTCTTAAATGCTCACTCAATTCATTTGACCCTGGCAAAAATTGGGGAGAAATTTCCTCGGACACATTAGCGTATGCGCATCCTCCACCCATTGACACGGCACGTGATGAAGTGCTGCCTCCATCAGTGAAAATCAATCTGGCTGGAGATAATAACAAGGAGATGGTCTATAGAAGATGGATGAGAGTCCACGTTATACTTGAGCGTGAGCTAATAACCAAGAAGCCTGCGCTGGTCTGGAGCCAGCAAATGTGCTGAGTGGGGTGCCCGCCAACTTCTCCTTCTTTCCTGATGAAGAGTGAGCAATTGCTTTGTTGTGCTGACGCTAAGTGAATTACGCTTTGAGCGGTAATCGCGGTAGGTGCCGTGTTCACGACGAATGCGCTCTGACAGATATGGAGCAGCACCTCGTTTTTCTCTTTTGCCTGTTGTTGATTCGCCACCGTTACGAGATCGACCTTTCGAGATTTTTCTCCACTTTGTTGGTGATCGAGGGGAGCCGAGGGGGTGGACATTGGCAATCGAACGCGGCGACCGTTTTACGCCATCTTTCCTTCGACTTAGCGCCCTTGGAGGGCAAGGAGTCCCCTTTTGTGTTGCCATTAAGTCATCGTAATGAGCAGAAAGGAGGAACACATGTGGCCCTCAAATGAAAGCGTAGTTCGTTTATTGACGAGCGCTGCAAATAATGAGCCCGAGGCCGTGGGCTTAAAAAGCGCGGCCACCTGGAATCCATACAAGGTTCATAGCGCTCGTAATGTCTTACAAGCTTGCCTTCAAAATGGACGTTTAAGGAGGATTGTTGGATTTTATGGCCACCCGTCAAAGTTTTGCTCCCAGGTGTGTCCAAATGTTGATAAGTGTCCTTTGTAGCCACCTTAACGTGTTTTTTTTGCCTCTCTATACTTTTAAGATTCTTCTCGAGGGTTTTTTCCCCAAGCCGGGAGCAGACGTCACTTTGACCAGCACGTGCGTTCCAGACAAAACTTTCATATTCGTCAACGATCGACCCGTCCACCATAAGGACATCATGAAGGTCTGCTCCTGGATGCAACACTCTTTGTTTTCAAAGCATCATTCTCTTCTTTTCCATTTGTGTTCCGTCGTCAGCTACTTCGCCAACACTACGCTGCGCAGTATGCGGACGAGTCGGCGCAAAACCGCTACCCTATCTTGACGCTGGAAATCACCGTTTCCCCCTCGGCGTTAGATGTCAATCTCACGCCTGACAAGACCCAGGTTCTTCTCCACAACAAGGTATTTGCGGAAGCTTCAAAAGTGACGAATGAGAGCGGCCTGATATCGTGATCGCATCTCTCTTTGCCTTTAGGAAGCCTTGTTTACCGCGTTGGAAGCGCTGCTGGTTTCGCTCTACGGATATCGGCCCGCTTGCCATGCTCCGGCCGAGCAGATCAGCCGCGGTACCTCATCTTTGCCATCTGCCGCTGGAGAGCCTGAGGATGCCACCGCGCCACCGAGCGGGCGGGCTTCCGACGGTAGCTCCTCGGCGCCGGAGGAGCAGATTGTCGGCCGGTCGCCCGACGGATTCGATTCTAACTTCTCTCTAGGTGATGACCAAACTGGACACGTGCCAAGTGAAGTCCCTGAAGAACCCGAGGCGGACGCGAGCGGCCCGCGCATATCGGCGGAAGACTGGAGTAGGGGCACGGCGCTGACAGACCCGGTATCGGGAGAGCCCCTGCAGCCCGTCAGAATCCATCAAGCCGCCGAGCAGACGGAGACAGACAAAAAGACGTTCAACGTCATCACAGAAAAGCGAGCGGCTCTGACCGCCTTTGACCTCATCAGCAACCGGACAATGAGAGCGCCGCTGTCTCCGGTCGCCCTGTTTGAGAAGCAAGCTCGCGTGGAAGTTCTGAGGGAGAAACCGAGCGCCAGCCTAAAGGAGATCAGCGACGCCGTCGATAACAGGTGGAAGAAGCTCATGGAGGACGAGCGCAAGGAGTAAGTTTGAAAAGCTCAAAGGGTTGTCGAAAGACGAGCGTGACATTTGCCGGTTCTCACCGTTGTTTGTGTTCATCCACACTTACTTCACCGGTGCTCAGGGAAGTGACACAAAGTTGGCTTGTCAAGAACAGAGTTGGCAGCCAACACATGGGCGTAATGAGCCTAAGCGTTTGACCCCTTTCGGCCCCCCCTGCGAGTCAAAGGATTTAACATTTGTCAAGTTAGGCAGGGATGGAGTCATTTAGCGGCAAGAGAGAAAAAAAAAAAGCTGGTCTCAAAATTGTGGTCTCGTCCCTCTCATTTGTCATAGTTTCATATCTGATCATTTGGAGGATATTTTCTCCAGTTTCCAAAGAGGAACCTGCTTTGCTGCTCAACGTGACACTCTTGACAAAAGAAGCCAGCTTGTCATGCATTTCAGCTTTCAGTCCCTTTATTGGTGTCTGTATTTCACAGGTATGAGGAGAAGGCCCAAAAGCACCAGGAGCACCACAAGCGCACTTGCGCTGCCAAACTCGCCGGCGGTTGGAAAGAGAAGCGCGCCAGCCCCGCTCTGGCTCGCAAGCGCAAGACGCCGCTGTCCAACCAGCAGCTGCTGGACGAGCTCTTTTCAGCTCCGCCGCCTCAGAAGAAGCCCCGGAGTCCGAAGCCCAGTCAACCCCTCCCTTGTTGCGTGTCCAGCCTGGGCGCACGGCTCCGGCGCCTCTGGGCGACCCGGAACACGGCGGCGCCGCCGCGGGGCCTCCGTCTTATAAACCGGCTGCCCTCTCAGAGCGTCTGGATCATTTTATGTGGTCAGAGGCTGACGTTGTTAAACCCCTTTCGGGTCCAGGAGAGCTTGCTGCTGAAGAGACTCCTGCAGAATCAAATGGTTCCAGCGGTCACTCTGCAAAACGCTCTGCAAGTAACAGAAGGGTAACGCATCACTCGCAAACGCCGCTGGCCACCCTCCAACAATGCTTTTAGTACCAAATTAGAAATGGCGGGATATGAACGTTGCGCCGACATCGGGAGTAAGTATCGGACTGTTGTCGGCAGCCCGACTACTCGATGGCTTCCAATCCGGCCTGATACGGATACTTGCTATTCACTCATCATGAGTTAATATTAGCGAGAGTCCTGCAATATTTGCTCGTTCAATTTCCCCCCCCCCTCCCCCATAACATTAGTTGAATTAAATTTTAACATTTATTTTTTATTACACATCAAATATTTGCAAAGCGATTGTAGTTTATGCACCGACACTGCTGATGTTGCTCCATTGTCCCCCGTGCAGAAGGTTAGGGGGACGAGACTACATGGAGACTTTGTGCAACATGGAGAAAGCCAGCCCCGACGTCAACGGCAGGGTGTTCATCTCCGACCCAAGACTGGTGGCCAACGGATTTCAAATCAGACTCACGCCAGGTGAACCAAACGCTGACACAGTGCAGGGAGGAATGGTTTGATCAGTTATTATCCAGATCAATAACCTGCGGCAGTCATATTTCAGATGAAAAGAAAGTCAAACCTCTAGAGTGGCTCTGAATATTATTCTTGTTCCTTTAAATTCAAGCAAGTTGGATAATTTAAAGGAGCTGATGTTTTGTATTTTTTTAGCATCAATCTTCTAAGAATGACTTAAAGTAATATCTAATATTACATGATGGCAGCAAACAAAACAAAGCGGTAAGAAGCACCTTTCATAACATAATCGCCGCTCAGTCGGTGTTTGGCAGCATTTTGTCTTCATTAGCGGGATTATTTCTCAGCTTGTTTTTGTTGCCGAACGGCTTCGCCGCAGTCCGAGTTGGTGTTTTGCCCGACACGGCGACCTTTTCAGCGGGTCTGTAGCCCAGCGTGCTGGTGATGGCAATGATTGCCCTTTGAAAGAATTTGAGGAATTTTCATCGCTCGCTGCCAGCCATCTCCCGGCGGGGTGTGTTGCCTCAGTCGAACACGGGGTCTTGGAATAGTCGCTTCTTGGAATGCAAACTAAAACGTTGGCCTTGTGTCAGAAATATACATTTGCGTGATTTGTGATATTTCCTCTTTAAATGACAGGCCGTATTTTTTTCCCGCTTCCTTTTGGTCTTCTGGGCCTTCTATTAGTCATTTAACACTCCATTTGGCCCTCCGCGGTTTGACTTGGTCAGCGGCCAAGCTGTAAATCACAATATTTATTTATTATGATTTCCCGGAGATAGAATCTTCGTCCGCAAATATATTCATGCCGGTTTTCCACTCATCTCGGCCAGGCGCCGTGTCGACCGACGGACATCTGGAAGTGACGGCGCTGGCCGACTGCGTGCCTTTCCTGGGCTTAGAGGACCTCGGGGAGATCGTGACGGCGGTTCTTCGCAGGAAGGCCAAATCTGTGCAGGAGTGTCGCCCGCTTAAAGTCTCCAACTACCTGCTGGTGAGTGATAAAGCCAGGCAAAAAAAAAAAAAAAAAAGGACATCGACGGCGGGCAATATCCAGAGCCCAAATGCGGTGGTAGATAGGTGAATCCGGGCCCTCTCGTACGTGCAGACCGAAGCCGTGCGACTGGCCCGACAGATGCCCACGCATTTGTCCAAGGAGGACGTGGAGGACATCCTGAGACGGATGCAAGAGCAGCTTGGTGAGAGCGAGCGCACCTGTTTGCACGGAAGGCCTTTCCTCCAGCCGCTGTGTGACATCCCTCAGACGGAGCGCCAGGCCAAAGCACTCTTTAAACCTTTGGAACTGGGAAGGTAGTATTTTAAACATGAACACATCATTGTGTCACATGTTTACAACTAACCATCAATTTGACGATGTACTATTACGGAGCGTGCAGGACATGACATAAACAATTATGGCTCCCCCTTGAAGACTTTTGCAGACGGATGCTAAAATGTCATTGAAGGAAAATTGTTACATGCTAAATTTAATAAAGCTATGTAAAGTAGCCAAGACGTCCTAGTTTGTTTACATACGAACATTCACTTTATTAGGTACACACGCTCTGTCTCATCAGTCAGTCAGTCATATGGCAGCATAAAATCTTTCTTTCTGATGCAGATGATGATTAGCCGATGGGTCAAACTGTCACAGTATAGTGCCACCTATTGCCGAGGAGGACTTACCAGAATTTGTATTTACTTTTTGAGACTTTTGTGTTAGTGGCTGATATCGGCAAGGCCTGCAGTACCTTAAAACAAATGTTCAACCAAAAAATGAAATGGGAAGCCTGCTCGTTTGATGAGGTGGCCACATCTGACTGGAAAACGCTCACGCAGAAATAATCTCCTTGGCGTATACGGCCACCGGTGGGTTTTCACTCCCCGCCCCGTGCAGGACATCCGATCCCCCGAGGGGAAAAAGTGCAATCCGATCGTTTATCTTAGGATAATATTATAGTTCGGCCGGCGAAAAGGTCAAAGCGTGAGAGGTCTCCTCTTCCATATGGCTCCAGCATTGCTGCAGGCGATGCAAGGGCCGCTTGGTCCCTCGCTGCCGCCGCCGCGTCAAACTCTCGCAAACACGCACCCCAGCTTCTCGTGTCACCAAATGCGTGCTGCGGAATCGCGCTCGCCTTATCGCCCGAGGGCCGTATCCCGGTATTTGGGGAGGATTCAAAGGTCAGCAGTGCGAGGTGCTGCCTTTTGCCAGCTGTCTTGACGCCGCCACCTGTCGCATCTCTTCCCTTAGCATTGAGCGGATTTGCAGAATGCAATAATACAATATTTCTTCTGGTTACGTGGCCGACGCGCAGAGCCACGTGGTGCTTCTCGGAAAGCATTCGGTGCGAGCCGAGATTTGCTTTCACTGAGCTTTTTCTCGATTCCAGTCATCAAATCTAAAATTAAGACGTGAATCTAAATTAAACGGCGTGTGCCGTCTATTTTCGTGCCTGGCTTTAATTGGAGCACCTGTTTTTGTTTACAAATGTGACACTTTGCAACGTGTGAAGAAGCTGACGCGCATGACGCATCATTAAATGGAATCGTTTTTCACATTGTGACTTAAAATATATATTTAAAAAAAAAGAGAGTTGCTGAATCCCTTCCTAAATTTAATTGCAGCGATTAATCCAGTCTAAGAATGCCACAATGAATGATACCAAAATATTTCCTTTTTATTATGTAACTCATTCATTACCTTTAAAAAAATATATTTTTACATTAAACAAAATGAAAAAAAAAAAACAGCAGAGATGTTGCTAATTCCGTTCGGCTGCTTATTTTATTCTTATTTAAAAAAAAGTTGATTTTTGGTTGGGTCCAGCATCATTTGCATCTCTTGCAAACGCATTGCGCACAAACTATAGGCATGAATGCTATTTGGAAGATTTGCAAATCCCGCTTGACACATAGCTGAGAGTCCAGCACATCCGTCTTGCGTTGGGAGTGCGCGCCGCATATCATCTCCTGACAGCAGCTTTCCATAATCTGCCCTCCCTTGGCCTCTCTTTCAGGAACATTTATTCTTCAACACCGTCACGTCTCTTCCCGAGGGGGTCGCGGCCTTGGACCTGGGCCGGCTCGGGGGGCAGGAGTTTTTTTTTTTTTTCGAAGGCTCCCTTTAACCCCTCCGTGGACGCTGATTCATATTGTCAACCCTTCTGGAGTGGACACTGAGTTTGCGTCCAAACTTCCAGTGGCTGTACAAAGTCATAAATCATCGGACGGCGTCCCCGAGGTGACTGTCAGTGTCCACGTAGGAATAGGGATTCCTTCTCCCTAAGTGAAAAAGCAAACGGCCAGCAGACGGAAAGGATAAATCACTCCTTCAGGCGAAGACAGGTAGCGTTCAACAGCTGGCCATCTGGCCGTTATCATGTCCTGCGTTGCTTTTATGACTTTTCATTGCCTTCCGCAGACCCGGGAGGGATCGAAACAAACAGGCCGTCGGTCCGGACCGGCCTCGGCTTGTTTAAGCCATTACCATTTGCGACACCGCCGAACGTGACAACGGCGGCAAAAATCTCCAAAGTGCCAGGCGGGAAGACTGGCCGATATGTCCGATGACACAAGTGGAGCACGTTGTGAGAGTTCCGCCCCGACGTTCCAAAAGCAGGCATGGTAGCTACATGAAGACTCCACCAATTGTCCAAATGGCTGTTGAAGGTGCACCAAAGTCAGCCAGGGCAAGGTAAGCACTCGCCAGAATGGATGGATTCAGAAAGGCCTGTCAGAAAATGCCTTTTCTTTTCTTTTCTCTGTTGTTCAACTTTGTTAAGGCTTCATGTCTTTTCAAGAATCAATTCTAAAAATGAGGCAATATTACCAGGAAACTTGCAAAAAGAGGAAGTCAAAGCCCAAACGCTACTTTTATGACTATTAAGCTTGTCTAAACAAATATATTGTTTAACATTCCTCGAGACCCCCCCAAAAAAAAAAAAACGAGTCCCGGTCACATCCATTCCAGTTCTGTTAATGTTAGACAACAAGACCTGTGTCCAATAACAGGGTCTCCAGCTGTCTTGGAGCACTCGCGTATCCCCTAACATCCTTCTTCCCTGTTCTCTCACTCTCACTTCCTCACCTGTCAAGAGTTGGAATGTCACTGGCGGATGCAGTCCTCCAGAGTCCCGCCGTCAAAACAGATGTCGCTGCGCTCAGGCCGTCATAAACGGCAAAGGACGCCTCAACCTGGCTCGAGACCGACGCGCGATATGTCACGCCGACAAAACATAAAGTTGCCATGTTAGCAAGAGGTTTTGGACCTTTGGGCAGTGCCGCTCGGTGGGTTGTTTGTTTGGAAGGACAAGGATCCCTCTCATTGGGTTTGTTTGCCCGTCAAGTGTTTTAGCAAATATATTCATCATCATAAAAATTGTAGTTCTCTTGAGAAAGACAGAGGGAAAGGTCTCAGATGTGCGTTTGGGTTTGGCTCTTCTGACTGCACAAAAATAGTGCATGCAGTCTTTTCAAGTTTCCAGCGAGACGGGCCGGGCTGGGCCGGGCCGGGCCCCGTTTCTGCCGGTCGTCAGTCAGTCACCCCCATTAGCGATAATGACACGGACCGACCAAAATCCATTTCAATCAGAACCCAGGTCTGAAGTGGTGGCCATATTGGATGTGGCGAGACGAGAAACACCGTTTCTGCCTCGGGTTGGGTCGATAACAACACTAACACTTGTTTTTTGTCCCGTGTCAAATGAGGAGACGTTTCTTTTCACATTAGAGATACTTGAAGGCCGTGGTTGAGAAATATCTCACTACTACTCCGCATCTGTTGCGTCATTGTCCTTAATACCCTGTTGAGGGAGTCAAAAGTACGCATATCTGTTTTCAAGTCTCACATTTATTTCAAATAACTCAAAATAACGACGCTCCCTGACAAATGGGACTCTAACCTTTCCCCAGTTTTCTGCACTCTTAGAGGAGGAAGAGGCCAAAATGTCAAAAATGTATAAAGCGAGGCTTTTGTGGCCGGGCTCCGGTCCAGCTCTCAGCGGGGAAAGGAAGCGACTCTCCAGGGGCCGCGCTCAATTCGCCCTCTACCGGGCGGAAGTCGAGTCTCAATCGGGCCCGCCAGAGGTCACGCTGTCACTTCACATCCTCTCATTAGGCTGCCGTGCCCGCCCGCAACAAGAAGCAAACAGCTGAGTCATGGGATTCAAAGCATATTTGCACCTTTGCCATCAGGTACAGTGAATAGGACCTGCGTGTTCCTTTCACTCGCACGGCGCCACGTGTCTTCTCGGTTTACAGCATGTGTTGAAGACATACAGATTCTCAGCTGCTGAGGCCAAGCTCTTCGAGTACGTCAAGTCGAGCCTTGCGCCCGCTTGTAAATCAACAGCTGCAAAAAAATCCAAATATCGATTAGCAGAAGGGGCTGAGAAGAGGGACACGGACATGGAGCTTTTTATTTCACGCAGTTTGCAAATGTTGAGCCTTGAGGGTCGAACGGAACCCATGCCTTGGGAAAAGAAATGTCTTCTACACGTGACAGGGAAGAATATTGCCCACACCCGCCAAAAAGGAAGTCACTCAAACTGAGTCCAAGATGGCGTTTTTGCTAGCGAAAAACAAAAGACCAAAAGCCAAGCTAAACATTTTATTTGGTAAAATAAGTACGATATACGGAGTTGCTGCATTACATCTGTTACTATGCAGTTTGATTGGTGTGTACGGAAAGCGGTTATGAAAAGAAAAAAAAGAGCATATATAGGATGTAAACATATAAAAATCAGTTTTTACAACTTTCATAGCCACCAACTGTTTCCTTTTGGTGTGCCGTAGTGCAAACCGCATTGCGCAGACGAGTACTCGGATGTCAACATTCGGACAAAATCCACTTTTGTCTGCATTCTTTGTGCCTTCGCTTTGAGTTCTTTTCAATCCTGCGATTGAATGTGATTTGAAAAAGCCTCCGGTCGTGAGGTCGTCGACGATGATGAAAAACAGAGCCGGGAAGCCGACAACGTTTGAGTCCATCCCCGCCAACACTTTGAACCCGACCGAGTCCATACGTTGGGGGAATTAGAAAGTCAAGAGTGGGTTGGTGTATAGAAAAAAGGAAAAAAAAGTCTTTTCAACTGTGTGATTATGGACACAGGATTGAAGAATTTAGTCTCTTTGGATCAGTGGTCACAATCTCAGACGAGCTTTGTCTGGGAGGAGCAAGTTAGTAAGCAGAGGTGGGCACCTGACCCGGTTAGTGACAATTACGCTGACCAAGGAAAATCCTCTTCCGTCCGTGCTCAGTCTGTCATTTTTCAACGTTCCATTACGCCAGACTGACGGAACATAGTGCCTAAATATGGAGGTCAAAGTGATACATCTGGCTTGAGAGACAAGTTTTGCATATGTTGGGGAGGAGTTAAGTTTAGCCTGGGTTGTGTGTGCGTGTGTGAGAGTTTCTTACGCCTTGGTCATTTTCTTTTCAATCAAATCATGCGTCAGACATTTGTTTTCATGATGTCATATTTCATAATGTTGCAAGAGGAGCAGCTTGAAAGTGTTTTGTTTAAAGCTCGACGACCGTTTATGACGTTTTTGTAACATTTTGCTTCGGTCAGATATGGGCCTCGTTGGGTTAGCGTCCCCTTCGGAAGGAAGCGGCAGTAAGCCAGCCGCCTGAGCGCTTTGGGCCTATCGGGGCCTCGAACCGCACCAGGAAAAAGAGCGGAATTGGTGTTTTGGGGTGGAAAGGTCTGCGGGGCGGTGGCCCCTCTCATCGGCTCCCTACTCTCTCGTAACGGGGCGGGGGGGAGGGGCTTCAGGAGCAGCCGCAGCGGTCCACCACCATGGACGGGATCTTGCCGTAGATGATCTGCTCTTTGCAGTTGAAGTAGAGCATGTTGATGGGCGACATCTTGGTGGGCGTGCAGCAGGGGCCGACGTTGCCGCGGGGGTTGGCCTTGTTCACCAGGTGGGTGTGCGGGTACTTCTGCAGGTGCATGTACTCGCACTTGCCCGCGCAGTAGTTGGCCTTGTAGCGCTTGGGCGCGATAATCCAGTCCCAGCCGAAGTCCTCAAAGTCTACGGTGAACGGGTAGCGGCAGCAACGAGTCTCAGGCGAGTTCTCGTCGCAGTCCAGGCCCGAGTCCCTGCGGAGGCGCCGCGGAGCCTCGCTCAGCTTCACCTCCATGAAGGGTTGCTGCAGACACAGGCGCAAAGAAAAACAAACAAACGTGGAAACAGCGTGCCAACACAGTTGAGAAGCATCAATGTTTTTAGAAAGTGGAACAATTCGATTCAGTAAGGCTTAGGGTTAGAATGGTTTTCTGGTCAAATCCAGTTTTGTTCCACCCCTACTAACTACCGTGTCTAATTGGCCTATTTTTATAGATAAAAAAAAAAAAAGTTCTTATGTTACGATAGCAAATTTTAAAGGGGGAAACATTTTTACATATTTTTCCGAGAAAAAAAAACGTTATCTTTGCAAGAAAAGTGATCTCTTTGGTCGGTAAAAAAAAAATAATCTCACAAGAACAGTCATGGTATTGTTCATATTTAAAAATATGCTTAGAAATATACATTTCAAGAAAAAAAAATATAATACTATAAATATGAAGTTATCATTTCAAATAATCATATTTGAGCAGCAGGCAATTATTATTATTGTTATTGAATATGATGACCGTTTTGCATTCATCCAAAAGTCGACTATCTTACCAGTCCTTCCTCGCCCGGCTCGGCGGAGGTGACGGCCAGGTCGTTGCCGACGTTGTCGTAGGCGTTGATGTGGATGCCCCAGTTGGTGTCGGGCTGGCGCAGCCAAACGCTCAGCACTTGCTTGACGTCGATGCTCTGCCACGAAGCCGCGCCGGCCTTCACGTCCAGTTTGAGCGAGCGCACGCGCGCGTGCCGCCCGCCGTCCGACGCCGCCGGCGTCAAGCGGGAGATCTGCAGGAAGACGGCGCTGTCCTGCTCGGCCGCCCGCATGTGCACCCATAGCTGCGCCCGCAACACGCGGCTCGCCTGGAACTTGGGTGTCAGCGAGAAGAGGCAGCATTTGGGCCAGCCGTCGGTTTGCACCGCCGGATCGGCTGAAGGAGACATTTATCGATTACTGAGCTGCCTTCCTCTTCGTTCGTGCATGCAGACATGAATCAATTAACTGCTCGTTCCAAATCCAATGAAAGTCCGCGCGCAATGACCACGCGCGTAAAAGTGACTTCAGGTTGCGCTTGCGATCCGGACCGGATAAAGAATCCAATTGGAGACACACTTACGTTCGGTGGCCATCAACATGATGGTCTCGGTGACGGCGTGCTCATCGTCGTCGTCCGCGACCACGTCCCGGTTGTCGTCCCCCAGGACGTCGTACTGGTCCAGCAGCTGCTGCAGCGGCGGCGCCCTGGGCAGGAGCTGCCTGACCACGTCGCGGCTGATGTTGGGCGCCTCCTTCATGCGCAACTTGCTCAGGATTTGGTACTTGATGGCGTTCAGACGCATGCTTTTGATTTGCTGCCGCATGTCGCAGGTGGAGCACGACTCCGACGTTTCCTCCGGCCCGCCGGAGGACTGCTGCGTCTGTGTCTGTGTCTGCGTCTGCTGCTCGCACAGGCACACGACAGCCAAAACCAGCAGCAAAGTCAAGCCAACGTGAGAGAAACGCATTTTGCACCCCACAACAAAAAACACGCGCGTGCTATAGGAGTCAAGTCCAAACACTGATTGGCATCACTTGATTAGCGCGCGCGCCTTTATACGCACACACTTTTTTTAAGGTGGCGTCCAAAACGATGATTGGCTGGCCAGGCCAACAATGACTTTGAACCATGATAACTTTTTTTTCTTTCCTTGCCAAACCATAAAGGGATGGAGTGGGGAGGGGAGGGGGGCTGTCTGGGTCACGGGCAGATTGTGGATAGATTGACTTTTCGTCCGGCGATTGCGCAACCAGCGGAAGCAAACCTGACCTTGTTTGCACAAGATCTAATGTGCTTGTGCGCCATTTTCATCTACTGTGCGCGTAACAATATGGGCACGGCAATGTGGCAACTTCATTTTACATACTAACACGTGAAGAAAGTATTTTTTCCCATTGACGCACATGAAATTTCTCCTTTATGCATTTTTCCTAACAGAATTTGTTCTCTTCATTTTGAAATAACATCTATCACAACATTGCCATTTTTAAAAATATTTCGTTTTTTAAAACCCAAATCCCTTCTTTACATACTACATTAAATAATAATTGTAAACCTAATAATTACTTGTCATTAACCAATGACGTTTGAGTTCAAATTCAATTTGTTATACGGAATTCAATAACCTCTGCCTTATTGTTATTGTATACCGATACAAAGTGTTAAATGACATAAAATGGATGATTTTAGATGAAACGGACTCTCACGCACATACACACTGGCAGGCACAACGTCTGAGGCCCTTTTCACACACGCACTCTCACATTGATTAATTTTATACTCACGAGATTCAAAGATTTGTATCCAAACCCATTCCAAATAAGAAGCGAAGGAACTGAATTTTAATACAACAGTGCCACCCAGTGGGCATTTGTAGCCATGCGTTAAAAAAAATTCCCAAGGCTTCCATACATCCCTTCCGCCACATTGCGGAAGTGACGTATCAGTGCCTCCTCCGTCGCCATGGTGCCAGTTGCTTCCGGTGGTTGTGTGTGACAGCCCGGCGGAGAGTCTCGTCGGGGTGCAACATGACAAGTGACACGCAACCCCCGGGAAGATGCGAATGGTTAGGAAAGTGGGGAAGAAGCACGAAGGCGGCGACGCTGCTCTTTTACGGCTTCGCTTTGGGGCTCGTCGCTCTCGGCGTGAGAGAGGTGCTGACTGGCTTTGAGGAGAACCGATGCAGTATGACCTACATGTTCCAATACCCCGAGTACCTGGTAAGTAACCATAGGCTGCGACTCATAACTAAGTCTGTCAAATATAAAGGAACAATGTTGTCAACATGAAAGCCGTTGGTGACGAATTAGTGAGGCCGCCATTCCGCGACATGACCAATTGCACAAGGGACGGAGCGGAGATTCGTTACTACGACGCCACCCGAATTTGTACTGACGTCACAGACCGACCTCATAATAAAGCCACTGTCAATATGTTGATTCGCCAAGAAATACATCATATAAGTATAGGAATACACAAGTGACCGCTTCCAAAGCGTTTTATTATTGTTGTTTTATATGACTTTGAGTAATTAAGCATATGAAAATAAGAATTTGCACAATAAGAAGACGTACATATGAGGTGCGAGCAACTATATAAAGGGCCCTCGGAGCCCTGGCAATATTGGCGTACTGGCACTTGGGATTGGAACTTCTTGTAAATCAAGTACATCGGATTAAAAGCTACTCTGATCAAATATAGCCTCAGTCAAAAGTCAAGTAAAATTTCAAAGGAAATTAAATAAACAATGGCCTACTTCCTGTTGAGTTTAGAATAGAGCTCCAGTGACCTTTATAGGTCTTGGGCTGTTGCAACATTTGCTAGATCTCGGTGAAACATTCAACTAATTTTGGGCTTGTGCTGTTACATAAGCCACCAAATTGCCAAAAGAGGGCTGTCAGTCGTTGATGTTTTAGTGTTACCGGTTAATCCGACCTTCTGTTGCAAAGGATGGATACTTGGACACACAGCTTTTCCTGACAACAATGGAGCAATGCAATAGTTGTCAAGCAAGTCAGGCGGGAGTTTTGTGCAGAGTCACGGCCTTCTGTTTTTTCCAGCAGGCTTCATGTGACGCAAAGTGCTCACCAGGCGGAATTCCGTGATATGGCTGCATTAAAATATCGTCTGTTGGTCTGTCCAGCGTGTGCCGTTGCCTCGTCGCGTGACCAGGCAGTACCCGGCGTACGGGCTCTATCTGTACGGGGAGGGCGCGTACACGCAGGAGTCCCGCGAGCTGCAGCTCTTTGGCGCCCCCGTCATCTTCCTGCACGGAAACTCCGGAAGCTACAAGCAAGGTACCAACACCACCAAGAATTGACCATTTCTTCAACCAGCACATCTCGTAGTCAGACTTGAAATGGCAAGCGAGGGACCTTCTGTTCTTTTGTGCGTTGCAGCGCGTTCGCTGGGTTCGGTGGCCTTGAGGAAGGCGGAGAATGCAGAAGGCGGTCTCCATTTCAACGTGTTTGCCGTGGACTTCAACGAGGAACTGGTGGCCCTCTACGGCGGCAGTTTGCAGCGGCAGACGCACTTCCTCCACGAGAGTATCAAGGCCATTCTGAAACTTTACAAGGTTGGGCCTCAAACACTGTTTTGTAAGTTTGAGGACAGCACAAATATTTTGTTTGAGACGCTCTGCTTGTTTTTGTAGCACCTGAAGACGCCCCCCAAGAGCGTGCTGCTCGTGGGCCACTCTATGGGCGGTCTGCTCGCCCGGGCACTCTTCACGCTGCCCAACTTCGACACGGCTCTGGTCCATCTCATCATCACCCAGGCCACCCCTCACTTGGCCCCGGTGCTGGTTTTGGACCATTACCTGCGGGGTAAGCACCACGCACGCGCGGAGTTGCGGCCTATTCTGACCCGTTGTCTTTTTGCCGCCAGATTTCTATTCGGCGCTGAGGAAAAAGTGGGTGGAGCAGGCGGACGGGCTCAAGAACGTGACGGTGGTGTCCATTGGCGGCGGACACCGCGATTTCCAAGTACGCTCGGGTCTCACCTCCATACCTTGCGCTCCGGGAGACCCTACAAAGTTGTCATTGGTGGTGAGTTGAATGTTGTGCGTCACCAAAATAACATCCCAAAAACAAACCAACATTTGGTTCCACCTGCATTTCAAAGTGGGATGATGAGTTTTTAGCTTTTTAGCCTATACACACTTGGCACCTCCACGACAGGAAATCTCACCCGACCTGTTTTTCTTTCTGCCTGTTACTTGTTAACACGTTTTTTGTTTTTTTGTTTTTTTCCCCCAAGGCCACTGCAGTTCCGAGGACGTGGGTTTCCACTGACCACCTATCCATCGTGTGGTAAACAAACAACCCATTCGTTATTATTTTTTAATGAAGCTATCAAGCAGATGGTGTATGTTCATATTTTCCCAACCAGGTGCAAAGAGCTCGTTCTCGCTACGGTCAGAGCTTTCTATGACCTCATCGATCCCAACACAAGACAAGTCCGTCCGCCGTGGCTGGTTAAGTTTGATTTAAAATTTGGCATGTAACTCCATATTTTTTTTTTTTTCTTCAGTTCACAAACAACCTGGCTAAGAAGAGCGCTGTGCTCAAACACCATTTCATGAGACACTCTGCCCAAATGTTGGGAGACACTCAAGAAGCCGCTTTTTCCCTGCAAGGTGGTTTTATGTTTACCCAATGGACTCGCATCCAGTCATGTTCATTTTCTAATTTAAAAAGATATTTTGGATGGTTTCAGATGCCGAGGAGGCTTGGAGCGAAGTGAACACTCTGCGTCTGGCATATCGCACGCCAAAGGTATGCTACACAATTTGGCATGTAAGATGACTTTTACTGCCTTTACTGCAAGCACCCCGCTGGGCTCTGCGCTTCCAGGAAGCCGAGGTCAAATACTTTGTGTTCGCCCTCTCCAGTCGCAGGAAGGCCTACAGCCATTTCTACTGTCGGAGCAGCAACTGGGTGAGTTGCGCGGAAACAATCGCAACTGCGCTCCGCCGTAGTTAGCCAATGAAAATATCATCCGCACATTAATTCATTTGTGTTCGCCAGGACATGAGCAGCTGGGTGTACGGCTGCGTGCGGCAGAACGCTTCTTTGTGGTAAGCGTGCCGGCGCTACTCAACCAACGGCGACATTCCACGCGTAATGGTGTCGCCGTCCTGTAGCGCAGTAGAAATCTTTTTTTCCGCAGTGAGCACGCGGTGGATTTGTCCAAGGCGACGGAGCTTCTTCCTGCGTACAAGGTGATTGGAGGACATTGGCTGTCTGAGCGCCGCTCGTGCCGCTTGTTGATTTGCTCTGTCCGGCTGTCACCCTCTCCAGGTGCTGACGCTGAGCCTCGGCGACTTGTCTCCGTTCACTCATCTGGTGGTGTCGGCCTCCAACCCCAACGGCAAACAGGTGGCGGCCGCTTGAGCCGAGATAAGCGTAACCCGAAGTCCGCTTGCACTTGCCTGACCCGCGTTGTGATTTGGTGGCTCGCAGTTCACGCTGGAGTGCGAGTGGCAGCGGCAAGAATCGTTGGCTCTGTCGCTTCCTGTCCCGCATGTTCTGTCCTTTGGTGAGTTGTCTGCGCTCCATCGAAGATGAGACGACATTTCAAAATACATTTTTTTAGGTTTGACACTCAGCGAAGTCACCGTGAGCTCCAGTGGACTTTTCCACAGCGTCAAGCTGCAACACTTTCACGAGGTACGCGGCAAGACGTGATCATCGTGTCCCGGTTTTGTCGCTGCAACCCTGACATCTGCCGTGTGTGTGTTTAGGTCTATCAGGCTTTCAGGATTAACGTCGCAAGTGAGTGTAAGCGAGACAATGGTAAGCCTTGACACTCTTTAAGCAAACCTTTGGGCAGTAGGTGGGAAAAAAACCTGACTGCAATTTTTTTTTTTTGCTCAGTCTTTCGATTGCCAAGTGTCTACAGAATAAAGGTGCCGTGGTTCTTTGAAGATGTTTTAACAAGCGCCAGGTGAGTGATCATTTGTCTCCGCTGTCATCCGTATTCACATTCTTACCCGCTGCTACGCACGCGATCGTTGCGCCAGTGCCCCATCGGTGACGGAAATCTCAGCGATGCTCCACACGAATCGTCCTGACAACGAGTCCAGTGTCCACCTTCAGCTCCACACTGCCCCCAACTGCCAGTATAAGGTTGCACATGCTAACGTTGAAGCAGTTCCCATGTGAAGTGTCAGAAATAGAACAAAAAAAAAGTTTTTAATGAGGACCGTCTACTTTGAATTCTGAGCTCCAATCTCTTCATATTTTGTCTTTATCCAGGTGTCAGTGAGGACGTCGTTACCCAAGGTGTTGGGACAGGTACTTGTTTTGAATTCTCTGTTTTATGGGAAGGAAATGAGATGGTTGTTGGGATTTTATTCTTTTCGTATTTTGATACTTTTGGATCGCTAAGCAGGCCCTTTAGTCAAAATCCTGTCCGTAGCAGGAGAGTTAAAGTGGGACAGTCCCTGAACGTCAGCCCCGGCCTCGCACTCTTGACAGGCTTTTCTGTTGAACTCCTGGCACAGATCCTGCGCTTCTTCATCCCCATGGTGCCGGTGTACACCACCGTAACTCTCCTGCTGGCCTGCGGCGCGCAACTGTCCAACATCTGCAAGTCGCGCCGAGCTGTGTCCATGAGCCTGGCGCTCCGTAGTGGCCTGCAACCCCATAAAGTCAACTTGTCCGTTTACATCCTCCACATCCTCTTCAGGTGGGCGCGCCGCCGCCGGCGTGGGCACATCAGCCTCGTTGAACGTCTTCTCTGCTCATCAGTTGTAGTTGGTTGAAAAACACGTGGACGCTGCTGTGCCTTCCCATGATGGACGTGGCCCCGCCCATCTTTCCCGACACGCTGCTGGACGACGGCACGGTGCCGTGCGTCGAGTGGCCGTACCTTCTGCACCCGCTCCTGTACGTCATCGGCGCAGCCGTGGCCTACTGGGGCACCGTGCTGCTCCGACTCAGCACGCGGCTTCTTTCGTTGCTCTTAGCGCTGCTGCACAGGTACCAACAATTAAGTCTTTTTTTCGTCTAGTAATGCTTGTCGATTTTGGATTGAATTCCACTGACGACCACTGGATGGAGGCAAACTATTTAGTTGAGTCGGGTACATTTCAAAGAGCAATTAAAAAAAAAGTATTTTGTTGAAAAGTAATGAGTAGCATCCCCTGTAATCCTGCTTTTTACGCCTACAGTTGATGGTTAAACATGCAGCATGGACATTTTTGGTGTATCAAAGAAACACAACAACAAGGGGTTCTTATTAATTGTTCCCGTACCAGATCGTCCATCTCAAGACACTGCGGCACTCTGCGCCTCCCCGCTCAGCTCATCATCATGGTACTTCTGACCATTTTGGGCTGGAACACCTGTGGAGCAATTTCAATCATGGCTGCCTTTGGCATTCACCTGTACAGGGTGAGTGAATGAAAAAGAAAAATGTCCCTTTCTAGGTTTTTGTTTGAATCATAACACGAATGTGCCCATTGTACATCATGTCAAAAGGTCTTTGCAATTGTGTGTCCAGGTACTGAGACTACAGATGACAGAAAGATCCTTGCGTCACATACTCAATCTGGTGAGAAAAAAGTCAACCACGCAATGCAATTGAGCACAGCCACAAATTTCAATTTTTCCCGCAACCGCTTCCAGGCCCCTCAGACGCACAGAAAACATTCCGGAACGGAGTCCAGAGAATGCGAGAGTGCGCCGCTGCTGTCAGAGTGTGTTTTGCGGGAAATCCGTGATGACCTGCAGCTCCACCTGTGTCTGTCGGCGCTCTTCACCGTCCCCGTCGTCCTCAGCGCACCCTCGCTCGTCTACTGGAGCCGTAACCTGAGGTGCATTTCGGCACTATAACCAGTATTCCATATTATTTGATTTTTCTAATGCAAAGTTCTGGACTTTGATCTCAGGGAATCTGCGGACAAAGTCAAGATCCTTTTTTTTAACGCGATGATTTACTTGTTGCTCTCTGTTCTTTGGCAGCTACTCCACCCAGCTGAATCAGGACCCTTATTGGCCGTACTTTGTCCCCCTGTGCGGCATCTACTTGAGGCTCGTCAACTGCGACAGTCAGCGGCTCACCGACAGGTAGGTGCACGCACACACGCACGCACGCAGAAATACAGCCACAGCATCCCAACATAGACTTGCCCTTTCCCTCCCCCCAGTAAACTGCTGCCCCTGATGTCATTTCTCCTGTTGCCCGTGTCCATCGCTATGGTGATCTTCTGCCCATTCCATCTATACAGAGTGACGTACTTCCTGTTGGGAGCCCTGGCCCCCCTGGCGTTATGTTGTCTCTGACGGTAGTTGTTTCTGTTTTTGGGTTTCTTTTTTTCTTTTCTAACAAGCCTCGCCACTCAAAGGTCTTTTTTGTGAACACTCAGTGGAGCAGAGCCATAGATATACATGACTCGGCGAACCACACTGGCGCCTTGACTAACGAGCGGTTGAATTGCCAAAGACGGCCGGGCTCGCGAAAGTTGCGCTGATGTCGCAGTCGTCGTAACCCTTTAAGCAATGGCGATGTCGCACACAAACGGTGCAGCAACACATAGAGCGGTGGGGCTCCAGTGAATAGCGAAGGTCCTCTGAAAAATGTCTGAATATTACTGTGCCTTACTGAGCTCAGATGAGACTTTTCTTGGTGCATTAGATTTTTCGGCAGTATTTTTAAGCAGTATACTGCCCTCTAGTGGAAAAGGAGCAGTACAACGTCAATGGGCGTGGAAGCGTCAAATTAACATTTTACATTCTCTGTCATTTAACTATGTTGTTTGAAGTGCAATTTTTCTCATCACAAAAAAGCTGGAACAGATTATCGCACCGGAACGTAGACAAAGGATTTGAGATTTGGCACTCGTATCACGAGTCAAGGCACCACTGTACCTGCCAAAAAGGAGCAAGCCGGTGAGCCAAGTTTGCCTTCCGCTGTGTGTCTATAGCTCTGCCCCAAGTAACACTTGGGATGCGTAAGCTCATCGACAGGGCTTGAACCCTGTGAATGTTTTTATGATTTTTAATTTATGGCATGATACTGTTCACTGTGTATAAAGTCCTACACTGCCTTTACCGACGGACTGTTGAAGCTCAGCCTCATCTCCTGCCAGTCGTCACGCATTCCAGCCAGGCCAAAGTCGACGCCGCACACAAGCCAATGCAGTACACGAAGAACACAACGGGAAGCCTTCATGTCCTCGGTAACCTCTCCTCCTCTTCTTCTTCTCTTTTTCAATGTCCTCTCTCCCTTGTCCTCCTCCTCTCCTCCGGCGGTCCCCAACCCCCAGTTGCTCATTCACATTGAATCAAAAGGACATAATGAAGGAAAAAGTTGACTTTTGAATGTGACTTGTTGCCCCTCCCGTCAAATGCAAAATGACACAGCCAATAGTTTTTGCACAGTGGTAAGCTGTCCCCTTCTCAATTGTGGGGGAAAGCTTTCAATTGACCTCAGTCTGTGCGGACACCAGATGCCTTCACACGAGCTGGCTTTGGTAGCCTGCCTCCCACTAACGGCGAGGCAAATTTGTGATCCCTGCCACATGATTTTATTGGCAAGCTTCACACTTGTTTCCAACGCTATATGGACCAAGTCGCTGTCCATTTTACTGCCCGCTAACACTAAGCTTGTCCGACACTCGTGTGCCTCGCTCGCTCCACCCTCCCGCTCAGCAACGGCGCAAACGCTGTTGAAGAACGCAAAAGTGATGTTTGCAAAACGTGAAACCGTGCCCATGTGTCAGGCGGACTTAAAAGGAGCTTACGGGAGGGCTAAGCATACAGCGCTGACCTTAACACTTGATGAGCCGTGCGTGTGGAATCATCATTTCATTTCAAGTGCCTCTTTGGAAACAAATAACAGCCCAAGTGGTCCTTTGGAAAGGCAGAAAGTGGGACTCATTTGCTGGATTTTGTTGACAATTTGTAATAACCAATAGCAAAAGCTGTGTGATGACGTGCCAACTTTTGTGCTTTTGGTATCTGTTCAGTGTCTACGTGGACGTGTCCAGCAACACTGTTTTTAGTCTATGTGCTCAATCGTATTTAGACCTTCTTCGGATCTGATGATAGCTGATTTTCAAATCTGCCAAATCTGCCACTTGGTGATACAAATTGGAAACTGTGAGGCCGATACGCGTGGTAACGCAACACAATGTTTTTGTGCAATCGTGTCAGCGCAGTTTAGTGTTGTGGATCAAATGCAAAACTTTCACTCGAAATTAATCACATGGACAAAACCCTTTAAGAACCCACAAACGGTCCTCTGTAATGACTTGAAACTGATGAGTAATAAATATAAACTAAAATAAAAAAATTGGAGCGTTGCCTTTTTTGTAGTCCACCATAATTCAAGTGACCTGGATGACATTTGATGCACTCTTTGCACCAATTGATGAAGCTAAGCCACATTCAAGAAGACACGAGCTGAAACGTCAGCATGTCGTAGCCAAAAGGTAAGCAGAGCTGCATCACATTTTCTTGGAAGAACACATACTGATATGTTTTCTCTTTCCCAAGATAACGTGTTCATCAAGAGTTGTGAAGATGTCTCAAAGAAGGTAAGTCGAGTTGCATTTATTGGGGCACACATCTGCTACGCTCATTGAATCATTTAGCGACGAAGTGCTGCAAATGGAAAGGAAAATACTGTCCGTGCCATCTTGCTTGGAGCCATTTATAGTCGTCATGGTAACGAAATGGGGCAGGGACACGGATCGCCCCCGCTATCAAGCTGTGCTTTTTATTGGCATCATTATCCCAAATATTTCCTTTCAAAGATGCTCTGTTTCTGTTGTTTTGGGCTCTGTGGAGCCATAGCAACTAAAACGCTGCGTTGTTCATCTGCGCTCCCACTTTACGGTTCCCTCCATAAGTGGAAAGGCGAGCAGGAAATTGCCAAGTAGGCTCCCGTTGAGCGGGCCGCTGCTGCCATTTCCTGTCACTTTGCCAGCCTTGACAGATGTTTGCAAGCACCACTGCGAGTTTATCTTGGACTGCTCGAGAAAGTCTGTCCGCCTGTCCATCGGTCCATCCATCCAGCCAGCCGTGATCTTAATGAGGACAAGTGCTGTTGAAAACGGACGGGTGGATTTCTTTGAAGGGCAGTTGTTGGCCAAATTAGAAGAAGCCATTAGTGAGTGGGCAATGAGCAATTACTTGCAAAGTGGGAGGCTGTGATCATCCAAATTGGATTTAGAGGACATTTAGGAAATTGTCGCAGTAAATGCTGTGGAGTTGCACCCCGTTGCAATTATTTCCAAAGCAAATAGCTCTCGTCCACCCGCTGGCACTCGCCTTTGCATTTATAGGAAGCAGCCCAAGGCACACACATATGGTAGGACACTATTATATCTTTTAGAAAGTCGAGCATGTTAGACACTGACAAATTCCTCATGTACTTCAACCCACAATTTGTTTCAGCTAAGTTAAAATAAAACAGAGGTAATATAGTTTTTGTCAATGAAAAAAAAATATATGGGTGTGAGAGAACGCATGGCGTCACTGTCTTTAGAAAACCAAAACTTAAGTGTACCTAATGGCGTGTCCGTCCACGCTCCGCCAGTGTGACGTCGCAGCCGCCAATCAATTACAGTGATCTCCGAGAGGCTCCGCCCATTCCGGAAATGGACGAAGCGTGTTATGACAGCTGAGTGGAAGAAGAAGAAAAAAGAGTGGGAAAAGTCGCATTTCTGCCGACCAACTGATTTGATTTCGTTCTTTAAAGTTCGGGTGATGCTCCCGGAAAGCGGCAGAGGAGCCCCAAAGGGTGCAGGCAGGCTGTCGTTGGCACAAAATGTGAGCGCGGCTCAGACTTTCGGCATCATTTGGACGACACAAGTTGTGTTGTTTTATGTCAAGTAACGAGGTTTGTCAGGTTGGTGTTTTGTTTTTCCTGACGACTTTTACAAGTACCTACTGCTAATTTTAGCTTTGGAGACGGAGTGTACTTGAACTTTTGTATGTTGTCGACGTCATGTTGTCAACGTCATGTTGTCAACAAGCGCGGATAAATGCAAAATAGACAGTGGTAATATTTAGTTTTTAGGGTTAGCTCCCAGTTGTTTGTGTGATGGCGGCCAACTTTTTTGTGTCTTTTTCCTTAGTGGACTGCTGGAGTCTTCCAAAAGTGCATCTCTGCTGCATCATGACGTCACTGGAGCAAAAAAAATCCCTCTTCAGCCTTTGAGCTCTGGAGAGCAGCCTTGCTGGGTCCAAACCACTGCAGCGGTAAGATTATTATTAGTTTAAAAAAAAAAACTCTTACTTTCAACTGGTCCTACTCTGATGTAATTTTAACCCTCACCCTATACTTGGATATATAAATATCTTATTTCATAAAAGATTTCAAAGTAGGGCCGGGACTGGTTGATTTAAAATACCTGTCACCTATTTTATTAGCATGCTTGCTTGGAAAGCCCTTGCCTCCTCAAGGGGGCGCAAATTCCCCATAGAAACCCTCATGATCTATTTTTCATGACGCCAATAGAAAACCAATACACGTCCCCCCTTTTTCCTCAAAAGTCTCCGGCACTGTCGGCAGATATTAAAGTCAATCAATCCTTTTTCAAATGTTACTTTAGAGACCAACATTTACACATTGCCTATGGTTTGCCCTGCTTTGTTTTGCATTCTTTGGATTTATGTTGATCATGACAGCTTTTGGCACACACGGTCAGATGCAAAACAAAAGCGAAAGCTCGCTGTGATCCCTCTTTGCCCCGTTGCATCCCCCATCATGAAATATGAAGTTGACGAGATGAAAGAGAGGAAGGCGCTTATTGGCCGGGAGCGCTAAAAAGCAGACAAGGGGAAGATTCAACGCAGTAAAATGAACATCCAGCATTTAATGGGTGACCCTGCAGAATCGCTCAAGCTCGACTGATGCGATTTGAGGCTTGATGAATCTTTGTGTTGATCCAATGAGCTTGCCGCCGCAAAGCTCGCTCGACTTCTTATAGTTGGCCGTAGCCCGCGACGCCAACAGTAGCCCCATTTTTGTGGAGCGAGGGGTTGGGGGGGGGCAGCGCTACGCCTGGCCGGGCCCCTGTCCTGACTTTGAACCCGATTCCAAAACTCATTTAGCAAGTGTTGGAAGGGTTGGCGCTTTGGAAAGGCATCCTTGTTTGTGGACATGTTGTGGATGTCACGCTAATGCTTGCTAATGGAGTCTATTAATGGCGCCTTGTGAAAGGAGCACGCTGTGCTGGGGCACGCTTAGCCACGACCATTGTGGACGCCGTCAACAGCCGGCGGCCCCTTTCATGCCTTTGGTCGCCTCACCGGCACCGTATGGACGCCCGTTTGGTCGCATCGGCGCCCTCGGGGCGGCCATGGATGGATGGATGGATGGAGTTTTTCATATATGGCGTTTTCCATAGATGGCGTTCATATCCGCCCTTGCCCCGACAGCAGATGCCGCACGCTCTCGCTCCGTCTCCTCTGTGGACGCGGCAAACCAGCAGCTCGGCGTCTTACGTCAGCGCACCCCCGTTGGAGCGGAAAGTGTCACTTCCTTCTTCCCTCGCAGTGGCACCTAGAACACTTTGATCACTGACTCCTTGACTTAGTCACGCTCACAACTTACTTCCTTTCTATCCAATGCTCATACATGCCCATCTTTCTTTCTTTCTTTCTTTCCAAGTCAATGTTGTGTAAAATGAGGCCGATCAAATTCTACACGTCTTCGGAGAGCGTGTCGGTGGGAAATCTTCGGCCGCTGGCGTCTGAATTATTTATAATCAATCAGAGCAGAAACCCCAGCCGGCCGGGGGCTGTCGGCGCGACACGCCGCGAGTGCATTCGGGATGAGCCATTTGGCGAGTTAAGGCCCCCGTTTACTGCTAACTATTGCACCTAATGACGGAGTTTTAATTTTTAACGATCGATATGCAGCATTTAAACAAGTATCAACATTTGCCTTTTTTTTGGTCAGTGGGAGTGAGAATAAGATAAGAGAAAGTTAGCTGGCGTTAGTTCCCGTGTTGCTCCGCCCCTCCTCCGTCCGGTTGCTCTCCTTAAGGCCTTCTCCAAGTCCGTGACAGTTCGCTCTTTGCCGTTTGAGGAGCGCTGAAGGGCTTTTTTGTGCGCCTTAAACCTGGGTGGCAGAGGCTGGCATGTTGACACGCTACTTGGCATTTTGGACCTCTCCTTATGGCCTTGGACGCCCGAGTCAGAACACACACACAAAGTCTCTCATTCGCCGCCTCGTGCCAGCAGCAGTAATGGCTGGTGGGCCCTTGCGTCAATAAATAGTGATGCAGCTCGCTACCTCAACACGCACAGTCAGAGAGAATCCCTGTGCAGTGTGTTGACGCCTCCAACTTTGAACAAACTGAGAGCGCTGACCGGCCGACACTATTCTGTACCGCTCTTTGTCTTTATTGACGGCAGCACAGTGGAACAATGGTTGGCAAGACCGCCTCGCAGTCAAGAGGTCGCCAATCTTTCCCTTGCCGAGTTTGCACGTCCTCCCTGCGTGTCTTCGGCAAGTGTTCCAGCTTCAAGCCAATAAACGGATTTCAAAATGATCCGGGCTGTCAAATTGAGAACGGAAAGGGAGTTAACTCGCAGATGTCGAGCTTGGAAGGCGTGCGTGACATTCTGTCAGGTGCTGCATCAGGCTCAGGAAATGTGTAGAAAGAAAAAAGAACAAAAGCATCTTATTCTGAAGAGTGATCCGTGACAGGTGGTTGTGAATTATTCATGTGACGTGCGGGGAGCCGAGCGGGGACGTGTCGGTTTTATCCCGGGGATTTTTTTGTCACAAGGAGAAGACAACAAAATTAAGACGGCTTGCATTAGCGCTTTGTAAAGAAGAAAAAAAAGAATGTACAGTGTCGCACTGTCGACTATGAACGCTTGTGATTGGTCCTCACCTTTACTATCTAAAGAAACACTTTGCACAGTCTAGCGAAAGTCCCTCCTAAAAACATTTCTCAATTTTGCTGGCAAGTTTGATAGCATTACGTTCATCCTCTCACGGTGTCGTTCTGCTCAGCGGCGAGGTGGAAGGAAGGTGCCAAGAGTTGATAACAACGCTCTCTTTTGGAGCACAAGGGAAGCTCTTGTCGGCGAGGACACATTATAGCCTCATTATTGTTTGCCCTCGCTTTCTCTCTCTCTCTCTCCCTCCCTGGTTCTCGCTCGCTGTCTAGCATATGCGCCGCTTCTTTGTGGAGGACAAACGATTGTGCTCGTGTAACTTTGCATTTCGCTGGAGAGCGCCGAGGTTCTGTGACAGCTTGACCGGCTTTGTCGTTGGAGAGATTGTGTCGGCAGTCCAGATGTCCCTGCAGATTAAGTAACACACAAGACCTCAAAGATGAACCCCAAAGGCGGCACATCTGCTGCAGTATTAGTGCACAAATCAATTTACGATCCAAAGTGGAAAACTGGATGTTTACTTCCCACCGCTGCAGTATTTGTGGACCTCCTTGATGTCCCGTTGAGGCTGTGACCACGCGAGATTTGTTGTGTAGCCTGCGGCGGCGGCGGCGGTGGCGAGGCCGGTCAGGTGGCTCGCTCGGCGAGGATGTAATCCCGCGGCTTCGATAACCCGAAACAAAATCCAATGTTACACAATGCCGCTGAGCCCAGCAGAGCGGAGGCTTAGCGCCGGCTGGCTCTCGGCAGCCACAATGAACTTTTCCAGCCACTAATCTGCGCGGACGCCATGAAATCTAAAAATGGAGCCGCAAATCTGGACAAAATCGCCGACAGATCGGGTCGCCTCGTCAAATGTACGCAATGAGATTTTGTCCCTTGCTCGACTCAGGATTTTCCCAGATTTGAAGAGATCTCGTATTGGTCGGATAAGTCAAGTTTGGACTCCGTGAATTAAATGTGCCAGGCGTCCATTTTGTGCGCCAACATTGTCCCGCTTGTCACCCCGGGCCGATTGTCTCGTGTCGGCATCCATCGGGCATTTTCACACGATTGCGCCGGGGGGGCGGCCGCTCTAATGAGCGAGCATCCGTGCGGTGGCGAGACGCACTTTTCGCATGGAAATGCCATTGTAAGACGCCGACACACACGCCAACACCGGGCCATCCGTGGGAATGTTTGTTTGACCCCACAAAGATGCCTTCTCACACGGCCAGCTGGCGAGCCCAGGCTGCTTGGCCAGAAGGAAAATACCGGATAACTGTGAAGAAATAAGAAGACATGAGGCTAAATTTACAACTGTCCGCCTTGACTCAAACATCTCCATTTTTGTTCCTTTTCTAATGTGAGACATTTGAGTTGTTTTTGTTCAAGGCAAAATTCATCTCAGGCTTTAGAAAATCAGTGAAGTGATCACATGCCAAGTCTCCTGCTATGATGATTGATTATTCCGTGATGATTATACCCAGTGTGGTATTTAAAAAAAAAAATCTTGAATGTTATTTAAATCTCTCAGCTGACAATGTAAGTTTGGCTTTGGCTTGGGTGCAATCCATAGATCACCTTTTTTTGTCTGCTATTTAACAAACAGCTACGACGCAAGATGAGAATGACGAGCTTGACTTGCTTCTCCCTCAAACAAAACCTCAATTTTCGTCTTTTCAGCGGGCAATTTGTTTGATTGGGACAATAACGCTTCTGTCAATGTCATTAACCGTGTTCAGACCGCATGCTGGCAAAATTGGCGCCACTGTAGAATGGCCGTTTATTTACTTTGCTGATGACAAATTATATTTTCCGCACTGATTTGAGGGACATTACATCTGGGTTTCTTCATCTTGTGGAAAAAAAATACCTAAAGTCATTGTAGGCAAGCGTATTTCATGGACACAAAGAAAATCGAATAATAGTCAATGCGCGCAAACAATAACAATGTCAAATTCTATTTTTAGACACTATTAATAGACACAAGCAGCCCTGTTCTCCCTACACACGTGAATCGGGTCCACAAAGGCCATTTTGTTGGGCATTGCACGGATGGATCCCAAGGGGGGCCCCTCACCTCTTTTGTCCGCCGCAAATCAACAGTGGCCTGCCACCAAAAGCCAGCCCGAGAAAACCCAGCAAATCCAAAAGAAAGACAAATATGGCACCTTGCAAGCGGCGGATGACTTGGCCTCGTTTTTTTGGGACGGATTTGCCTGATGCCAACAAACACGTTCTCACGTGATGCTCCATTCTGAATTGTGCCCCTTGAACTCAGAGTCCAGTCTTTGTCGGCGTCTCGTAATGCAAGCCCCGCCCCCTCGTTTTGTCTCAAATTAACGATCCCGGGCACTTGGCTGGCTGCTGAAAGCCTCCAAATTGAGCCGGCGTCCGCGTTGCTTAATGGACGCCGGCCGGCCGGTGCACGCGGCGACCTCAAAGATGTTTTATCCGCCATCATGAGGGAAAAATAAACCATCCGCCAAATGAGACATGAAAAGTTTCCCTTTTAACCTTGCATTTTATTTTGCATTTCTACTGCAAATGCTGTGTGACTCACTTTTTCTCCCGGGCCGCCATGAGTCACTCGACAAGAGACAAACGCGTCGGTAGCTCGGAAATTGCCGCGGCGTCCTTGCGAAAAGGTGCCTCGCAAAGATGACTCCGCTCCAGAGTGGATTAGTGCGACCGATGAAGTTTGTTGACATCAGATGGCGGGGGAACTCTCCGTCCATTCGCACGGCTCACAAAAGAAGCTCAGGCAAACCCAAAGTTGGCACGTACGGCCGGGAAAAAAAACAAACCCGCTAAACCCAAAGCAAGTATCCCCTCATGTTCCCTTCAGATTGAGCGGATGATGCCAAGAACATTTTTTTTTTTCTTTTCCAGCTCAGCCCAGCTCAACTCTAGAGGAAGTGAACGATCAACTCCGATCGGACAGATAATCCCCACTGAGTCTTATTCGGGTGACATGTCCGCTCGACGCACGCTCGCTCACGTGGATATTTCAAATAGCCGGGCGGATTCAACGGGCGCTGGGAATTAAGACAATCCGGCCTTTCTTCTTCTGGCTGGCGAGCGAGCTCTTCAATGAATGAAGGTTTTTGATGTACCCAATGAGTCCGTGTCAACGGCTTTGCCAAAATACACTGCCGTTTGAAAGTGCGGGCGTTCGGAGTCGTCAGTGCGGACCTCCAAACCTCACCCGGCACCCAGCTTTGCCAAAAGGAACCCGACGCTAAACATTGATCGGGGGAGCCGGCCGATTGACGTCAGAGGGGAGCCACATGTAATAAATTCCTCCCTAATTACTGTGGATGCATTGTACCAAAAGGCCCCTCCCGATTTGCTGCTCCACACGTCATGTTCTTGAAGGCCTCCTCCGCAAACGCCCCTTTGTGATCTTTGCCAGGATTTGGAGAAAGCAAAAGCTTCTGCCTCCGCTACGTTCAGTTCCTGCTTTTCTCGCTACACCTGCTGCGCTCTTGGAAGACCAAATTGTGCCGTTTTGGCCGTGCACATGTTTCAATGCAAACTTTCTGACCCTCGTGGCGGAATCTGCCATGTGATGTCCACATGTGTCCAAACAGAGAGGCCCTTCTGTCTTCCCGCTGACCCCTCCACTGCGGAGGTCACGGCACATTTTTCTCCACTTTCTTTTCCACACTCGCACGTTTTGGGCCGGGCCCACTCGGGAACTGAATTTGCGTCAAAGCATCACGTTTACTCGAAAATGGCATGGATTAGGACTAAATGTTTGAGATATCCGTGGATGGCATGTCTCGCAGCATCCAGGTTGCTCGGGCGGGCGATGGGGCGGGGACTCGCAGCCTCTCGCCAGCTTTCTCTGCCATCTCCCCAAAGGTGGAGCTTTCCTCGTTCCCGCTTGTGGGCCAACTTGTCTCCTTGCCAGTCACGGCTGGCTTGGCGTTGGCCGCCTTTCCTTATTCCATGTGGCGTTCACGTATGTCTACCCGCAAGAAAGTCTGTCTCGGCCTTCCAGTCGACGTGTTATTTTTATCGACCGCACGTGCGCCGATGATGCCGTTTGTCGATTTCTGCTTCTATCAGACATCAGGAAGAAGGCCGGCCGCATTTTTTTCGGCACCGCCCCTTGGATTAAATCCTCTCCCGGACTGAGGCCCCACGTTCGCCTTTGCGTGTCTTTAAGCCCTCAGGCTGCTAACACCTCTGGAGTTGTTTGTTGCGGTTGCCACGGAGACGGTCCGTCCCTCCTCTCCATTCCTGTGTGTCGAGGCAAAGAGCCCTTGACCCCGTCTTCCTCCCCGCTCGTCAATGACGTCGAGCCGGACGGCACGGAAAGCTCACGTGGCGTTTCCTTACGTAGTCATCTGCACTTTTCAGATCTTTCTTTGTGTCCCATCTTGACTGGCTTCAGTGCAATGAAGTGATGACACTTTTGTGTGTGTGTGTGTGTGTTTCCATCAAGTTGTGGTATTGCCTTGCGCCATCTGCTCAGATGCAAAGTAGCAGCAGCAGTCTCCTACTTGTTCCAGTTGATAATGGCAAAACATAGTACAAGTCATCTCTTTGTGTTTTTGCTAACGTGAGGCCGGGAAACAAAGAAGCCAGGCTGAGCTTTGAATTTCCCAACTTGTGCATTTTGTGTGTGTTGCTGTGCAAGATGTGAATATTTAATCCGGTGCCTCCTTCTGCCATGTATTAATCATGGCGCGGTCTGCTCGGGCTGAAAATAGCGCCTAGCAACCCTCGAAAATGTGTAGCCTTTGTGTGTATTTTCTGCTCTGTTGCTTTTTCATGTGTGACATATAGCACACGGTCTGAAGCCCCCCCCCTTGCCCACCGCACTCCGTCTGACTTCAGGGGGAGGCTGGCAACGGCGGCCATGGTCTTTGCACAACACATGTTCACCTTTTTAAAGAGCTTCTCGCTCGTCTCTAATTTTGGAAAGCAACATTTTTGTTCTGTACCAAGGCCCACTTTGGATTGAGGTTCAAGCTTTTTGATTTGATTCTATCTAATGTTCCACCTAAAAACCAAATAAGGTTAAGTGGGATGATGGTGGGACGGACAGGATAAAAGCTCCGTTTGACCTTCAAGCGCCTCTCAAATATGTCCATAGAAGTAAAAAATATACTTTTAGTGAAGCAAATGAAAATAAAGGGCCTAAGAAATATTCGGCGCAGCCTTGTATTTGTGTTGGAATGAAAAAGCAGGACTGATGGCTAATTTGCTCGAGGCGGGACAAAGGGCGAAATTGTCCAACTTGGTTTTGGGCGTTAAAATGAGAAGACAGTCGTTGTTGCACCGGTTGCATTTTCACGCTGCTGCGAGCGAGGCCAGATGAATTGAGCAAACATAGGCTATGAAACGCGAGAAGCCTTAAGAGAGCGAGAGGGCCCATCTGCCCACTGCGCCATTTTTATTGGGTCAACCTACATGATATGATATTGCGCAACCTAGCCACTGCCGATCTACCCGAGGTTTGTTCTGTGTTTATGATCAACACATTTTGACTCCGGAAAACGTTGCTATTTTTGCAGGCCGCTTCGCACCTAGTTAATGTGACACCATGTCATTTTTTAAATTTTTTTTTTTAATCGTAACGCTCTTGTGGAATGATGCTGCCCGATAACCACGTGTGGTGTGTTTATCTCGTGCGGCGGAGGAAATACTGATAAGGCATGGATGGAGCAGATGGTTACTAATTCTGCTCGTCACATGCAACTACTATATTGTGCAATGCGCATACGGCCGTGGATTGTCCTGCCAGTCTGTTTATGATCTATATTGCCAGGCAGTCACGCGGCGCATCGCTCAAGCCGCACTCAAACAAATGACACGGTCGTCATTGGTCGCCGTGCATATTACGTATGTTGTTGATGTTGTCACCTTTGACATGAGCCCCGTATATTCTGATTTATAATTGATATAAAACCTGTCAGAAATTGCAATCGATTTTGTTAAACAATACGAAGTCACCTTTCTAACTGAATCTCCCTGTCGACGTCCATCCTGTCGGCAATCTCTCAGATTTTGTTGGCCGGCCGGCCTGCCTGCCTGCCTGCGATTGTACGGCTTAAAATACACTTTTGCCACATGCCAAAAAAGCTTTCTCCCACTCTGCACAAATTAGCAGCAGCAGCAGCCCACACGCTACTGACACATAGCAAGCTATCAGAGCACAGACGCCGCAAGAATTGAGGAGGAAGGTGGGAGAAGAAACTAGACGGGCCAGAAGACAGTCGCGCGTTACATTGACATATTTTGTCAGCCAAAATGTACAGGTCGTAAAGTCACCAAACATTTTATTCTCTCTATGAAAATATAGAAGCAGCACCAGGTGTGCAAAATCATTCAAAGCAATCGCTGTGGATTTGATGCACGCAAGATGGGTGAATTGGTAAGCGGCAAACTCCCAAGCCCCCTCAAGTCCATGCTAATTGGCTGCGCTTGCAGCGCATCAATCTTCAGCTTAGCAGGGCCAACATCAGCCGTGGCGTGGCGCGCACTTCAAGCAGCCATGTTGCGGCAGGAATTCGGCCCCCCGAGCCAAACCAAACGGAATATCTGTCGGCGGGAACACTTAGGAAGAAACAAGGCTGACTTAACTAACGGCTGGCAAGCCTCCCGACCCGCCGAGCCCAGCAGAAGTGTCTGCGTGTGCGCCGGCTACACAGTGTGTCAATATTTAGAATTATTTTAAGTGACGCAACTTGTAAACGGAACGAGCAAAGGAACGCCTTTGCGAAGCTCGGCGGCTCTCTCTCTGCAACTATTTGGAGAAGCAATCAGTGACCGCAGAAAAGTCACTTTGCTCATTTACACTCATTTGCTTTGATCAATAAATAATTCAAAATAAGTCCTTCATGATACATGATTTTTTTTTTCCCCTAAAGTGTCACCATTACCGCCCAACCTTTGCATCTGGGCAGTGAAACTCTAGATGGGCACCTGCACGCCTCCTGTTTGATCAGCAGGGGGCCGCCCGCGTTGCCCGCGTTGCCCTCGGGCCCGCTTGCCAGTTCTCCAGATGGGCCCGCAGAAACCCACCGCCACACCCACACGCTCCTGACCTGGCATGGAGATCCGTGCCTGCTGCCAGTTTGGAGTAGGCAGTATTCAGTGGCAGCTACCTCGAGTCCCCCCCGCCCCCCGTATATCATACTGCAGGGGTGTCAAAAAGAAAATTGTTGCAGGTCGCATCATAGTCATAGTTTCCTTCTGAGGGCCATTCTGGCTATCCAAGCCTTATATTGTAGAAGGTATAGGCTACACAACAAACGGATGAATAACTGGCTTTAAAATCAGAGGGCAGTAAAAACTGTTCAAATACTTTTAAAAGATCAATGTTAACATAAATTGCTAGCAATATCTGTATTTTATAAAAGTGAAGACAATTTGTAATTTGTAAATGTGTCTTGGCGGGCCGCATAAAATGATGTGGCGGGCTGTATCTGGCCCATATATAATATATATAATATTTATTTTGTCAATTCCAATGTGAAAGTACGGCAGTTTATCACGACCCAATTATAGCTCGGAGGTCGTGACCTTCATGTCAACATGCCTAGACGCACGCACGGGCACACGCACACACAGCTGTCAGCATAATGGCAGCGGAGCAGACAAAGTAGGCTAAAACATTGTCTGCTCTGCTGGAAGACAAAAACAAGTCTGGCTCTGAGCACGCCACCATTCTTGCTAGACCTAAAACAATGACAATGAGTTTTGCTTGGGATTGACAAATATGATGATGAGGGCTGTAACGTTTCCTGGATGTGTTACGCAATCTATACAGTTAGCCGTAAAATTTTAGTGCTCTTTAGAAGAACAAAACAAAGGAAATGTGACATGAAGTTTTCCTTTCCAAGTCTGAATGTTGCTTCATGCCAGGACATTATTGACTTTAAAGAGTGGCCAGGATGCTCCAGCTTTCTGGTGTCAAAAGTTTTATCACTCACGGCTGGTTTGACGCTTTGTGCCAATGTTAGGTGGACGTATATTGTCTACATCTGACTGCGGACATTCCTCGGCCCTCTTTGGCTTCCTCTGGCTAGTTAATGCAGAGATGTGTGTGCTGTGTAAAGGCTTTTAAGAACCTGAGCAGAAGCTTCTGGAAGCCATGGATAATGGATGAGCACTCGAGACCTTTTGCTTTACGTTCCCAAAGATTTTTGCTGGGCTCGTGGACCACAAAACCATCCACGCGCTCGCATAAAGCCTTTTTTGTGCGCTTGCTATTTGTCCGTCCTCAACGGCTTCGGGATAAGAACCAGGACGTGAAAATTGTGCCCTAGCTGTCGACCAATCAGGAGTTGGGATGTAGGGCCAGTTGTGGTTAGAGGCGCTTCAACTTCTCAAATGTGTACGATAAGCTGCGATTCATCGCTTATCTTCGACTCAAAAGCTACGCTACTCTCAAATCCAAAGCGATGCGACGCCGCCATCTACGGGGATCTGTTTGTCATGACAACATACTTGACGAATATATTCATCTGTGGCAGTAAAGGGTGGAATTACAGTTGACAAACGTAAAAAAAAATATCAAGAATAGATTTGCATGATGACTTCATATCCTGTTCTGTGACGTTTTGCCATTTTCGGTTAATTGCTCCAGCGTTTGCCTTTTGAGGTTACTCAAAACTAAATGTGTGCACAGGGGCAAGCGTAAGTGCCGACGGGCCGGCGTGGTCGCTGGCAGCTAATGGCTCTCGCTCTATTGCAAGCTCGGCGCGGGCCCCGGAAGGCATTAGCGTGGAAGGAGAGCGTGTAAAATATGAATGAAGGGAGTTCCTCGCTCCAGAACAAAAACAAATGTGTTTTGCAAACATTCGATGAAATCAGATCTTTTCCATGAAGACGCATGATGGATGACATTTTGCACATTTTCTTCTCAAAGACAGACATTTTTCTTTTTGAAATGTCGCGTCTCAGCAGGCCACATCCGTGAGACGACGTGACCGAAGTGGAAAGAGAATGCCTGTGTATTATAAATAACCCTAATCAATAATGAATGACAGCGCAGCTCACGTTTTCGGAGTCCCGGTCGGTACTTGACTCTCGGGGCGAGGATGAAAAAAAGGTCCACCTCCATTTCCAGTCTCCAAGAAAAATCAAAGTTGACGTTTTGGGCCCCGAACTTTGCCGAACTTGCCGCCGTATTTGCGTGTACATTACGAGGCCGATGGCTTTGCATGATTTATTCATCGGTGCTGTCTGCCCGGCTGCCGCCGACTTCGACATGCCTTGAAATCATTATGCCACATGCATTATTGAATGCGCACGCACACATGCACGCCGGGTAACTACAGGAGATATTTAGCTGGGATATGCTCACTTACCGCCTTGTCTGGTTCTCTCACCGGCCAATGCAAATTATGGCACATGGGCTCGATAGTTTTTATTTTTTACCTAAAAATAAAAATGCAATAAGTGAGCATGCTTCATCGCTCCGATCGACGCTCAAATCATCCCTCCCCATTGAAATGAATAAAACGCCATTAATTCGTTCCAGCTTCCTCAAACATCCCAACCAAATATTCAAGGCAAGGCATCTCTCCCCATTGAAATGAATAGAAACACTACTAATTCGTTCCAGCCTCCCCAAAAATGCCAACCAAAAATTTAAGGCAAGTACGTGATGCTCCTGCACCATTTTTGCTTTGAACATGTATTGGATGTATTCACTCCTAAAGCAATGGCATGAAAGCAATCCTATCCAAATCCGCAGTGATCTTTGCCCATGGTCCATGCTTCCCACTGCCTGTTTACCGTCACTTAGGTCGCCGCCGCCACCGTGTCGGGTCATTGCCCTCCAGCGACGGGTCGCTTCCCCGTTCTAAAAATGAAGAGCGGCTTTGCGTACTATTTGGGCTCTTATCGAGTTTGCGGAGCTTAGGTAAGCCTTTGACGTCAGCGCTGCTGATAAGATGTTTGTGTGCGTTTAGGCATGGTTGAAAACCTGGACGTCATCCGCCGTTCTACTCAAAAATAGCTCTGGAAACGCAGCAGGCGGGCGGGCGGGCAAGTAAATACATGCACACACACGCACACACAACGGCCACGCACAGGTAAACATCAAGTCGCTAGTCACAGATGTTCTCATACTCTATACACGCTGATAACAAAAAAAAAATATTTCACACTGCACAGTTTTGTGCCAGAAACGCCCGCGATAGGTGAAAATCTCAGATCATATAATTTATTTTTTAAGCCGCCCACATTTTGTTATCATGTTGAAACACACTTAAGATCACTGGAAATGTATTTCAATGCAAAAAAAAAAAAATCTTCAACAGATAAAACTGTGATAGGTGAAATTCACTATATGATGGAGTTCAAAAAATAAAAATAAAATGTCACTCAGTGGCTATAAAAAGCCTTCAAAGCTTTATATAGCCACTTTATGTCTCTTTTAATAGGAATGCAAGATTTTTTTTTTTTTTTTTTTAAAGCAAGAAAAGTGGTTACCACGTGAAAAGGCCAGGCAGGTGGTGCCCACTCATCAAGTGAAAGCGTCTGGAGTGTTTGTTGGACTGCTGGTGGGTAGGAGGAGGGCTCTGCCGCAACTGCGCATGTGTGGACCAACTCACACACACACACACACACACACACACCGAATGCGAGTCGCTCTGCTCGTCATCTGAAGCGTCCCCAAATAAAAAGCAACGTCGGTCAAATCTTGACAGGCGAGAAAGCAGAAAGTGACCCCCGCAGAAAAACAGAGAGAGAGAGCGAGTAGGAGGGGCGAGGGAGAGCGAGGGAGGGAGGGAGGGAGGGAGGGAGGCAGCCGGAGGGCAGACCTGACCGAGCCAGTGAGGGAAAACCGAGACAGAGTGGGAAAGAGCTCTCACTCTCGCTCTACTAGGAAAACAACATCGGTCCGCTGTGTTTGCGTGCAAGAGTTTTTTTCTCCCCATACGGACTAAGCAGCTCACTTGACTTTTCCACTTTTTCTCGCTGGCAGTAAACCGTGCTCCGAGGAAGCGCAACTGATGGGTAAGAGCTTCTTGTTATTGCTCTGTATGGAATGGAATGGAATGGAAAGCGTGTTTGCTCAACCTTTTCTGGAGCCTCTTGACGAAACTTGTTTGCGTTGCGTCTGAGTCAATAATGTGGACTCAATCTGGTTCTCTTGACGTTCTGGCGCTCTCGCTGTTGCCTGGCCGGCCCGCCGGGTTGTCGCTCTCCTCCTCCTCCTCCTCTCCTTGGATGAGCTGCTTGCTGTGTGTGTGTATGTGTGTGTGTGTGTGTGTGTACACACTCATTTGCTGCGTGGGTGTGCAGGCAGCCTTGAGTAGAGCCGCCAGTGTTTGTTGAATGGTCCCGGTGTGTGTGCGGAGACTCTCCTCCTCTCGCCGCCGTCCAAGTGGACAGAACAGATGGCACAGGGTTCGCATCTGGACCTCCCCGAAGCTTCTTGCGCTCTGCCGTGTTCAAAGGTTGACGGTCAGTAATCTGTCACAAATTGGCCTCGCCGAGGTTTGTTTTGAAAAAAAGTTGAGGCGACGTCAATTGGATTTTGAAGGTCTGCCTGGAAGTTCTCAGGTTTGCATGTTCACCCTGGCACGTTTCCAAAACATGCTTCATTGAAGACTCCAAAGCAACAAGTTGGTTGTTTGATTCCCTGAAGCCTAAGTTAGCTCCAGGTCAGCATCGTATGCAAGTCGTAGCGAGCTTCAAGAGTAGCTAGGCCTGCGCCATGATTTGCCATCATTTTGATTGGCGGTGAAACATCTCCGAGCCGTCAAAGGTGCCTTTGGCATCTCTTATCTTATCTGCAATTAATGTGAAGGATTTTTAGGGATGACCTTTGAGATTTATCAGCCAGCTGTGATGTCTTTTCAACCTTGCAAACAGGTACAAGTTATCGCAAAACCGTTGCTAACATGTTTTTGTCGTTGTTGACGTTTGAGCACATTGACCAAAATGCGATAATCAACCTTTGAACGGAAGGGTGGGGAAAAAAATGCTGAAATTGGTCAATCTTATTGATATGTTTACATCTGATTAACTTGATGAAATTAGCTTGTTCCCTATTCAAATATAAGGAGCACCCCCCAAAAATAATCATCCTTGGTGTCAAGATCTGCCACACGACCTTTACAAGTAAAACACACACACACTGATGCACCAGCATGTCTGGTCCGGCCGGCCAGCCGGCCCGCCACACCCTTTCTTCTCTCCTTGCCGTTCTGTTGACGAGGTGTCAAGTTCCAAGTGCCGAGCATGTGACCGGCTGGCTGGGCCAGTAACCAATCGCCAGCCGATTGGTCGGCGGGGATATGTAGGAGACGCTCGCCAATGGCTCGGAGGTATCGACGAGCGGCAGCGGGCCGGTCTGATCTTTACGAACGGAATGATAAACAAACGGATCGCATCGTTCCCTCGTTCGTTGGGATACCACGCTGGATGGGTTACCACGGTGACCGGCGGTTTGCTTTTAGCCGTGTCGAGACTTTTCCGTCCCGCTGCTCAACACGCGTCACGAGTGTCCGCTACAAATCTGCATTGGGCTGAAAAGTGAGCGACACGCACATGTGCGTGTCAATCAAAGTTCTTTTCACCCTTTTGTTCTTGAATTCATCAAACACTTGGCAGTAAGCTTTTCTTCTGCTCTAGTTGACGTGAGCGCAGCAGCACTGCCCTCGCAGGTGCCCCCCACCGCCACAACCATCCTCCCCATGGACCTGCGGATGGTTGACCACCATCATCATCACCGCCACCATCACCACCAGCAGCAGCAGCAGCAGCAACAGCAAACCCCGTATGGATTGCACCCGGCACCGCCCGACGAGCCGAACAACGGGCCCGTCGTCGGTGAGCGCCGTTGATCTCGGAGCCGCGACGACTCCGTTCGGTGCAGAGGCTGATTGATTGATTTTTTTTTGAAGGCCACCAAGAGCAGCAGCTGCAGCAGGAGCTGGTGGCTCTCAAACACAAGCAGCAGCTCCAGAGGCAGTTACTCATCGCTGAGTTCCAGAGGCAGCATGAACAGCTGTCCAGGCAACATGAAGCTCAGCTGCATGATCACATCCAGGTGAGGGAGCCTCAGCCACATGGTGGCGCAGTCCAGACTCAGATGTGACAGTCATTAATCGTCAAGCTTTAATCTTCTGAAGCAAACATCAAGGAAGTTTGAGTGAGCGCAAAATTTCAAGCAACCATTAATGATTAATCAAATAACTTCAATGATCTGCTATTGGCAAGCTAAATTGTGACGTTAATAAATTCCCGTCTGATGATCCACGCTTTCGTTTTGTCATCAGCACCAGCAGGATCTGATGACGTTGAAACATCAGCAGGAGCTGCTGGAGCACCAGCGCAAGGTGGAGCAGCAGCAGAGGCAGCGGCAGCAACGCAACGAGCAGCAGCTGGAGAAGCAGCACCGCGAACACAAGCTCCTGCAGCTCAAAAACAAGGAACGCGGACAAGAGAGTGAGTGGAATGAATACGATGGAGACGAGAAGCCAGGAGAGGCCGGCCGGCTGACTTTGCGCCTCCGTCTCAGGCGCGGTGGCCAGCGCCGAGGTCAAGATGCGGCTCCAAGAGTTTGTCCTCAACAAGAAGAAAGCCTTGGCTCATCGAAACCTCAACCACTGTCTGTCGGGCGATCCGCGCTACTGGTACGGGTGAGTCAGGAAGTTGGCACACCAGTCTCATTTCTCCCTCCGTTCCACCTACGTCGGCGTTCAGAACGCTCCACTTGACCTTGCAAATGGAGACGGGCTTTCTTTGAGTTGTTGAAGGTGGATGAAGTTCATCCCACGGCTGGCTTTTCAGGGGCCGCTTGTGTCCCACGCCAATGGCGGTGATGGCTTTCGTTGCTATGACAATCGGATGCAAAGCTTTTAAAAGCTCGCGCCAGTTCACGCGTGCCGTCGGACACGACGAACGCACGAGGCTTGCGGGTTTGGTGACCTTTGACTATTTTTGCCACCCGCAGGAAAACCCAACACAGTTCTCTGGATCAAAGCTCCCCCCCACAAGCGCTGATGTCAGCATACCAGCACGCAGCGCTGGGCACGTACGACGCAAAAGACGACTTCCCGCTACGCAAAACGGGTAAGCCAGAGCAGCGATCTGAACGGCGCTGAGAAATGCCAGGCATGAGGGCTTTTTTTTATTCTTTATTTTTCTGCCCCCTGATAGCGACAACTGAATTGAACTTGTTTTGAGTTGCGTGGTTTGCTACGCAAAGGGCGAAACATAATTTGCGCTTTTATTTGCGGACGTCTTGGCCGTGCCCCGCCCCGCCCCGCCCCGTTTGCTCGTCGTGTTTGGACAGATCCAGACAAATCCCCAGATGCTGTCCTGCCTCAACCTTTGCCTCGGGGAAACGTGCCGCTCTCGCGTCTCGCTCTCTGGCAGCTTGTGACATCACCAGCGCCGTGAACAGGAAGTGAGGAACACAGGACGCCACTGTTGTGCGCGCCTCTGACGAGCAACCCTGTCACGCACCGAGCGCTCCCCCCCCGCCCCTCACGGTGACCCATTTCAGTGATGTCCATGTGAATTATAGATATGCTGAGAATTATTTTCCGTCTAGTGAGCTCAGACAAAATGCAAGAAATGAATCTGCAGCCAAACACTTAGGCTGCTGATTAGTGTAAAAAGTTTGGGATCCACTTGCTGGAGGCATGTTTGATAGTGTGCGTCATACAATATTTATTTATTTATTTCCCATTTAGTTATTTTTCCATTTATTTATTTGTAGGAATGAATTTCCAAATATGCTTCGTTCTCTCGTTGAGCACATTTGTGGACCGTGATGAGCGTCAAAGTTACTTAATGAACCGAGCCAGTTGTCTGAATCAATTGTGCCGCCTGCATTTCCGGGAATTGGGCCTGTTGACTTTCGGCGAAAGTATTGATTGCTGCACATCTTGCTGCTTTTCCTTGAAAAAGCTGAATGAGTCAATCCGCGCGGGTGACAACAACTCACCGGTGTTCCAAACAGACAATCGATCAATATGTTTTGTCTAATGGAAGCAATTTCCTCCTTGATGGTCTCATCGAGGTGGGATTGTCCTTAAATGTCTGCAAAAGTACAAAGCCCACCACGACGTTGAGAAACACAAAAGAGCAGAACGGTCGAGCGTCCGACTTCAAACCATGTGGAAAATTCCATATTTGCTTCATGTGTTATTTTTAGCTTTGGGTATTGCTGAGATTGAAAAAAAAAAAAACTGAAGAGGAGGGAAAGTTATGCCAAGGGCAAGGGAGAGGCGGGGAATTAGCGCCAGAGACGAGCGGAGGTGAGTCAAAGCGCCAGTGTCAGCAGTAAAAGCAGTCTGGGCCCCGCGCACGCACACACACGCGCACACACAACGCGGCTTTTTTTTTTTTGCACGCTCGGCGTTAACGAGCGTCAAAGTCACGATGCCCTCGTGCGCTTCTCTCGACCTCCCTTTAATCCGCCGCTTTTTGTTGGCTCTCATTGTTTCAAACTTAGTTGTAGAAAGGGATGAGTCGAAAGTCGTTGTCAGGATGTCCACTGATCTCTGGGAAGAGGTCACCGCGTTTTGCAAGCGGCCCCGCTCGAGTCATTAAGCCGAGAAGAAAGCTCCTTCTGTTTGAGATTTTCTGACAGGGGGGGGAAGGGCAAGGCTGGGCAAGGGCCGTCATCCACCATGACGGCTAACTTTGTCCTTGTGCTCTTGGCAGCCTCGGAACCCAACCTGAAGCTGCGCTCGCGGCTCAAGCAGAAAGTGACGGAGCGCCGCAGCAGCCCTCTCCTCCGCAGGAAAGACGGCCCCGTCCCCACGGCCAAGAAACGCTCCCTGGATATCGCCGGTGAGCGCATTTCCACGGACGCGACGTTTGGCTCCGGCGAATCGCCAACGGCTTTTCTTTCTTTCAGACTCGGCATGCAGCAGCGCCCCCGGCTCGGGTCCCAGCTCCCCCAGCAACAGCTCCAGCAACATCCCCCACGAGAACGGCGTGCCCATGTCCGGCAGCCCGGGAGAGGTAACGCCACGATGGCTTCTCGCACACCACCCGAGCGCGGCAAACGTGCCTCTTCTGTCCCCATTCAGACGTCCCTGCTCCAGCGTCTGGTTTTGAGGGACGGCTCCGTCAGCCATTTCTCGCTTTACACCTCCCCGTCGCTGCCCAACATCACCCTGGGGCTGCCGGCCGCCGCTTGTCCCGGAAGCGCCGTAAGTGTCCAATGGCGTCTCGGTAAACGCGCACAGACGTCAGCCAAGCATCTTGAGGGCATCTTACGTAAATGACAGCAAGCCGCTTTTATTTCCTCCCTTCGGTATGTCTCATTTGACTTCCTTTTGCGTCTCAACAATGTCTGCCTTCTTTTTTTCTTTTCTTTTGTAGGCAATATCTGGACATCAAGACGCGGAGAGCCGCCTGGCCTTGCCCGGCGCCGCCGCCGCCATTCCTTTGACTCCCCCTTTCCTGCCCGCCGCCTACTTGGCATCTTCAGGTCTGGAGCGAGAGGGGGCGGGAAGCGGTGTGGCTGGCCACGCCCCCCTTCTGCAACACATGGTGCTGTTGGAGCAGAGCCACAGTCCAATGGGTCAGTACCGTCGGCAGTGAAAATTGTTATTTATTTCAAATTTAAGGTTCATAACAGATAAAAACAGAAAAGTATCGGGTCCCAACGGCGGCGGCGGCGCTTTTGTGTTTGTCAGTCGGCTTAGGCGGCCTGACACTGGCGGCGCCTTCCGTGTCCAAGCTGGCGCGGGGCCATCACCCGCTGGGTCGGACCCAGTCGGCGCCCCTTCCGCAGCAGCCGTGCGCTCAGGCCCAGGCCCTGCAGCAGCTGGTGGTCCAACAGCAGCACCAGCAGTTCCTGGAGAAGCACAAGCAGCAGTTCCAGCATCAGCAACATATCATCAGCAAGGTGCCGTTCTTTGCTTACTTGTCGTTTCTCCTTGTTAATCTACAAACTGCATCGTCCATCTTAATCTTAATTTAAATAATTATAAGATTGAAAAATGAGCAAAGATTATGATTTTTACTCTACTTTAGTATTCAAAAAAGATATTTTCTATATTTGCCCAAATGATTTATATGTCATTTATATTTGTAAATGTGGCCCTTGTACGCCAAAGTTTGTTTAAAGGTGAGTGATCCCCTAATGTCTCCAAATCCAAATGTACAGCGGGCAATCAAAAAAGTCTCCTGAGCATTTAGTCTGTGCGTTCATGTTCTGTTGGTCGCCATGGCAACTGTTCTCCCGGCGATGCTGCCTCCGTGTATGGCTTCCAGGAAATGTGACTCACCCTAATGATGGTGGGCGCGTGAGGCGCGCTGGTGTGCGTATGTACAGTAGTTGCGAGGTGCAAATGAGGCTTGGGCCAAGGACAAGCAAACGTGCACACGAAAATTACCTGAAGACTTCAATTATCTCAAGACCTCTTAACCCTTGTGCTTCTTAAGTCTCTCCACAAAAAAGGTCCTGGATGCTTTCATGAATCATTCATATTTAAATTTATTTATTTATTTTCAGTTTTTTTGTTTTTGTTTTTTTATTGCTCTTGACAAACTTATTACTTACCAAAATATCCAAAAGCTCTCATTGAAACATTGTGCGTTGCTAATTAGTGTGCAAGTGTGTGTGTGTGCATGGCGTGGTTGCCCCGCTCCCACTTTGCTTGCACTCTTTGGTGCAAAGACAGAAAAGGAAGGTAGTGAGGACTGAGTGGCTGTTTTGAGTTTGTTTGCAAAAGAAGGACGGGGATGAAGCAAGAGCCTGCGCTCTGACGTCAATGAACTGTTCCCTGGGCAATATGCCAGCCCCCCCCCCCTCCTCTTGTGTGTGTGTGCGTGTGTGTGTCTGTTGCATGCACTAACAGTGTTCCGCTCCGTGTCTGACCCACACAAACTCCTCGATGATGGACTAATAATTCAATCACACAATGATTCTTAAAAAAAACAAACAAAATATGCCTTTTCGCTACTTCCTCTTTTTTTTTTTTTTGGTAGCGCTGCCATCATGTACTCTGTGTTTTTCCCCTTTCACGCAGGCCCGGACACGTTAGCCATGCTTAATGAGTTCTGAGAACGGGTCCGCTCGAATGCTTGAAGTGAGAAATAATGTGCCAGTGTGACATTTCCCGCATTTTCCTTTCTGCTCAGATGATGTCCAAGCCGGGCGAGCAGAGCTCGGCCGCCAGCTCCACGGCGAGCGTGTCGTCGAGGCAGCACCAGAGTCACCCGGAGGAGACGGAAGAGGAGCTGAGGGAGCACCAGGGGCTCCCGTCCTCCTCGCCGTCCTCTTGCTCCGTGGCCATCAAGCAGGAGCCCCTCGACCCTCACGAGCAGGACAACAGACAGGCCGAGCAGGAGCTCCTCTTCCGACAGGTGAGTTTTTAAAAAAAATTTAGCATAAAAGGAAAATACCGAAATACTTTCTCACAATTATTATGCAAGACGAGGTGTTTTTTGTTTTTTGGTTTTTAATATAAAGGAAGTGAGGAGACAGCCAAGGCAGATGGACAACAAAACACCTCACTCGCACTCACGCTTGAACTATTCTGTCAGTTTCATTCGCACCGGAAAGTTATGCAACACCACAGCACGGGGCGATGGTGGCGAGCATTTCTGTCTGTCCCGCGCCGTCGATGCCGTGAAGAGAAAAGCCGTCTGTACGTGGCCCGCCATTGGTTGGCGGCCAGTCCAGGGTGTCCCTACTTTCTCAAGCAACATGTTTGCGAGCATGAGACCTTCCTCGTGTTTGCAAAGTCATGACCCGTTTTATAGACGAGATAAAAAAATAGCCCCCGGTACATTTTGAAAGGACGCATTCTTACGCAATTTATTTGCTAGCTTTCTGCGACCCACCGGTTGAGAATGTGCAAACACTCATGACACCAACAGATTGTGTTTGTTGATGGAGTAAAGCGGCAGCGGCGATAACATCTTTGCGAGACACGCGCACAAACCGACACGCGTAGTCAGGACGCCGCGTCCGCTTCCTATCTCGCTCTGGCCCATCCCTGCCGGCTGCCGACTCGCCGGCCTCGGCCAAATTCAATCAGACGCTCGGCCGGCTGTCGCCATGGCGCCCCCAGTGTAAGCGGACACGCCTGTCGGGATGGCAACGCACGAGTGCTTGATGGCTTGACTCGGGGAGTGGAAAACGCTCGCCAATGCTTACCTCAAGTTTCCATCAGATTGGATGTACAGTTGGACAAGGGCACTTTAGTGTCATTTTCACTTTTCACAGTTTTTTTTCCCCCCCAAATACTGTCGCTTTTTTCAACCTCACGCGTCAGCAGTCGCCATCTGGACTCACAGCTTTAAATATGTGCCCAGGGCGCCCTCTTATGGCCAGAGAAAGCACGCGCAGTCCCCACTGGCAGGCTGAACGTCCCGAAAACAGATGCTTAAAACCTCCGCTTGGGTCTCGGCGACTCATTGAAAAGCTGCATGTAAATGATTCGCCCCTCATTTGTTTGCAAGTTGACTATATTGGTGTACGCTAGAGTAGGAACTTTAATGCTTTAAGACGGACTAAGCGCATTTGGGGGATAAATGAGCAAATAAAGTAAATAAATAAAATACTAAATGCGGGCCCACCTCACTTAGCAGAGTGTGTTTGTGTGTGAAAGCAGCAAGCCCAGCTGTTGGAGCAGCAGCGCATCCAGCAGCTGAGGAGCTACCGGGCATCCATGGAGGCGGCCGGCTTGCCCGTCAGCCTGGCCGCCCACCGCCCCCTCTCCAGGGCCCAGTCCTCTCCGGCCGCGGCCTCCTTCGCCATGATGGTGCAGGAGCCGGCCGTCAAGACGCGTTTCACCACAGGTCTGTTGGGACTCATCGTTTTGCAAGGATGAGCAAATGTCAGTGTTTTTGCGTCGATCGCTCAGGTCTGGTGTACGACTCGTTGATGCACAAGCACCAGTGTATGTGCGGCAACACAAACAGCCACCCAGAACACGCGGGTCGCATCCAGAGCATCTGGTCGCGTCTGCAGGAGACGGGCCTCAGAGGACACTGCGAGGTAAAGAACTTCAAATTACATCATCAAAAGTGAATTGAATGTGATTGATTCATATAACAATCCAAATAAAATGTACCCGTTTTAAATGGCGTCCTTAAATACCAATATGGCTTAGTGTATTTGAAAATGATCCTCATCGATTACGTTTTGATTACAAATTGAATGGACGCCAGAGCGCAAGAGGGGCTTTCGCCAATAGGGGGCAGTGTTTCGCCAGTTATCGCCTTGAGCTCACGTTTCTGTAGTCCAACTTGAAATAGATGGAGACTTGTTAATTCCGTCTCATACATTCATCATTATCTCGGAATGGCTTTGAGGCACTGGATAGTTTCAGAGTGTGGCTAATAGGTCTTTCTTGTGTCCAGTGCATCCGGGGAAGGAAAGCCACACTTGAGGAACTCCAGACGGTCCACTCCGAAGCTCACGTTCTGCTGTATGGAACCAACCCGCTGCGGCAGAAGCTGGACTGTAAGTAGCGCTGCCATTCATTTCTTGCAACCTTTGCATGTCTTAAAACAAACAACAAATCGAGTGAGTTCTGGAGACGCTGCAGCTCTGCTTACCTTTTGTTTGCGTCTTTGGAATCCGGCAGCACACAAAAGGTTAACTTTGTTGTGCAATCCGACTGGCGAGTTAAAGAATATGCTATTGTCCTGCTGTCAACACTTTGTGTTTTATTTTCTTGCTCTCACTGTTTTTTTTCCCCCAAGAAACAGATCCTCTAAAATTGCCTCTCCCAATAGACCCCATTGATGTTCTTTTTTTTTTTTTTTTTTTTTTTAATCCCACCCCCAACCCCTTCAGCTTTCCCAATTAAGGAGTGGCCTTGAACACTTACTCACTCCTGCAATAGGTCACAAAGTCAAATGCAGAGATTTGCGAGTTATGCAGCAATCTGTGAGCGTTATTCTTTGCTTAAACTTGTGTTTGCCCTCGTCGGGCCGGAGCAGCGGGTCGTGGAGTGCTTGTGTATTATTTGCATTTTACAGTCTCTCCAATCAGCAGCGATCTCATTGGCTGTCGTCCGCACATCAGACCTAACAGAACCGCTAAGCTCACGCTTACTCGCTGTCCAGTCTGACGACCGTTCTGAAGAGTCGTCACCAGCTGGAATCTTAATTGCTGTTTTTCCCCTCTCCGCTCTTTCGCTCTCAGGTTCCGTCAGTCCCATGTTTGTGAGATTGCCATGCGGCGGCATTGGGGTAAGTTGATAAAAGCGCCTCATTAAACACGTCTGGCCTAACACGCTTAATTGTGTTGTTACAACAGCAGTCGAATGTTTTTGGGGTAAACAAATAAGTCCTTGACTTGCAGCAGCCACTCACTCTGCGTCCCCCGCCTCAATAATAATTCCATTACAACACCCACGCGCACAATCTTACCACACTGGCACGCACACACACACACACACACACACAGAGCCCCCCTCAAGCACCGGAGGCAACAAAAGCTGTTGCTCGCCTTTCCGCTGTGTTTGTAATTGTAACCAGATGTGTTGTGCCTGAGAGGTGTGTGCGTGCGTGCGAGTGTGTGTTGTTTGTATAACAGTGTGTTGGGAAATTAGCGGGACAATGATTTGCTTTCTTGCCAAGTTTCAAGCGGCCGCGGCGGCGTTTACCTGCGGCTCGATGTGCACCTCCATTAAGAAAGTTTTTCTTCATCTCGTCTCCATCCTCCTCCCCTTTCCTGACCCCCGCCCTCCCTCCCTCCCTTCGTCCCACGGGCCTTTACGGCTCACTGTGGTGGGAACAATAAGCGCCAGAGCTGAGTTCTGCTCTTTATAACGGCAAATGGAGCTAAATTGTTGTCTTCCTGTCATACACATGCATACAAAATGCACACGCTGGCTCACAGAGGAAAGGGGGGCTCAAATTAGCCTGTCAGCCTGAGGAGAAACATCATTCCATCACAGCAGCACGCTTTTTTTTTTTCTTTCTCCTTACATCATGCACACGTAAACATGACTTCTTGCCTTGAAGCACCAAATCTTGGCCCTTTTCCCATCCTATTGGTCCCTTGCAAGCCGACTTGAATACAATTGCCAGCGATGGATTCCTCTCAATGCTTGCTCCTCAAAGACCCCAGAAGTTGTTCACGCAATGTGCTCTTGCCAAATGCATCTATGAGGAGATGCTGTAAGCAACACAAATGGTGGCGCAACACAATTAAACAGACACTATGTATTTTTATCCTCTTTATTTATATATTTTGTTATCCTCTGTGTGTGTTTTGCCAGGTGGACAGCGACACCATTTGGAACGAGGTCCATTCGTCCAGCGCGGCTCGACTGGCCGTCGGCTCGGTGGTGGAACTGGTCTTTAAAGTAGCGTCGGGAGAGCTGAAGGTTGGTCCATTCACATGTTCAAAATTAGTTAGAGCAAACAAATTAGGTTCCTTTGGTTAGTTGATGAAGATTTCCTGCATTCCATTTGTCGGTTGAGGCCATTTTGAGCCAGACCTTCGCCATCCCACGGTGCCCACCAGCCAGCCAGCCAGCCAGCCAGTCAGCCAGCCAGCCAGCCAGCCGTCCTTTGTCTGGACGAGCGGCTGCTTAGCGTTTGAAGGCAGCAGGGCGCCGCGCGGCATGTTGGCCCTTCCCACTAACGAGCCCCTTTTATTGCACCCACGCGGCGGCCACCTGCTGAGCAGACTTGGCGCTTGCCGTTAGCTTAGCACCCACCTTTGCGGGCCGCATAAAATGATGTGGCGGGCCGTATCGGGTCCCCCGGGCCTTGGGTTTGACACCAGTGTCTTAGGGCATTACAATTGGTTCACACTGTTGTGTGTTTTTTTTTTTTAAATAAATGGAGATTGACTGTCGGGAACATTTGTAAATAGCAAAGAAAATGTCGATTTAGTAGATTAGTATTATCCTGGTCCGCCTAGTGGTTACCACGGTTTTGCCTCTTAAACATCAACAACTTTGTTTCCAACTAGGAGTAGAAGCGCACGTCTTGTGTGAATATTATGAATGCGAGGTTAAAGTTGGCTGTTATTGACTTGCCCTCGGCTTAACCTGAGTTTAACACATGCGCGTGCACACACACACACACCAGCTTCCACACGTGGTCGTCTGAGGAGCCCAATGAGCAAATTCCACCTGCGCCAACAACTGTCAACGCCGCAGGACGCCGTAAATCGTCTCCTCTCGCACTTGGCCGCCCCTCGCGACCGTGTTTGTTTATGTCCCAAGTGACGTTTCAACGTTTGGTCTATTTTTCTGCTACTTGGAAAAATAACGTCGCTCGTGTCTCTCAGCCGTTTTTTTTTTCTTTTTCTTTTCTCAAGGCAGCTGTACAAGTTGTCTGTGGGCTAATCTCCCGACTGGCTGCTAATCCACAGCAGCTGCCTCAACATCATTAGTCCATCTTGCCTCACTTAACATCAACCTGGACATTTATCTCATGTCCCCTTATAGCGCTGGGAGTCCCCCAAAAACACTTGCCTTCAAGAAAAAAAAAAAAAACACTTTTAACTCACTGTGGTGTGTGTGTGTGAGTCTGCATATGTATGGGCCCAAAACGGAAATTTTTGAGGCGCAAGGAGATGATTTAGCGGTGCATAATGTTAATTGACTTGCCAATCAATATTCGCCTTTCATAATGCTGGGCAAATAAAAAAAATATATAAAATAAATATTAAAATAAAATATTTATTTCTTTTTAAAATGAACAAATAATAATAATAATGAATAAATAATAATAAAAAATGTACTGCTTGAAAATAGATAAAAATATGAAAAGGCACTGGCGTGACCTGCACTTTGTTGTCTTCTGCCAGAATGGTTTTGCGGTCGTGCGACCGCCCGGACACCACGCCGAGGAGAGCACGCCGATGTAAGTCAATTGTCAGTGTGTGTGTGTGTCCTTTAAAGTTGGTGACTTGCAAAATGTTGACGTTGTGTCTCACTTGGCTCCGTCCTCAGGGGATTCTGTTACTTCAACTCGGTGGCCATCGCGGCCAAGCTCCTGCAACAGAGGCTCAATGTCAGCAAGATCCTCATTGTGGACTGGGTGAGTTCCAGACAAAACACTCCCAAGCGGCTCCCGAGCAGTAGAGGAAATGTGAAAATTGATCCTTTGTTCTCTCTTTGCATAAGCGATATACAGAAAAATAAATCCAAATGAGCCATTGTTGCTCGGTGATTTATTATTATTATTATTTTTTGACATTTTGTTGGTACCTGCTGTTTGAAAGGGTCGCCACGTTTCCGCACTCGTCGTGCAGCGTGCCGCTAAGTAGGTGAGCGGCCACGTCCTAAGCGGGATATGTCGGTCCAAAGGCTTTTGAAGCGCGCCGCGGTCGCGTCGAGGTGGAGCGCGAGCGGCCCCGCTCGCGGCTATTCTCAGAAACCTTTGAAGGGCCTTTTCATTTCCTCTCTGGACGATCATCCATCCGTCCCGCCAGCACGTTGTCGCGCCGCTCTGCCACCATCCAGACAACGGGGACATTTTTTGACTGGAGTGTATTGAAATACATTCTTGCGTAATAGATTCTCAAGTCTTTTAATAGACACCATATTGTCGACCAGATTTTTTTTTTGGAACTTGTATCCATTGCAAGGACGCAAGCCTACGATTGATCAGGAAGTCCGCCACGTTGGTTTGAAGGCCTGAGATCGAACTGGAATTCGGCCATCTTGGTTTGAAGGCCTGAGATTGAACAGGAAGTCGGCCATTTTAAGGGAATTCTGATCATCTTGTGCATCACTTGAGTAGATTTAGTTTTGATTAGACTGTTCGCGTTCACAGTGTGAGCTGACTGTTTTTGTTTTGCGTAACCAGGACGTTCACCACGGCAACGGCACTCAGCAGGCTTTCTACTCGGACCCCAGCGTTCTTTACCTGTCGCTGCATCGTTACGACGACGGCAACTTTTTCCCAGGGAGCGGCGCCCCCGATGAGGTACGACTCCTAAAATGTATTTCTTGATGAATTGCTCGCTGACTCGCTGGCAACTTTAGGTCGGCAGCGGCCCCGGTACTGGCTTCAACGTGAACATGGCCTTCACCGGAGGACTCGAACCACCCATGGGAGATGCCGAGTACTTGGCGGCTTTCAGGTAAGACTTCCTGTAATTTCTTGTCACTGCTGATTGGCCGACGTGAATAATGGAAAGAACACGTGTATGTTTCCGGCATGATGTCACACTATTTACGTAACTAACGCCGATATCGGCCCAAGACCGCCGATGGGTGGATGGATGGATGGATGGATGGACGGATGTATGGATGGACGGACGGACTGACGGATGGATGGATGGATGGATGGATGGATGGATGGATGGATGGATGGATGGATGGATGGATGGATGGATGGATGGATGGATGGATGGATGGATGGATGGGCGGACGGCCCGTAGCCCCAAAGCTTCCTCTTGTGCCACGTTGCGTTTGCAGGGGATCGCGGTTGAGCCGCAAGAAAAAAGATAAGATTATTGGCTGTAATGAAATCCAGAAGCTCTCTCTCTCTCTAGCTCGCTCTCTCTCTCGCTCTCATGCTGGCTCTCCCCTGCTCTCTTTTGGCTTGCTCAATGAGAGGGGAGAAGAATTAAAGTTAATTGAAAGCAGCTCTCCTCGGAGCCAGATGACATGGCTTTGAAGTGTTAGTGTGCGTGTGAGTGCATTTTTTTTCTCGACTCTCTCATTCCCTCTTCTCTCGTCTCCTGCCCTGCTCGACGTTTTTTATGAACGAAGGGGGAAGCCCTGAAGCTTTGGCAATGGAGCTTATTGTTGGCGGCTCTTGCTGGACTTTATACCAACATGGCTTCTTTTGCACATTGTAAAAGATGATTACACGGACCTGCAGTTTTCTTATGAAGCACAGCAAGCATCTGCAAGAGTGTCCGTGACAAAAAATGGGCTCTGCATGAAGAACGTCATTCTCAAAGATAATAGATAAATAAACAAAGCGACCAAACTGCAGATCCTATCTAAAAAAAACTTTCAAATGGAGCCACTTGCATCTCTGTGAAATTTGTTCCAAAAACACCTACATGGTCAATAGATCAGTCTTCCTTCCAAATTCCATCTTCCTCCCACATGCCAGTCTGCAAAGCCATTGCTGGAGCTTCTTCCTGCCGAACATGTCGAGGTTTGATTCCGCTGGGGTGGGAGGGAGGCACCAGTCATTAGAGCAGCTGCTTTTATCATCCTCATCGCTCAAGGTTGGAAGAAGAGGACTTCCGAGTAAATGTGGCGGTCAAGGTTTTTCCCTCGGCGAACAGCGAATCGTCACCGTGCCCCTAAGGCCTTTTGAAACTTCCGAAGATCTACGGCGGATCCCTGTGGTACTCCGCCGCTCCCCACGAAGCAACACTACACGCCTAAATGTCAGCTACTCCCTCGTTCCCCTCTCGAAAATGTGCGTTCAGAGCCCTAGCCACGAAAAGTCGCCAGGAACCACGTGTTTGGCCCTGTGGTGAGCGCTCACCAAGCGAATGAAACATCAATGTTAACTTGCGGTACGCGAGGAACAGTAACACACTTTTTAACGGCTTTATTCAAACACTGTCGGTCCCCGTCGGATTGTGCCGCTTGGATTGAAATGGAAGCTCGCTCGCATTTATTGGCCGCGGCGTGTCGGCCAACCTGCAACAGTCGCTGCGTGTCAACAAAGTGTTGTCATTGACCACACCCATCCCACTTTTAGAAGTATCTCCTCTACTTTACGTCCATGCAATTATAACTGGCCTCGCTCTGCTTTCTACTTAAGGAGCTTCTATTACCGCTTGCAAATGTTCAAAATTACCCTTTCTAGAAGGTCGTGTGGTGACTTTCGCTTCCGTGCACGCATACGCACAGTTGCTCTGTGTGTGTGTGTTTGCTTAAAAATCTTTTAGAGTTGAGCGGTGATATTTTGCTGTTCATTATGTCTCTCAGTTCTTGGTAAATACGTTCGAAGGCTCAGCAGTGACTTTGACTTGACTTGACAGAGCAACTTGCAGATTCCAGCCGGTTTGATGCTATCAAAAGGGAATGTCATCAATTTTGAGGGATCATTATTTGCTGATCCGGACTTTGTGGTTTTGATTGCGCTCCGGAATGGGTGGAGTGACAGTTCTTTTCTCAGGAAACGTTGTGTTTCTTGGAGCTCTCGACGTCTGGCCTCGTCGGCGGCCGTATCGTTCCGCCAACCTTTTTGCATGACAAAAATAACTCTTAATGAAATGTGGCCACACGGGACCGGGAGATAAAACTTTTGGCGGCATATTTAAGGTTTCCGCACCTGCCTTACGTTGTACATATTTTTCTTTAGGTACAAATTTGCATGGTGTTTTAAAGTTTCTGCATTTGCCTCGTAGGACGGTGGTGATGCCGATAGCCAACGAGTTTGCGCCAGACATGGTTCTGGTATCATCTGGGTTTGATCCCGTGGACGGACATGCTCCGCCTTTGGGTGGATACACGCTGACCGGCAAATGTAAGTTCACCATTGATTTGGTTTGCCATGTGACAATTAACTCATTCACTGCCCGCCCAGTTATAAACTGAACTTTGACGTCTATAGCCATCAAGTGAAAACTGCAGAAGGCCCTCGCTATACCATGTTTTGAGATCATTCGAACATGTTAGGCCCTCAGTGTGGAGCCTCGATTGCAGCTTCATCACAAGGCGTATATTGTAGCGTGAAACCTGCCTCATATTCTGGCCACCTTTTGGCCCCAATAAATCCACAGCGCACCTCTTGTGGATTGTTTCTCTTCTTTTAAGCCATGTGCAGGCCCACTTTTTTGTTTTCTTTGATCAAATTCCAGAAAGGAAGTGGGAGCTTCATTAGCCTCCCCCTGACTTTTTTTTCTCTCTCTCTCTCGCTCTGTTTTCCTGCATATCCAGGTTTCGGCTACCTGACCAGGCAGCTGATGGGTCTGGCAGGAGGTCGGCTGGTACTCGCCCTGGAGGGAGGCCATGACCTCACCGCCATATGTGACGCGTCTGAGGCCTGCGTCTCCGCTCTGCTCGGCAACGAGGTAAGATGAGAGAGAGCCAGGCGGGGCATCATTGGTGTGGAAAAAGAGAAGCCTCATATCACAGCTATTGTTTGCTTGTTTTGAAACATTTCACTGGGTTTCGTATGCAAGGCATTTCTTCTTTCGAGCTCGTTGTCGACACGGAGATAGAGTCCTTCACGCTTGACAGGAAGTCAGCAGAGGCTGCCAGAAAGACGGCACTGGGAGAGGCTTCCCGGGCAAAAGGTTAATTGTGGGCGTGTGTAGGTTGGATTCTGGATCGCGGCGCTGCGATTCATGGCGCTCGACAGAATAGCCGCCTCCACTTTTTTGGCTTAGCGGAGCTCGAGTTCGCACTCGGCTCCAGATTATGTAACCAAGTTAACTTTACATCTCTTGCTGTCCAAATGTGCTCCAGTTAATATTTTTTCATCATTAGAGATTTAGTCCCGCTTAGTCAGCCATTGCGCCAAGAGTTAGCAAAGCTAGCTTGTGCTGTGAAGTTAGTACTGAGGACTTTGCAAGTGAAGGACAACTGCTTCAAAAATTCTGAATCGGATCAGGAGTTTCGGCAGCCTGCCGAGCACCAGACGTGGCGGCGGTTTTTTTTTTCCCCCCCCGTCAGGAGGTCAATGGACGAGTGGCGCGTAGAGCTGCAAATGTGAAAATAGGCAGGAGGCGTCGAGCGTCAATTGCCCCATGGGGCCGCCCCGCTCGCTGGCCGACGCACATCTGAAAGCGGTTAGCCTCGCACCTCTTTCGGCGAGGTCAGTCCAGGCCTTGGGATCAGATCGGACGGGGAAATGAGGTAATTGTTTGAAGTGGAGCGTGAGGAAACCAACCTGGGTTATTTTCATGCTGCTTTTATGATGGATTCTGTTTTTGCATCATGCAAGGAGTTTCTAATTGCCCACTTGGAACGGCTGATGCTCTTTTCAAACATGCCTGAAGGTTTGCATGGCAGCAGCCCCTGGAAAAGTTTGGGGATAAAAAAAAAGCCTCTGACAACCAATTGATCTACAGACAAGAAATGTAATGGTCACGTCTATCATAACAAGCCACTTGGCTAAATTGTCCGGCATTGTTAGCTCGGCTTTTTGAATGTAGCTAGAGCATAGCTTCACAAAACTAACACCGCTTCAGGAAAGTTGAACCGTAACCAACAGAAAGCGAGTCAGCGTCAATATAATTGTCTTGATTTCTGGTGATGTCAGTCAGCAGCAGCAGCGAGGGGGGGCACGTTTAGATTGTCGGAATTTTGATACCTGACAACCGGGAAAAGGCCTGAAATATCCCTGATGGTATCAAAACAGGAAGCCAGTAACTGCTTTATCATAATATCAGCAAAGGTCCCCGTAATGGATCTGGAATGCGGCTGGAAAACATCAATGGCGCTTTGCAGTTCCGAAGAGAAAAAAAAAAGGCTTGGATGGTTTTTGGCTTTTCCCAGTTCACGAGTCAATCGTGGTCGGCTCCATGTGCTTTTTTTTCTTGCTTGAACGTTTCTGGATCTGTCAAACGACAGGCAAGATGGGGAACTTTAAATTGACAGCCAATGAGGTTGCGGTCCTCTGCAGGTTTCTTTGTTTCTGCCAAATTGCCAAAAAGCAACTCTTGCATTCAATCAAAGACCCATTTTGAAAGTTTCTATTTCTGCTTGACCCCTTTGACCTGCGTCGCTCGTACTTTTACTGGCCTTCCGAGTGAGCTAATTTATGATTGCTAGCAAACAGACGCATAGACGCACGCTTGTTAGCAATGATTTGATAAACAACAGGCTAATATGCTAATGGCTTGCACCCGTCTGTGCCTTTTTTGGGCATGTTTTTGCTCCGGTTACAGTAAGACGCTCAAATTCACCTGTCCCCTCTCGGGGCCCAGCAGTGGAAAAGATCACCTGCTTTGCTCGCCACACGCCGTTTCGCCCCGCTCACTTAGCATGACATAATCAACAGGTTTTGGTGACCGCTAACACATGTAGGCCGCCGCAACCGTAAACAATGGCCGCCTTGTGCGGCCTTTTTCTTTTGCTGAACAAGTGGAATCCCACCTCTTTCCACTGTTTTTGTTTCAGCCTCCCCCTGGAATGTTTATACCGGCGCACATTCCTCGCTCGTAGCTCGTGGCTTTCCGCGGCGTCTCACTGCGGCGTCTAGCTGCGGCGTGCCAGGACATCAGTCAACGTGTCGTAGAAGTCTTCAAACTGTTCTCGTCGTCTTCTTTTCATACCACCGACGGATTGGTGGACCTTATGGGTTTCTCTGTAGCCATTCCTGCCAGGTGGGGACCCCCAGAGGACCCTGACATGAGCCATTAAAGTTTATAAGCATGGGGCCCGGCTGTCAGTCATGCAGACAGACCGCCCACCCCACCCCCCTTCCGAGCGCTGGCTGAGGTGAGCCCCCGTGAAACCCCAGAGAACCCCTGACCTCCGTTTGACGGAAAGCTCAAGCGAGCGGGCTTCGTCTGGTTTTGACGGGCTGGGGGTTACGGCAAATCGTTTTGGGCTTGTGCCTGAAGGCTCAAAGATGACTTTGCAACCAAATAGTGGACCACTCTGGCTTGCGGGAAAAAACTCTTCAAGACTACAACAATATTGTCTTGTTTTTGAAAACGGTTCGTTCCGACGGATCTCTTTTCAGATACAATGGGCGGCTTCCGTCTCGCTTTGAAATGTTTGCAAAGTAGCCGTAGGTCACGTGTGTCCATGCACAAGTACCCGCTCCTTTCCTGCGCTCGTGATGTAGCGTGGCGTGACACGGATGGATTAAAGTATCCCTCTCCCTGCACTGCCTCTTCCTTCCACCGCTACGGACCCCCCCGCACACTGTTTGTTCAAATTAAAAGAACTATTCTGACCTGGTGGAAGGCAGCCAACTTGCCCTTGACATCTTCCTCTTTGGCTCTTGCCTGCCCGCCGACGGCCAACATGAACGTGTGTTCATCTCTCTTTGCAATCCACTTGATTGATTGGCAGCCAATAAGGTTGCGGCATCATGACAAAATTCGCCATGTAGTACGTGTTTGTCTACACGCGTATAATTTGGTGTGAGCAAGCAGTTTCCATGTCTGTGTCCTTGGGGTGGGTCACAGTACAAAGAGCATATTGTCTTTTATTTTGGTCATAGTTCTGCGAGTTCACATCCAGAGGTGAGCTGGGAGGAGAGTTACTGGTGGATCGCTTACAAATAGTGGTGCCAATTCAAATGCAGCAAGAATGCGCAGCTTGAGTCGGCCTCATCAGTGAGCTCATCACAATTTACAGAAGAGGCGCTCAAAAGACATCAATGAAACGAGCCAAAGCATAGACCATTAAACGTGGTCTAAATTTGCTACATGAGTCTCCATCTTTAAATACACAAAAGGATTGCAGAGTCATGTGGCGATGGCCCTCATTTCATTTTTTCCTTTCAGTTGGAGCCCATTCCTGACGAGGTCTTGCAGCAGAGACCAAACGCCAACGCCGTCCACTCGATGGAGAAAGTTCTTGAAGCTCACAGTGAGTGAACAACTGTAATTGTCTTATGCGTCAATGTGCTGTTGTATCAAAAATCACACAAAAGTCTGCATGGAAATCAAATGCAAAAAAATGGGTCATTTATTTTTAGGATTTTTTTTTTTTTGGAGGTTGTGTGTGATTCTTTTTTTCTTTTTTTTTTTTAAATGTATATTTTTTTTGTTTTATGTGTGGATTTTTTTCACACATTTTTTTTCTGTGATTTTTTTCTTTTTTTTTTCTTTTCACCAAATCTTGTTTGGTTTGCGCCCAGGTAAATACTGGTGCTCACTACAACGCTCTGCCTCCACACTGGCTTGCTCATTGAGCGAAGCCCTACGGCGAGACGCGGACGAGGCGGAAACCGTCTCCGCTATGGCCTCGCTCTCCGTCGCCAACAAGCACTTTGGAAAGAAGTACGTTTGCTCTAAATGCTTTTCTATGAGGAGGCCCAAAGACGTAATTGGCAAAGTGTCATCTCTGGATGTGCTCATTTCTAATGTGTGTGCGCACAGGACTGAAGAGGAACCAATGGAAGAGGACGCCCCCATGTAAACGTCCCCGTTTGCCTTTTCCAGCACTGAGACTTTGCCACTTGGGCCCATGTCATCGCCGCGTACTGGACAAGACAGGACAGGACAGGTCGGCACAAGTCAAAAGCATTATCTTGAAATGTACAAATGGAAACGAGTGGAAGAGCACGAGCATCTTTAGCGCCAGTACTTTTCCCCACGCTAGAGTGACACACGATTTTTTTTTTTTTTGTTGAACGCCAGTCAACAACGGACACAATACAGACGGACCAGCCGCATCCTTGAGCACGTTTTCATCAAAAGTGGTCGTGAAGAATGTGATTGTGCACTTAGGTTGGAACCTTCCCGCATTTTCCCCAGCTTCATTATCTGAATGGAACAAAGAGATCAATTGGGTGACATTTTTTTCCAACGTCTTATATGGTCGTTCTCATTCCAAAATGGCTGACAGTGTGGAAGAAGAGTGCATTTGTGCCTTTTTTTAGTTTTTTTCATTTTTGGGGGATATTTTTGGATACTTGCTTTGCCTTAAAAAGGGGCTCCAAAATAGCGGCGTCTCCCAATTCCACACGACTCGGCGACACATCGGGTGTGTGCATCACCAAACTTGCCTTGTCAACCTTTGAGGCTTACTTACTTAAATGGCCTTATTTTTTTTTTTATTTTCTTCCAGTCTCATCTTGGTAGGTGAGATCCAAACGTCCATTGGAGGCACTTACACGTAGCATGCACTGATAAATAGAAAGCCAACATTAGCGATAGCGTAGCTTTCAAACAGAGACACAAATTGGACGTTATTAATTCGGTTTTACGTTGTAACGTGTGAAGAAGAAAAGCGTCTTGCACGAATCAAATTGCTATTGGACAGGCTTCACGTTATTGATCCAAAAGTACATTTTGCAAGCAGCTTGCATTTTTTGTGGCTTCTTCTTATGAGTTTATTAGCCCAACACTGGAGTCTCATCAAAGTTGCCTTATCTTGCGCAACTTTCATCTTTGCCCCAACATTGATATCGTTAGCTCTCAAAAGTGGATTTTTGTTGTTTGTTGGACATTTTGACATCAATTTTGCGAGCACAAATTTTTTTTTTGTGCACCGTTGCAGGGATGTTGTGAGCTTTTTGTTTCTCATTGTGTATATTTTGTTGATACGTATTGCCTTGTGTTGCGTCACAAAGCTGACAAGACTGATGAGGGTCTGGAAATGGACTGAAGGGTTTGTGTGTGTGTGGGGGGGGGGGGGGTGTTTCTACTTTGTATACAATTGTGCATTGTCTGTTCATAGTAGAGTTGTATACTATATATGAAAAAGAAATGATTATATTGTATAATGAGTATGTTGCGTGTACATAGTAGGCCTCCTGAAGACGCCGTTTGTTGTCCTCGCTTCCATTTTGCTGTCGACTGCTTGTCTTTTCTTTTCTTTTTTTACGCGCCGTCATTTGGGATGCGTCGGTTCCCATCGGCTTGTCTGCTTCCCGTAGTCTTGCACATATTTGTACTTTTCCAAACGCTCCTTGTCTATTGCTGAACATGCATTTTTTTATATGGCACCTGTTACATTTGAGTCATTCAAAAAAAACTGAGACCAACATTAAATCTGGATTTTACATTTCAGAAACGTCTGAATGGGTTTAGCTCAAGCAACCAGGCTTTGGACTGTCCAGAAATTGGATGAATAGAATTCATATTTAGCAAGTGGCTGGCTAAAGCATATTTTTAACTGGCGTTGAGGAATAGCGCCGAGGGTCCCACGCTAGTTGTGCCACCCATGGGCGAAGGTCAAAGGTTTGAGCTTGTTTCCAAATAAACAGACGAGAATCCCCGTCGGTGGCGGAACTAACGCAAAGACAACACGTTTGAAAAGCAAATAGGAATACCTCCAGCTCCTCCTCAAATAAACACGCATTCCGGCACCGCTTTTGTCTCACCGCGACTCGGAATTAAGAGAGTAAGAGTGTCAATAGCCGCCGCCATCGCGTCTGCCTTTGTTAGCTCCTCAGATTGTGTAAATCATTGGGACGCCGCGTCGCGTGAAAGGCAAAGCCACCGAGCTTAACGGACAATATTTGCAGAAAGCAACGAGCCAGGAAGGGAGACGGCGCTCAAGAATGCGCCAGCTCCAAACGACCTAACCCGTCGTGCACCTTCAGCTAAGCTAAAGTGGGCTATGCTAATGATGAATACGAAGAAAATACTCGTAAGGCAGCCCACAACTCAGAAGAATCGCTTTGCGAAGCTTCGACTACTCGCCCTTTGCAAACATTGTGATCGTTTTCTGAGGAGATTGGGAAGTTTTTTTAGCACACTCCACACCGCAGGAGAATCACTCAGGTTAATCGTTTGGAGACATCCGATTATCGGGTGTGCCCGCATTCATCATCGCCACCGCATGCGGACACGTCACCCCGTGACCCCGCCGCAAAGTCGGGTCACCGGGGAGGTGGAGAAGCCTCCTTCTTCCTGGAGGCCTGCCCGCAAGATGGCGGTCGGGTCGCCACAACAAAGCGCACAAACGTCATGACAGATTGAATGATGGCAATACCAAAGCCCCGCCTTCGCTATCTTGGTTTTTTTTCCACTTGATTCCTCACTGTGACATTGCGGTCTGCGGCCTCAGCGTCTGCCGTTGTCAGTTGGCTCTATCATTACGCAGCCACCCGGGTGTGTGTGCGTGCGCGCGTGTGTGTGTGTGTGTGTGTGTGTGTGTGTGTGTGTGTGTGTGTGTGTGTGTGTGTGTGTGTGTGTGTGTGTGTGTGTGTGTGTGTGTGTGTGTGTGTCCACCCAGCTGGACTCATCACACAGCACATTTTAATTGCAGGTTTCAGTGTCTAAATGAGTGATGCCGCTCGGGCCAGCGTGACTAATTACAGATGACGCTCATGACAATCGTTTTTGGAGCGGTCGCAAAACAGACTTGGAAAAGGTAGACCGCAGGCTTAGCTTTAGGCCCCTTACTTTTTGCCCCATCTTGTTTGACGACTTTGGTGTGAAAAACAAGTGATCACCTTTTTTGTTGCTGTCCATTCCGTCTCTTTAGAAACAGGGGAAGCTCGGTTATTTTGGCTTCATTCCCCCCCCCCCCGTCTCTCCGGGGGTGGTCCGGCACGGCCTGCACGTAAAAGCTCCTGAAATAGCGCGACCCTTCCGACTGGCGTTGACCTCTGCGGCCGGCCGTGGTTGTCGCTGATGAGCCCAGGGGAGAACGTTGCTCATCGTTGATGTGGAAAACAAAACGCCTGGACCGCCTCCATCGGGCCCTGAAACAAGCAGAGTGAAAACGAAGGACTCGCTCTGTTTACACGCTGGATCGCTTGTTGCCGCTACAACAAGCCTTGAAAATATTCCCCGGTTAGATTTGGTATTTCGGTCGGAGCGCTCTGCTCGTAAAAACTGTAATTATTGTTTGGCTGACAACACGGACGCTTAAGTTAGATCCGCTTGCAAGATGCTCCGTGCTGAGGTAAAACTGTCAGAGCAATGTGCCAAAGCAAAAGAGGCTGATGAGGCTTGATTACTTCAGGGATGCTCGTCATGGAAAAGGAAGCAAAGAAATTTGTGCAACAGCCCAGACTACGCTGCCTCTTGGCTTGGCATGACACACTCCCCATCAATTCACCGATTTTGAACTCTTTCTGTTAAGAGGCCACCAAGTCCAAATAGGAATTGGGTAAAAGAAACAAGTCCCATGTTGTTGTTCTGCTTCTTTCTACGGACGAAATGTAGTTAGCACAACGCAAGCCGGCCGTGGGAGGCGAATGAAAATGTCGTCGCGTTTTTCCGTGCCGTTTTTACAGGAAACATCTGGATCTCCGGCCCCAGCCGAGCAGCGTGGCCCCGGGTGATTGGGAGCCGCTCAGATGCGAGGGCCCGGAATAATGAGCCCGTATCAAACGGGCTCCCGCCGAGAAGCGGGGGTGGCCGGCGGCGAGCGAGAACCAGCGCCAAAGGTCCAGCACAAAAAAAGTGAACGGTAACACTGTTAATGTGCAAGACAATTCAATGCAGCTCTGCTTACCTTGAGAATGCTTCGGCTCTGCGGCGTCAAGCATTTTTGGAGTGCAGCTCGTCCTTTTGACCGTCTCCTATTTCAACGACACAGCTCAAGCAACCGCAGGCATTTCTTTCTTTTTTTTTTTTTTTTTTTACACCAACAATGCAAAGTCACATCACGCGCCAGCTGCGACCTTTGTAAACACTAGCAAAAACATGTATGATGCATTTCTGTATCTGATTAGATTAGTTTTTTTTTCATCAAGGTCATTTTTTTTGTTTAAAAAAATGCTGTGTGAAATCAAACATCACCTTCATTCAACAAATGATTTCGAACGTTTTGATGAAGACTAAAACGCCATACATTATGAGAGAAAAATAATGCCAGGTGTGAGGCTATACTTTTCTGTACATGTGTGTGTGATGTGTGTATTTTCTATGTTGTAGTTTTGATCTTGCTTTCAGCTCATTACCACCCGTTTTTTTTTTAATGTGTTCAGGGTTGAAAGTGGCTCAAGTTCCCTCTGCTGTTAATAAAGGTGAGTTTTATGATTATTGGGTGGGGTGGGGTGGGGGGGCGCTCCATTATCCAAGGGCAAACTTTGTATTTTGGCCCTCATAATGAATGCTGCATACATGGAAATGTAATCAGCACAAGTGTGGGCCAGTAATTGTTTCTCAGTTGAAAAATTCTCCTTGCCACATAAAAAAAAAAAAAAAAAAAAAAGCTGCACAAGGTTTCCTTCAAAAATATGTTTTAATAAATAAGCAAAATGTACAAAAAAAGACTTGAAGGGGATCACGTGTTTGGTCCCTTTGCAGGCTATAGGCGCACTTTGGACATCATTCTGTAGACATTTCGACATGTCCGGGAACAAGTGAAATAGATTTGCATCCTTCTTTTTGACTTTTGCTGTCACCTGACAGCAAGTGGACAACGTCACGTGTGCTGGCTGCGGCCACGCATGCGCGGGTGACGCTTCTCAATGCACGCCAGGGCGGCACATTACGTCCACGGGCTCTTCGTGCTAGTCCATTTGGGTCTCGACGACAGTCTGCAAGAGAAGAAGTGGATCAGGATGAACTTTCATTCAAGGTGTTCAAAATCCAAATGACATGAAACGTTAACCTTCACTGTTGACATTAACGGTGCATGACGTCTTTGAGCGAGATTTCCATTTGTTCATTTTCTGAACGTCTTAAGCCTTTTTTTTGTTACATAATTGAGTTTTGAAAAAGGGGCGATGCAGACTTGACAAGAACTCACAAATGCAGGTTTAATTTGTATTTATTGTGACAAATCATATTTTAGACTCGCCTTGTGGAATATTTTGACGCTATTCTACCGATTATTTTCTGGAAAGAACTGATGATTCGAATTGGTTTCTTGGATCTTGCAACTATCACGGCCTGTTCGTTTAACACGGTAATGGTGCATTTTGTCCTGGCCGCCATGCAGTTCGTTTTTGCACTCCTTCCTGCGGTGCGCACACAGCAATCAATGCATGGCCTGTTGCAGCCAGCATGCATGCACGCGAAAAAACGACGAGGTAAAAAGCAAATGCCTGCTGCGTAAAAGAAAATTGTCTTTTCATAAACACTATTCAACATTAGATGTAATTAATGGACTCGGATTGAAAACAAAAAAAATAGCTTTCAGCCACCAATGCCTTATATTTCTCACACAATCTGATTTCCCTTTTATTTGTTGACATTTTTATTTTTAAACATTCTTTTAAAAGATTTTTCTATTTCCCCTCCACTTTTTCTATTTTCGAATATGTATCCTTCCCGCAAGCAACATATACAAATGGCCGATAATATTGCCAACACTAGGCTCTATAGGAGCATAATGTCGAACTAAGATAATAAGTGATCTAATGATAAAAGGGCGACCGGGTAAAAAAAAAAAAAAAAAAAGATCTTATCACACCCAGGGGCGTTCCCGTTGTGAACAAAATACTAAGCAAAACGTCTTGGGAAAAAATGAAGGGATCCAAAATGATTAGTTTCTCTGAGAAATGTGCAACTGAGATTTAAAAAAAAAAAAAAAAAAGTGCATGACTGGGCCTTCTTTTGAGGGAGCTTTAAAGCACGCGTTGGGGTGAAGAATGTAAATGTGCTGCGTGACGTGTGTGGCAGGCGACGCACCTCTTTGGCATCGCACCCGGCGCGCGCCCTCGACGCCTTTAATGCGAGGTGGACATGGACCAAGCGCCCTCCATCCTCCAGACGGAGAAGGCGTAGCTGAGTCTCTCGTGGGCCACGTAGCTGCAGCTGGACATCTTGTTGTCCATCTCGTCGCTCTGCAGCACCTGACACAGGAAGTCGATGTAGCGCGACGCCAACTTGAGCGTCTGGATCTTGCTCAGCTTGTCCGAAGGCAGCGTGGGGATGATTTTACGCAGAGACGCGAAGGCTTCGTTGAGCGACTGCGTCCGTTGGCGCTCGCGCACGTTGGCCAGCACCCGCTGGTTCTGCAGCTCCTCGTACGACTGGGTCCCGGCGGTGCCGACTACGCTGGGGCTGGGCTTCTTGCTGCGCTTCAGGGGCGCCGGGCTTCCGCCTCCGCTGCCGCCGCTGCCCCCGCTGCCGCAGCTGTCTTCACCGCCGCCACCGCCGCCGGACTTTTTGCTGGGCCTCCGCTTGCGGGCGCAGCGCTTGCCGGGCCGTCGGCGTTCAGCCTCCTCCTCGCTGGTGCCCAGGCTGTCCGCCGGGGACACCGGGGATCCGGAACCCTCTTCCATTTCTCGCTTGAAGAAATGCAAGGGTAGCGAGGGGAACGCGACGTCCACCTTGGAAGCCGTGGTGACGAATTGCAAAAGCCCCCCCGCCGCCCCACAAAAAAGAAAAAAGTATCCGACAAGATGGGAGGAAGAAGCCGAAGCCCTCCGCGCGCGCCCTGCCCTGGCTTACTTCAAAGGCGTCCGAGTGCACTTTGGCATGCCTTCTCCTCGCGCAGGAAGTTTTTCCCCAAGTGTTTTTTGGGGGGGAAACCTCATCCCTGGTTGGGATGCTAAATAGTTTGGAGGCTGGAAGGGGAGGGCTTTTGCAGCTGGAGGGGGAGCCTGCATGCGCCCTCCTGCCTCTTCACGACAGTGCAACTCTGGAACTTTCTTGAATTCTTTCACTCGGTTATTCCAATGTCACCTTTGCAACCTCACTAAACAAGGCCCCATCGCCATCAAATGCTACACTTCAACCAAATCAGTCCATCATAAGGATAACAAACAGAGACAAGAAGATCAATCTTTCATCACAGGCTTCAAAATTGCACCTCAACGGAGAGCAAAGTCCATGCATACGTATACGCCGGTATACATGTTGTTTGTCAGCTCCAGGTCCAGCTCTTCATCTGACATGTCATGTTTATTCTGCAGACATGGCTCACATTACTTCAAGCGCCGCCAGAATGTGCACACGGTTTTTCTACATTCTGGCTTACGTAGTTTACGTCAAGAGACGGAACATATTCACTGACTGATTCGTTGATGTGACGGATGTGACGTCAGGGCTCTAGGTAGACAGGTGTGCTCAAGGGGAGTTATCATATGCAGGTGCCACCGAGCGCGCGGCGGCGCGGCGGACGCTTTCTCAGGTAAGCTAGCATGCTAGCAAATGTTTGTCGTCTCCTGCCGTTTGTCACGACGGACGCCGTGTTTGTTGCACGGCTTTCGCGCTCAAGGGGAGTTCTCAAATGCAGGTGCCACCGAGCGCGTGGCATTTTCTCAGGTAAGGGAGCAAATGTTTGTCGTTTCTTGCCGTCTCTCACGACGGACGCCATGTTTGTTTGTCGGAGGATTTTCACGCGGCGACTGTAGGCGTCGAAGTTGGGGAGACCGCAAGGAGAGTTTTCAAATCGGCCCCAAAATGTGTGCTTTGTTGCCTTTTCTCACGAGCCTTTTTTTATTTTGTTTGTCGCAGGACTGTCGTACTCTCGTGACTCGGCAGGCAACGTCACGTCCACCGCGACGGTGGGCCCGGAGGTAAATTTTTATTTATTTATTTATTTTAATGCTGGCCCGCATTTTTTCATTCGTTTGTTTGTAGAAGGTTCGTAAATGACGCCGCCGATAAGCGCGTGTTTGTCTGACTATAGGAAATGTTAGTTTGACTCTGGTCAACTAAACCTTTTTTTAATTACTTTATATTATGCGTGTGCCATTTCCGTGTCATGCAAACTGGTGAATGTAACGAATATGTTACGTCATGTCCAGATCGGACCGAATCCATTCAAAGATGGCGCCCGCCCCCGTTCCGTTACGCAACAAACCTTTGCGCGGGTTATTTTCTCCCGTTTTGGCCGCCGCCAACCCGGATCATCTGTCCAATGTGAGGTGAGTTGTAGATGATGAAATTAAAATATGAATTATAATCTTGAATAATTCTCATAATTGACTACAATGTAATGATTCTATATTTTTTCAAATGTACAACTCTACTTAGAATGTATGAAATTAAAATATGAACTATGATTTTGATCACTTATCATAACTTACTACAATATGATTGATCTAAGCTGTGTGTCCTTTGTCCTCTAGGTGTAGGGGGCGGTGTTTGGGCGAGCCGGTCCACGAGGAAGACGTAATGATGCGAGCAGCGCCCAACTCATTGCATGTTCTGCCATTTGCAGGCCGGACGCAAAAGGGGGGGGGGGGGGCAACGCACGGCCCCATCCGACCGGGCGACGGTCACCAATAGTAGCTAGCCGCTGTGATCAAGTAAGCAAGTGACCGACAACTTGGGGTGCTCTTTGAGTTTCTAACATTTGTTTCTGTTTCTGCAGATGACGACCGGGATGTGGCCCGATCTGATCAGAGGTGAACGGACCGCTGTGGCATCGCTCTGAAGTCACCGAGTTTTGAGGGAGAGCCCCCGCTTCCCTGGAGGCGTCGACCTGCGCAGCTTCAACGTGTGAAATGTTTTTTTGTTTTTTTTTAAATTACACCAGCAGTGTCCCAATGTCTGCTCGAGGGCTGCATACTGAAACAAATTCAGAATTCTTTGACACAAATTCATTAAATCAATCCCGAAATGTTGCCATTGATATTTAGTGGCGTGTGGTGGGTGTGGTGTGTGTTGTGTGTGTGTTGTGTGTGTGGTGAGTTAGGGTTAGGGTTTGTGTGGTGTGTTTGTGTGGTGTGTGTTTGTGTGGTGGGTTAGGGTTAGGGTTTGTGTGGTGTGTGTGTTTTGTGTGTGGTGGGTTAGGGTTTGTGTGGTGTGTGTGTGGTGGGTTAGGGTTTGTGTGGTGTGGGTGTTGTGTGGGTGTTGTTAGGGTTAGTGTAGTGTGTTTGTGTGGTGTGTGTTTGTGTGGTGGGTTAGGGTTTGTGTGGTGTGTTGTGTGTGTGTGTGGTGGGTTAGGGTTTGTGGTGTGTGTGTGATGTGTGTGGTTAGGGTTTGTGTGGTGTGTGGTGTGGTGGGTTAGGGTTAGGGTTTGTGTGGTGTGTTTGTGTGGTGTGTGTTTGTGTGGTGGGTTAGGGTTTGTGTGGTGTGTGTGTTGTGTGTGTGTGGTGGGTTAGGGTTAGGGTTTGTATGGTGTGTTGTGTGGGTGTTTGGGTGTTGTGTGGTGTGTGTGTGATGTGTGTGGTGGGTTAGGGTTAGGGTTTGTATGGTGTGTTGTTTGGGTGTTGTGTGGTGTGTGTGTGATGTGTGTGGTTAGGGTTAGGGTTTGTGTGGTGTGGGTGTTGTGTGGGTGTTGTTAGGGTTAGTGTAGTGTGTTTGTGTGGTGTGTGTTTGTGTGGTGGGTTAGGGTTTGTGTGGTGTGTTGTGTGTGTGTGTGGTGGGTTAGGGTTTGTGGTGTGTGTGTGATGTGTGTGGTTAGGGTTTGTGTGGTGTGTGGTGTGGTGGGTTAGGGTTAGGGTTTGTGTGGTGTGTTTGTGTGGTGTGTGTTTGTGTGGTGGGTTAGGGTTTGTGTGGTGTGTGTGTTGTGTGTGTGTGGTGGGTTAGGGTTAGGGTTTGTATGGTGTGTTGTGTGGGTGTTTGGGTGTTGTGTGGTGTGTGTGTGATGTGTGTGGTGGGTTAGGGTTAGGGTTTGTATGGTGTGTTGTTTGGGTGTTGTGTGGTGTGTGTGTGATGTGTGTGGTTAGGGTTAGGGTTTGTGTGGTGTGGTGGGTTAGGGTTAGGGTTTGTGTGGTGGGTTAGGGTTTGTATGGTGTGTTGTGTGGGTGTTGTGTGGTGTGTGTGGTTAGGGTTTGTGTGGTGTGGTGGGTTAGGGTTTGTGTGGTGTGTGTGTGTTGTGTGTGTGTGGTGGGTTAGGGTTAGGGTTTGTATGGTGTGTTGTGTGGGTGTTGTTTGGGTGTTGTGTGGTGTGTGTGATGTGTGTGGTGGGTTAGGGTTAGGGTTTGTATGGTGTGTTGTGTGGGTGTTGTGTGGTGTGTGTGTGATGTGTGTGGTTAGGGTTAGGGTTTGTGTGGTGGGTTAGGGTTTGTGTTGTGTGGGTGTTGTTTGGGTGTTGTGTGGTGTGTGTGTGATGTGTGTGGTTAGGGTTAGGTTTTGTGTGGTGTGTGTGTTGTGTGTGTGTGTTGTTTGTGTGGGTGTGTTTTTGTGTTGTTTGTGGTGTGTTTGTGTGGTGTTTTTTGGGTGTGTTTTTGTGGTGATTGTGGTGTGTTTGTTTGGTGTTTGTGGTGTGTTTGTGTGGTGTTTTTGGGTGTGTTTGTTTGGTGTTTTTTTTGGGTGTGTTTTTGTGTTGTTTGTGGTGTGTTTGTGTGGTGTTTTTTGGGTGTGTTTTTGTGGTGTTTGTGGTGTGTTTGTGTGGTGTTTGTGGTGTGTTTGTGTGGTGTTTTTGGGTGTGTTTATTTGGTGTTTGTGGTGTGTTTGTGTGGTGTTTTTGTGGTGTGTTTGTGTGGTGTTTTTTGGCTGTGTTTTTGTGGTGTTTTTGGGGTGTGTTTTGTGGTGTTTGTGGTGTGTTTGTGTGGTGTTTGTGTGGTGTTTTTGGGTGTGTTTTTGTGGTGTTTGCGGTGTGTTTGTGTGTTGTTTGTGGTGTGTTTGTGTGGTGTTTTTTGGGTGTGTTTTTGTGGTGTTCGTGGTGTGTTTGTGTGGTGTTTTTGTGGTGTGTTTGTGTGGTGTTTTTTGGGTGTGTTTTTGTGGTGTTTTTTGGGTGTGTTTTTGTGGTGTTTGTGGTGTGTTTGTGTGGTGTTTGTGGTGTGTTTGTGTGGTGTTTGTGGTGTGTTTTCGTGGTGTTTTTTTGGGTGTGTTTTTGTGATGTTTGTGGTGTGTTTGTGTGTTGTTTGTGGTGTGTTTGTGGTGTGTTTGTGTGTTGTTTGTGGTGTGTTTGTGTGTTGTTTGTGGTGTGTTTGTGTGGTGTTTTTTGGGTGTGTTTTTGAAGTGTTTGTGGTGTGTTTGTGTGGTGTTTGTGTGGTGTTTTTTGGGTGTGTTTTTGTGGTGTTTGTGGTGTGTTTGTGTGGTGTTTTTTGGGTGTGTTTTTGTGGTGTTTGTGGTGTGTTTGTGTGGTGTTTGTGGTGTGTTTTCGTGGTGTTTTTTTGGGTGCGTTTTTGTGATGTTTGTGGTGTGTTTGTGTGTTGTTTGTGGTGTGTTTGTGTGGTGTTTTTGTGGTGTGTTTGTGTGGTGTTTGTGGTGTGTTTGTGTGTTGTTTGTGTGGTGTTTTTTGGGTGTGTTTTTGTGGTGTTTTTTGGGTGTGTTTTGTGGTGTTTGTGGTGTGTTTGTGTGGTGTTTTTTTGTGGTGTTTGTGTGTTGTTTGTGGTGTGTTTGTGTGGTGTTTTTGGGTGTGTTTTTGTGGTGTTTGTGGTGTGTTTGTGTGGTGTTTTTGTGGTGTGTTTGTGTGTTGTTTGTGGTGTGTTTGTGTGGTGTTTGTGGTGTGTTTTCGTGGTGTTTTTTTGGGTGTGTTTTTGTGATGTTTGTGGTGTGTTTGTGTGTTGTTTGTGGTGTGTTTGTGTGGTGTTTTTGTGGTGTGTTTGTGTGTTGTTTATGGTGTGTTTGTGTGTTGTTTGTGGTGTGTTTGTGTGGTGTTTTTTGGGTGTGTTTTTGAAGTGTTTGTGGTGTGCTTGTGTGGTGTTTGTGTGGTGTTTTTTGGGTGTGTTTTTGTGGTGTTTGTGGTGTGTTTGTGTGGTGTTTTTTTGTGACGTTTGTGGTGTGTTTGTGTGTTGTTTGTGGTGTGTTTGTGTGGTGTTTTTTGGGTGTGTTTTGTGGTGTTTGTGGTGTGTTTGTGTGGTGTTTGTGGTGTGTTTGTGTGTTGTTTGTGGTGTGTTTGTGTGGTGTTTTTGTGGTGTGTTTGTGTGTTGTTTATGGTGTGTTTGTGTGTTGTTTGTGGTGTGTTTGTGTGGTGTTTTTTGGGTGTGTTTTTGAAGTGTTTGTGGTGTGTTTGTGTGGTGTTTGTGTGGTGTTTTTTGGGTGTGTTTTTGTGGTGTTTGTGGTGTGTTTGTGTGGTGTTTTTTTGTGATGTTTGTGGTGTGTTTGTGTGTTGTTTGTGGTGTGTTTGTGTGGTGTTTTTTGGGTGTGTTTTGTGGTGTTTGTGGTGTGTTTGTGTGGTGTTTGTGGTGTGTTTGTGTGGTGTTTTTGGGTGTGTTTTTGAGGTGTTTGTGGTGTGTTTGTGTGGTGTTTGTGGTGTGTTTCTGTGGTGTTTTATTGGGTGTGTTTTTGTGGTGTTTGTGGTGTGTTTGTGTGGTGTTTGTGGTGTGTTTTCGTGGTGTTTTTTGTGGTGTGTTTTTGTGATGTTTGTGGTGTGTTTGTGTGTTGTTTGTGGTGTGTTTGTGTGGTGTTTTTGTGGTGTGTTTGTGTGTTGTTTATGGTGTGTTTGTGTGTTGTTTGTGGTGTGTTTGTGTGGTGTTTTTTGGGTGTGTTTTTGAAGTGTTTGTGGTGTGTTTGTGTGGTGTTTGTGTGGTGTTTTTTGGGTGTGTTTTTGTGGTGTTTGTGGTGTGTTTGTGTGGTGTTTTTTTGTGATGTTTGTGGTGTGTTTGTGTGTTGTTTGTGGTGTGTTTGTGTGTTGTTTGTGGTGTGTTTGTGTGGTGTTTTTGGGTGTGTTTTTGAGGTGTTTGTGGTGTGTTTGTGTGGTGTTTTTGTGGTGTGTTTGTGTGTTGTTTGGGGTGTGTTTGTGTGGTGTTTTTTGGGTGTGTTTTGTGGTGTTTGTGGTGTGTTTGTGTGGTGTTTTTTTGTGATGTTTGTGGTGTGTTTGTGTGTTGTTTGTGGTGTGGGTTAGGGTTAGGGTTAGGGGTTAGGGTTAGGGTTAGGGTTAGGGTGTTTTTGGGTGTGTTTTTGAGGTGTTTGTGGTGTGTTTGTGTGGTGTTTTTGTGGTGTGTTTGTGTGTTGTTTGTGGTGTGTTTGTGTGGTGTTTTTTGGGTGTGTTTTGTGGTGTTTGTGGTGTGTTTGTGTGGTGTTTTTTTGTGATGTTTGTGGTGTGTTTGTGTGTTGTTTGTGGTGTGGGTTAGGGTTAGGGTTAGGGTTAGGGTTAGGGGTTAGGGTTAGGGTTAGGGTTAGGGTGTTTTTGGGTGTGTTTTTGAGGTGTTTGTGGTGTGTTTGTGTGGTGTTTTTGTGGTGTGTTTGTGTGTTGTTTGTGGTGTGGGTTAGGGTTAGGGTTAGGGTTAGGGTTAGGGTTAGGGTTAGGGTTAGGGTGTTTTTGGGTGTGTTTTTGAGGTGTTTGTGGTGTGTTTGTGTGGTGTTTTTGTGGTGTGTTTTTGTGGTGTTTGTGGTGTGTTTGTGTGGTGTTTTTTTGTGATGTTTGTGGTGTGTTTGTGTGTTGTTTGTGGTGTGTTTGTGTGTTGTTTGTGGTGTGTTTGTGTGGTGTTTTTTGGGTGTGTTTTTGTGGTGTTTGTGGTGTGTTTGTGTGGTGTTTGTGGTGTGTTTTCGTGGTGTTTTTTTGGGTGTGTTTTTTTTTAAAAAAAAATTTTAACTACACAAAGAAACATTTTTTTTCAAAATTTTTTGTGTAGTTTCTTTGTGTAGTTAAACTACACAAACATTTTTTTGTGTAGTTTAACTACTAAAGAAACTACACAAACATTTTTTTAAAAAAAAATGTTTCTTTGTGTAGTTTAAAAAAAAATGTGTAGTTTAACTACACAAAGAAACTACACAATTTTTTTTTAACTACACAAAGAAACATTTTTTTTCAAAAATGTTTGTGTAGTTTCTTTGTGTAGTTAAACTACACAAACTACACAAACATTTTTTTGTGTAGTTTAACTACTAAAGAAACTACACAAACATATTTTTTTTAAAAATGTTTCTTTGTGTAGTTAAACTACACAATTTTTTTTAACTACACAAAGAAACATTTTTTAAAAAAAAATGTTTGTGTAGTTTCTTTAGTAGTTAAACTACACAAAAAATGTTTGTGTAGTTTGTGTAGTTTAACTACACAAAGAAACTACACAAAAAATTTTTGAAAAAAAATGTTTCTTTGTGTAGTTAAACTACACAATTTTTTTAACTACACAAAGAAACATTTTTTAAAAAAAAAATGTTTGTGTAGTTTCTTTAGTAGTTAAACTACACAAAAAAATGTTTGTGTAGTTTGTGTAGTTTAACTACACAAAGAAACTACACAAACATTTTTGAAAAAAAAATGTTTCTTTGTGTAGTTAAAAAAAAATTGTGTAGTTTCTTTGTGTAGTTAAACTACACATTTTTTTTTAAACTACACAAAGAAACATTTTTTTTTAAAAAAATGTTTGTGTAGTTTCTTTAGTAGTTAAACTACACAAAAAAATGTTTGTGTAGTTTAACTACACAAAGAAACTACACAAAAAATTTTGAAAAAAAATGTTTCTTTGTGTAGTTAAAATTTTTTTTTTTAAAAAAACACACCCAAAAAAACACCACGAAAACACACCACAAACACCACACAAACACACCACAAACACCACAAAAACACACCCAAAAAACACCACACAAACACACCACAAACAACACACAAACACACCACAAACAACACACAAACACACCACAAACATCACAAAAAAACACCACACAAACACACCACAAACACCACAAAACACACCACAAAAACACCACACAAACACACCACAAACACCTCAAAAACACACCCAAAAACACCCTAACCCTAACCCTAACCCTAACCCCTAACCCTAACCCTAACCCTAACCCACACCACAAACAACACACAAACACACCACAAAAACACCACACAAACACACCACAAACACCTCAAAAACACACCCAAAAACACCCTAACCCTAACCCTAACCCTAACCCCTAACCCTAACCCTAACCCTAACCCACACCACAAACAACACACAAACACACCACAAACATCACAAAAAAACACCACACAAACACACCACAAACACCACAAAACACACCCAAAAAACACCACACAAACACACCACAAACAACACACAAACACACCACAAAAACACCACACAAACACACCACAAACACCTCAAAAACACACCCAAAAACACCCTAACCCTAACCCTAACCCTAACCCCTAACCCTAACCCTAACCCACACCACAAACAACACACAAACACACCACAAACATCACAAAAAAACACCACACAAACACACCACAAACACCACAAAACACACCCAAAAAACACCACACAAACACACCCCAAACAACACACAAACACCACAAAAACACCACACAAACACACCACAAACACCTCAAAAACACACCCAAAAACACCACACAAACACACCACAAACAACACACAAACACACCACAAACAACACACAAACACACCACAAACATCACAAAAAAACACCACACAAACACACCACAAACACCACAAAAACACACCCAAAAAACACCACACAAACACCACACAAACACACCACAAACACTTCAAAAACACACCCAAAAAACACCACACAAACACACCACAAACAACACACAAACACACCATAAACAACACACAAACACACCACAAAAACACCACACAAACACACCACAAACAACACACAAACACACCACAAACATCACAAAAACACACCACAAAAAACACCACGAAAACACACCACAAACACCACACAAACACACCACAAACACCACAAAAACACACCCAATAAAACACCACAGAAACACACCACAAACACCACACAAACACACCACAAACACCTCAAAAACACACCCAAAAACACCACACAAACACACCACAAACACCACACAAACACACCACAAACACCACAAAACACACCCAAAAAACACCACACAAACACACCACAAACAACACACAAACACACCACAAACATCACAAAAAAACACCACACAAACACACCACAAACACCACAAAAACACACCCAAAAAACACCACACAAACACACCACAAACAACACACAAACACACCGCAAACACCACAAAAACACACCCAAAAACACCACACAAACACCACACAAACACACCACAAACACCACAAAACACACCCCAAAAACACCACAAAAACACAGCCAAAAAACACCACACAAACACACCACAAAAACACCACACAAACACACCACAAACACCAAATAAACACACCCAAAAACACCACACAAACACACCACAAACACCACACAAACACACCACAAACACCACAAAAACACACCCAAAAAACACCACACAAACACACCACAAACAACACAAAAACACACCCAAAAAAAACACCAAACAAACACACCCAAAAACACCACACAAACACACCACAAACACCAAACAAACACACCACAATCACCACAAAAACACACCCAAAAAACACCACACAAACACACCACAAACAACACAAAAACACACCCACACAAACAACACACACACACAACACACACACCACACAAAACCTAACCCTAACCACACACATCACACACACACCACACAACACCCAAACAACACCCACACAACACAAACCCTAACCCACCACACAAACCCTAACCCTAACCACACACATCACACACACACCACACAACACCCACACAACACACCATACAAACCCTAACCCTAACCCACCACACACATCACACACACCACACAACACCCAAACAACACCCACACAACACACCATACAAACCCTAACCCTAACCCACCACACACACACAACACACACACACCACACAAACCCTAACCCACCACACCACACAAACCCTAACCACACACACCACACAACACCCACACAACACACCATACAAACCCTAACCCACCACACAAACCCTAACCCTAACCCACCACACCACACAAACCCTAACCCTAACCACACACATCACACACACACCACACAACACCCAAACAACACACCATACAAACCCTAACCCTAACCCACCACACACATCACACACACACCACACAACACCCAAACACCCACACAACACACCATACAAACCCTAACCCTAACCCACCACACACACACAACACACACACCACACAAACCCTAACCCACCACACAAACACACACCACACAAACACACCACACAAACCCTAACCCTAACCCACCACACCACACACCACACAAACCCTAACCACACACATCACACACACACCACAAACCCTAACCCACCACACACACACACAACACACCACACAAACCCTAACCCACCACACAAACACACACCACACAAACACACTACACTAACCCTAACAACACCCACACAACACCCACACCACACAAACCCTAACCCTAACCACACACATCACACACACACCACACAACACCCAAACAACACACCATACAAACCCTAACCCTAACCCACCACACACATCACACACACACCACACAACACCCAAACACCCACACAACACACCATACAAACCCTAACCCTAACCCACCACACACACACAACACACACACCACACAAACCCTAACCCACCACACAAACACACACCACACAAACACACCACACAAACCCTAACCCTAACCCACCACACCACACACCACACAAACCCTAACCACACACATCACACACACACCACAAACCCTAACCCACCACACACACACACAACACACCACACAAACCCTAACCCACCACACAAACACACACCACACAAACACACTACACTAACCCTAACAACACCCACACAACACCCACACCACACAAACCCTAACCCACCACACACACACCACACAAACCCTAACCCACCACACACAAAACACACACACCACACAAACCCTAACCCTAACCCACCACACAAACACACACCACACAAACACACCACACAAACCCTAACCCTAACTCACCACACACACAACACACACACAACACACACCACACCCACCACACGCCACTAAATATCAATGGCAACATTTCGGGATTGATTTAATGAATTTGTGTCAAAGAATTCTGAATTTGTTTCAGTATGCAGCCCTCGAGCAGACATTGGGACACTGCTGGTGTAATTTAAAAAAAAACAAAAAAACATTTCACACGTTGAAGCTGCGCAGGTCGACGCCTCCAGGGAAGCGGGGGCTCTCCCTCAAAACTCGGTGACTTCAGAGCGATGCCACAGCGGTCCGTTCACCTCTGATCAGATCGGGCCACATCCCGGTCGTCATCTGCAGAAACAGAAACAAATGTTAGAAACTCAAAGAGCACCCCAAGTTGTCGGTCACTTGCTTACTTGATCACAGCGGCTAGCTACTATTGGTGACCGTCGCCCGGTCGGATGGGGCCGTGCGTTGCCCCCCCCCCCCCCTTTTGCGTCCGGCCTGCAAATGGCAGAACATGCAATGAGTTGGGCGCTGCTCGCATCATTACGTCTTCCTCGTGGACCGGCTCGCCCAAACACCGCCCCCTACACCTAGAGGACAAAGGACACACAGCTTAGATCAATCATATTGTAGTAAGTTATGATAAGTGATCAAAATCATAGTTCATATTTTAATTTCATACATTCTAAGTAGAGTTGTACATTTGAAAAAATATAGAATCATTACATTGTAGTCAATTATGAGAATTATTCAAGATTATAATTCATATTTTAATTTCATCATCTACAACTCACCTCACATTGGACAGATGATCCGGGTTGGCGGCGGCCAAAACGGGAGAAAATAACCCGCGCAAAGGTTTGTTGCGTAACGGAACGGGGGCGGGCGCCATCTTTGAATGGATTCGGTCCGATCTGGACATGACGTAACATATTCGTTACATTCACCAGTTTGCATGACACGGAAATGGCACACGCATAATATAAAGTAATTAAAAAAAGGTTTAGTTGACCAGAGTCAAACTAACATTTCCTATAGTCAGACAAACACGCGCTTATCGGCGGCGTCATTTACGAACCTTCTACAAACAAACGAATGAAAAAATGCGGGCCAGCATTAAAATAAATAAATAAATAAAAATTTACCTCCGGGCCCACCGTCGCGGTGGACGTGACGTTGCCTGCCGAGTCACGAGAGTACGACAGTCCTGCGACAAACAAAATAAAAAAAGGCTCGTGAGAAAAGGCAACAAAGCACACATTTTGGGGCCGATTTGAAAACTCTCCTTGCGGTCTCCCCAACTTCGACGCCTACAGTCGCCGCGTGAAAATCCTCCGACAAACAAACATGGCGTCCGTCGTGAGAGACGGCAAGAAACGACAAACATTTGCTCCCTTACCTGAGAAAATGCCACGCGCTCGGTGGCACCTGCATTTGAGAACTCCCCTTGAGCGCGAAAGCCGTGCAACAAACACGGCGTCCGTCGTGACAAACGGCAGGAGACGACAAACATTTGCTAGCATGCTAGCTTACCTGAGAAAGCGTTCGCCGCGCCGCCGCGCGCTCGGTGGCACCTGCATATGATAACTCCCCTTGAGCACACCTGTCTGCCTAGAGCCCTGACGTCACATCCGTCAATTCAAATCTTCTTCTCCTGATCGTCCAACGGCGCTCGGCACACTGCCATTGCCTTCAATCAAATGAAAATATTTCCATCGATAGTTCATCCTAAAAGGAATTGTTCTCGCCAATATCCTGCGGCCGTTGCAGTGCTCCCGTGGACTCATTTTTCCGGTGGCACCTGCATATGATAACTCGTGTTGGCTGGTGAGTGAACGAGTCGTTCTAAAATAAACACTTTAGGAAGTGATTCGTTCACTCTCGTTCACTGAAAGCATTCGTTCTGTTTGCACGAATCGTTCACTCAACAGCCAACACCACTCGAAACCTGTCATGATGGCGGTGACGCTCGACCCCGAATGATCTTGGGCCGAGGATCTAAAGGGCGCCGTGCACGCCTGTGCTGTGTATACACTCACCTGATTATCTCCACCTGTCTCTTCACGCATGCCCTCTGCTATGCGCGCCCGCCTGCCTTTAAGCGCTTCAAGATGTTCCGGCCGAGGAATCCTCCATGCAGCTGCTTCTCATTGTGCAACGGCTTCTCGGCTACTTGCGGCCCCACAGATGCTATATTGCATTTTCTATCCGTGTCACTACCAAATGCTCCAAATGTGTTGATGACATCATCAATGTATTCTGTCCATTTTTCTGAGTGAGCAGAATTAAATTAGACAGTGGATCAATGTTTCTCGATTTCAAAATTTGTTCTTTGGGTGTCGGCGTTTGTGAGGCCAAAGCAAAGCGTTTTACTGCGTGTTGCTTTTCCAGTAAAGTGTGACTCAGCTGAGTCCTTCCCGAATATCAACTCGCACGTCAGCCTTGATTGCGAAGCTAATTTCGAGACGCGAGAGGATTACGTCACCTCATTAAAAAAAGAAGAAGTCATTCCCGACGTTTAATTGTACTCTCATAAACGACACAATGCAACACTTCACATGATGTGAAAGCAAAACGACCAAACCAAACAACATGCAGGTACATAGAAAGTAAGACCTTCTTCTCCTCTCCTGTAAGCTAGCCTCCCTTGGTTGATATCCACAGCGAGCGACAAGGTGTTTCTCAAACGACATTAGGGTTCCCTTTCATAAAGCTTTAATTGGGAGTGCGGAGCAGCTTGAAGCATTTTGCGTTTCTTTAACGCCATGCAGACTCGCTGCGTTGTCTCCTGCATGCGTGAAAGGGGGCCCGGCCCAGGATACCACTGCTTTGATACGTGAGGATGGAGGCCCCCCTTCCCACTTTCTTCTCAACACATACTATAAACATGCACCCCCCCCCTCCCCAAATACTGTACTGTAGCTTTGCAACCCCATGAAGTCATGCAGCCATAGGGACTAACGTGAATAAATAAATCAATAAATAAATCAGTACATACATAGATACATACATGAATGAATGAATGTAATCTAGCATGGCTTAAAAACGTTTCAAAGCTCTGGCAGGAAAACAAGGTCATTGCCGCTCCAACGGATTCTTGCTTTGGTGCTGTAAGAGGGCGGCAACGTAACCCCAATCAACTCAAATACACTTCATTGCCTGGACAGTTACAAAAAACAGCACCTCTGGAGCAATTATTCCGCTTATAATGTCATTATATCCATTATGATGTACTACTTCCAGGATGTGAACTTTGGAACGGGGGGATGGCGCCGCACTTGTGCACGGGGTCCGAGTGAATTTGTTGAACAAATGACGGCGTGACTGTGCACTTGGGTGCTGTTGGTGTAGCCTCCTGCACAAATAACCTCACCTAATTAGCGCTGCACTTGTGACCCGGGTGCCAAGGTTAGCATTACGGTTTCACAGCGCCATGTGGGCCGCGGCCAGGTGCAACACACACACAGTCACACACACACACACCCGGGCTGGAGAGGAGCTGCGCTAGTTTGGAGGAGGGCTAGGAGTGAAAAAGTGGGCAAACAGAGGCCGTGTTGATTCTACTGATTAGCCCACGTGGGGTGAAGACAAAGAGGCGGCCTTTACAGTCCACTGTCACTCACTCAATGTCACCTGTGTCACTAAAAATATTCTCAGCTTCCTAAGCTTGCGATGTTTATCTTGCGTCTTGGTTTGACAGTCGGAGTGGGACTGATCCCGTTTGCAAGATCGATACAAAAAAAAGGTGTGCCGCATGGATCAACGGTAGAATCAGAAGGTTGCGCGGCCCCCCACCGCTCAGGTCCTTGAAGGCGAGCCCCCGGGGACGCATTTTAAAGACGACACTGCATTTTTGCCTTTGCGCGCTCGCTGAGGCTCAATGTGCGCTCTTGTGAAGACCTGTAATGAGAAAAGCAGGTGAGCGTTTTAACAAGGCTTTCGCAGCTCTTAAAACACCAACACATTGGGTCGCCATGGCGACAAGAGCCGGCCGGGCGCTTCTGGGGAGTCGGCGTTGTAATGTTCTATTGCAGAGACGTGATTTTGCAATATGGATTTTCATATTTAATTTATGATACAACAGTTTCAAGCAAACACAAATTCGAGGAAGAAACTTTGTTTTGAGCAAAACTGCAGCCATGTGACTTTAGAGCAGACATTTTTCTAAGCAGACGTAAATTGTTCCAGCAGGATGTGATGCATCTAATTGTATTTACAAATGCAAGGTCCAGACTTAGACATGATAAACACAACTGCCTCGAGTGTTTGTCAGTACAAACGCGCCGAATGTTAATCAAGAAACCGGGCCGATGCAAAAAAGAAAGACTGCTCATCACGTTGAAAGAATTTGACTGGTCGCGCTCTAAAAAATGAATATGGAGCTGAGATAAAGCGATCGACATTGCTTGGCGTCAACCTTCAGCTTTATTTCAAAAAGTTTCATAAAAAAAAGATGACAAAGTGAGCTCAAGTTGAACAGAAATGAGCAATAATTAAGAGTTCAATGAATAAATCAATGAATGAATAAATAAATAAATAAATAAATAAACGATGCGAGAAACAAACAAATGTGTCAGGAAGCTGCCGTAGTGGCGTCATCTGGGTCTCGCCGCCGCCGCCGTCTCATTTACATGATCAAGACTCTTCTCACACACGGAGACTCGTGGAAAAAACAAAAAAACAAAAAACAAAAACACTAACGCTGGATGCAAGGGCCCTGAAAGTCGTTCAGTCTCATGCCAGTGTGGCCCACTCTGGCTCTGTGACAAGTGGCATCCATTTGGGCAAACAATGCCCACGCCCTTCCGTCCCTCCAAGGCCTCGCCGCCAAAGCCTCTCAATGACCAGTGGACAAGAAATTACAATATTAAAAGCCCGAGGTGCGTGCGTGCGACCCAGTGAGAAGTCTGCAGATGTCGAGGAGAGAGCAAGACTGAGATCTCCACATTCGGGGGTGCCCCACGGCCCTCAACTAATCCCACTTTATCCAGGAGAGACGAGCTGTCAGATCTGGGGAGGGACAAAAGCAGGGAGTTTTGATACGTTTCAATGACTGTTTAACGAGATCTATATGGAGGCACACTTACTACTCAATGGCCACAAAAAGACACTTGAGAGCCGAATTTTATCAAGTAGGCTCAAAAAAAAAAAAAAAAAGATTATGTGAACTATGGTGTACTCATAGCCAAAAGAAACACACAAGTGTGCAGCTAACAACTGAAAAAGACTTTCCACCCAATTTGGGAGGAGCAGTAAACATAGAGACGAAAAGTAAAAAAAAAAATCAAAATTAAAAATCGAAATTAAAGAGATATGATTGTGACTGAGAAGGCTGAATTGGATGGCTTTTGCTCACCGCTGGTGTTCCAAATGGCGTTGGTCTGATTCTTGTAGCCGTTCTTCATGCACTCGTCCACGTAGGACTTGGGGTCGCAGCCAGACATGAGGATCTCCCTGAGGAGAGCGATGTAGGCGATGGCCAGCCGCAGGGTGTCGATCTTGGACAGCCGCTTCTCGTACGGGAAGGTGGGCACGTGACAGCGGAGCTCCTCGAAGGCCGAGTTGATGCTCAGCATCCGCTTGCGCTCGCGGATGTTGGCGGCGTGCCTCTGCACCTTGTACGGCTGCTGGGACACCTGCAGCCGGTGCGCGCGCTGCCGCTTGGCCGCTTCCGACGACTCGTCCGCGGGGAAGCCGTCCGCCTCCTCGTCCGCGGGTGACTGCGCGTCAAAGTCGGCGAAAGTGAGCTGGGCCTCCGGAAACACCGACTGGCAACCCAGCGACGACCAAGGCGACAGCTGCTCGCCGGCCGCCGCGGTGCTGCAGTCCAGCAGCAAAGTATCCAGCTGCGTTTGGAACTGCAGGTTTTGCTCCATCTGACCCCAGAAGGCGAAATCCGGCGAGCCATCTTGGTCCAAATCGAACAGAACGTCCTCCATCACTCTATATTGGATTTTGGAGCAGGTGGGAGCGGAGGGAGGCCGCCGCGCTCGTGGGGTGACTGACGTTGTGCGTCAAAATTGCGCACGTTAAATACTTGCAGGGCCTCCATGTTTTCTGAAAGGAGCCTCTTGAGAACTCTCACTAAAAAACAATTACAAAAGGATCGGTTGATCTCCAAACGACAAAAAGGGGGAAAACACGTGTCCAATTATAGACCCCCACCACACGCGCCCCAGAGCGCCTCCTCCAAGTAGTCCCGCTAATATTGACAAAACATTTAGCGGAGTGGAGGACTTGCGCCGCTCATTAAGTGGCGCAGCAGGCCCGCGCTGCCTGCCTGCCTGGGCCTGTGTCTGAATGGGCACGTTTGGATCTATTTAAGCTCAGCTTACTACTGTCAAAAACACACGGAAGCCCTTTAAAATCTCTTCCAAATCTCATTTCATGACAAAGGTGGCGTCTTTGCATTCATTTGAAGTCATTCGAATGATCATTCAAATAGCGCCAGAAATGAAAGAATGAAATGAAATTTGACTCCCACAAAATTAACTTTTGAAAATAAATTAACTTGCACTAAGATGTTCATTCATTTGGTTCCCTGATTTAATGTAAAATTAATGTAAATCAAAGATCAAACGTTATTTTGTCTTGGTATAAAATCAGTTAGGGACGCTGCCGGTGTACCTAATAAAATGTCCTGACGCTTATACGCACAGCCTCAAAATGATTTTTTTTTTTTAATTTGTTCCACATGAATTACCGCACGTAACCTGACCATGATTGTTCCAGATTAAATTGTAATCCACTCAGTGTTTGCAAACACGCGCTTTCCATTTCAATGTTCAGTCGTAGCAAATCTGTTTGCGCTCGTTAAAAAGAAAGCAAGAAGCAAAGTGGTCTTGCTTCCTCGGCAGCTAATTCTAAAACAAAGACACATGCAGGTGAAGCTTTTGACCAAACAAGCAACAGCAGGCATTTGTCATTTTAAATTATTTACATGTTTATTAGTTCATTTAAGACTATTTTGAAATCAAATGTGGAAAATGTGTTATAGCTCATCTAAAAGAACCACATGAATTTAATCAGTGGTTTGATGACGGGTCAATTTAAAAATTAAACAATAATGACATCAGCATTTTTGAAATTTTTCCCCCTCGCCGTGAAATGTATAGCCCATAACGGTTTCCGAATAAACACGCGCAAGTTTATTTTGTAGCAGTTCCCAACAATTAAGCCATGGTCATTTACAGCAAACATTGTGATAGGCTATGCACCATTCAAACGTCAATAGCATTACGCAGGAATGTAACGAGGTCAATTTGATTTAAATGTGCCTAATGGGGCCGGTGGGAGGTTGTGTGTGTGTGTGTGGAGGGGGGGGGGTCTGGGTTTTTGCTTGCTTACTTAGAAATTTGGCTTCCATTCAATAGACATTGTGCTCAGCCTACTGGTGTGCACACCTTGGCCAGTTGGGGGCAGTATAATACAGAAATCCTGAACAATTACCCAGAAAGTCACAGCGTAACAAACAGTTCTTTGCAGAGGAGAAAGAATATACACCTTTTGCTATTGTTATATTTTCTGTCTGCTCAAGTAGGCTTCAAAACAAAAATGCTATTAGCAAGTCTTGTTAGGGCGTTTTGCATGTTATCATTATGCTAAATAGACTCTGAGGCAATTCTATGCAAATGCTCGGCGGGCCCCTCGAGCCGCCCCGTCAGCACCGTCTGGCTTCTCTCTGCCAAAGACAGCTCTCCCCCAGCTGACACTCCAGCCATCAGGTCCTGTCAAAGCCAGCTTGGCCTCATTGTTCGTCCAACGAGCCGCCCGCTCGGGATGCTCGTTATTGAGCAAGCTATTCGCACGCTTGCCAAAGATGTTAGAGAAACGATTGGATGCGCACGCATGCTCGCAGTGAGTGAGAAGTACGGCAAAGTCTTGTGGCCCAACAACAGCAAGAAGGTCCAGAGTTGCGTTCAGCGACGCGCGTCGTGTTTGTTTGCGCGCGAGGACGATAAGCATCGAGCCTCCAAAGGCCTCCGGGATCCAATCTTTGGCCCGCTTTTGATCCGCGCTCGGCCATTAGAGCGTCACGCCACATTGAAGCCACGGCTCAGAGCGCAAGTTAGCCTTGACTCTACGGCCGATCGGCATTCCGATAGGCCCGATTGTTTGCCTTACGCCGAGTACGTACAAATATACGGTCGGCAAGAAGCGGCGCTGTTTTCGTGGCCGTCTGCTTTTCCGGCAGCGAGTCTGCTGAAGGCATCAAGAAGGTGAAGCGGGCCCAAAAGCAGGGGCCCGGAGCTGGATGTCCTGCAGCCTCCGCTTTGATAAAAACACATTTAAAAGACGGAGAGCAGGTGGAAGGAAGATCATGTGACCGTGTCCCCTTCACTCCACGCTCGTATCAATCAAAGCAAATAGTAGAAAGTGGAGACGGTAGCACTGTCAACAACATGGTGACGGAGCCAGCCCCGGCTTCAAAGTGGAACAAAATGCTCCCGATTTCATACGATGGAACTTTGGCAAACTTTTGAAAGTCTTTGTCAAGTTTGAATGAAATGGTTACTTTGGGGGGGAAAAAGCACATCCATTGACACATTGTTTACTTCTCGGCTTGAGTCATCTTCATCCTGACGCGGCTCAACCTTGACGAGTTTGCCGTGAAGCCCGCGGGTATCTGAAAGCAGATGGAAATGTCCTCAGTGGAGAAGAAAAGAGAGTGCAGACGCACGGGCGGAGTCCAGCTGCTATCTTTGTCATGGTCTCATCTCTCGTTTTTGTTCTCTGACCTGCTTGTCGCCATTATCAAGGTGCTTCAGAGTTGAATAGGGAAGAAAAAAAACATCTTCAGCCTGTTCATCCTTTCCTTTCCTTCTTTCATTTATCTATCTATTTGTTTTTTTATTTATTTATTTAGGGCGGACCCGGTCCAGCGTGGACCTTGCGACTGAAAAGGAACGCTTTCAATTAGGACCTTCGACGACCTCGTGCATTCACGCTGGCTCTCTTTTCTTCTCATTGGCTGAATGTGTCCGTTGTGGTGACAGATGTTGACCCATCCAGTTTCCAAAATGGGATCAAGAGAGAAAAAACAGAATAGAAAAAATAGAATGACTTTATCATCAATGATTCAGTCAAATGATTGATGAAGTTGATTTACGGAGGTTGTTTCTAAACTAGGCCAAGGGGATGTTTCTCATTAGCCGATGATCAAAATCATCAGGAAACAAAAGGCTCGGGCGGGATTACAGAGCAATAATAAAAAAGCCATTCGTTCCATCACAACGGAGGAAAGCAACAAGCATGTCAAATTGGACCGTCACAGACTTCACCCAGCTGGAAGGTAAAGTTCAGTTCCGACGGGTGCCGTGACTACTAATAGGCTTCTTCCATCCAATCCAGCCTTTGACTTCATTTCTTTACTGAGAGTTGGAGTCCATTTTTGTCGATTGCATCTGGACTCATCGTCGAGCAGCACATACGCAGAAAAACAAATCGGATGCATGCCGTCAAGTATGGATCCATTTGGCTTTGCCTCAAAGAGCGCATTAGCAATAATGTGTCTTTTCAAGTCAATATTTACGCTTTGAAGTGTCAGTGACAGCAGCTGTGTGAACTTTGCCTCTCAGCAGCACGCAAACATCTCAACCTTCTTCTCTGTCTCATCCACGGCCAAACACTCAGCTGAAAGTCCATTTGTCACACAAACCTATTTTGTTATCAAGAATTTGGCCCGGATGGACCCAACGCGCTCCCACACCCATTTGGACAAAATGGTTGGCGTAACGGAGCACGGTCACACGCACACGCAGCGTGGAGCTCGCACCAAGCGCTTCGCCATCTGAGAGCAATTAAACGTCTGCTTTCCATGAGCGGCTGACAGTTGCAGTAAAGGGCGGGGGGGTACCCGACCCCCCGCCAATCGTACCTCCGCCCACACGAAAACATTCGTGCGGAATAAGCCAAGAAAAAAAAAATTTTGCAATCGGAATTACACAACCAGCGATATTCAAATCCTCCCACACAATTGGACGACGGCACCAGGTGGGATTCGCACACTGGAATCTTTGTTGTATTGATCAACGGACACTACGTGCACTAAGGTGGATTAAAAATAGAATAAAAATCAGCGAGCTAACGTTCATCAAGCAAGTGGCGTCGGCGTTCTCAAACCGCTTCAACTGCTGCCAGCTCCGAAAGCTTCGCAACGTCGCGTGTAAACAATAGCGAGCAAATCTCGGGGTAGGAAGACAAAGAACTGGGTTGGGAGGAAAGAAGGTCCAAAGAGTGAAAAACAGAAACAGATTGTTCAACATAAACATCAATCAGTTGACAGGAGCAGAAACAGGAAATTAGATTCCCAGGAGCTGGGGGGGGAAGAGCTAAACATCCACGAGCGAAAAATGAGAATCAATGATTCATTGTGATTCAACATTGAGTCGAGGAAGGTGAAGGGGTGGGCGGCCTTTCAAATGAGTAACGTGAAAGCAAACTGAGAAGACAGGAATTCAAATGATAGGAAGAAATCAAAAGTTGTAGCAGGTCCAGGGTGACAAACTTTTGATTGAATCCATCAGCTTTGGTTAGCAAGATAAGCGGCTTAGGTTGCCCTGCTGCTTTTGGGAAACAAGTTTCCTCAAATTCTCTTGGGCCTTCTTGTTGAATTCCTCCTGACTTGTGAAGCAAACCACATCTGTGTTTTACAATAGAAATGAGCTCATTGTTTTGGTCTACATCGCGTAGCAACGGTGATCAATGGAGTCGACGAACATCCCGCTGAGTCACCTGAATGACCAGAACCATGCCACCGATTTGATGAGTCGCTACATTCTCAAAGCAAAAGTCATACATTTTTTTTCTCCTAAACTTGAGCTCAATGGGAAAATTTGTCCATAACAATAGTTTAGGTGCCTTGAACCGGTCCAGGGTGTACGCCCGCCGGCCCCCAAGTCACCATAAGCCATTTTGAAAATGGATGGATGAGCGTATTCCTACTCAAACGATACTTTTGAGGGCCATCATGGTCCAAAAGAGTTGCTTGAGTGAAGATGGCTTGGACAACCCCTTGACTTTAAAGAACTCCATTTAGTAGCTTTAGCATGATATACAACCCCACGTTGCTCGGTGGAGGCAACGATGGCTCCCATGATTCCAAGTGGCAGCTCACGGGCAGGAGCAGGTCTGACCTTACGACCTGGACGACCGTCACGAGGGCCGGGAGGCCAAGCCCGCCGAAGTCACAGAGTTTTGGTGGCAATGAAAAATAATTTCCTTGTGAAGATGAGCCCCCGGGGAGCTGGCCGGCCCGGCCTGGCCCGCAGCAAAAAGGAATGAGACATGCTGGAGGAATTTGAGGGCGGGAAGACTGAGAACATCAGAGGGAAATGGCAAAGACAGACAGCCGTGTCGGGCGGATGGCTGGACTCCGGCCGGACCTGCTTATGCGATCCGTGATTGAAGTGCACGTAGAAAGAGCTCAAAGACTTATTTGAGATGGAGACAAGACATTTTTTTTAAGAGAAAAGTCGGTAAAATACAGCAACCCGCAACTCACATTGATGGAATGGGATAGATGGACGAGGAATACAATTGATAGAGCTGAGCTATTAGCTAACTAGCTAGCTAACAAACAGGATGTTCCGGTCGTCTCCACAAACAAAACATAAGTCAAGGCAGTGGAGGCAAATCATTATTAAAGATATGCATGTGAATATTAAATATGGAAAATGTAGCGTCATTTATTCCAGTGTGATCTGACAGTCCGGAATATTACATAACATTATGAATTACACAACGCGTGAACTTTGCGAACGGAACAAAAGAGCCTGTTTAACATCACTAACTGTTTCCAATCAAAGCACCCATTCCAATTAGCTAAGTGAAAATATTTTTGCTCCAGCAGCAGGAAGAATTCAACTGGTCCGAGTGACCTTGGCTTCCATCTTCTAAATGGATGCCCGGTTCTTCTGTTGTTAAGACAGCTTGGGTGGGAAATGAAAAGAGCATCATGGAAAATATTTCCCATCCTGACCATCCGTCTCTCCAAGTTTATTATGAGGAAATGGTGATTGGTGTTTTTACAGAGCACTGCCATCGTCTTGAGGTCTAATCAGGCCTGGCAACGGCACGCGGGGAAGTTAGCGTTGCGCAAATCTAACGGCTAAACGCCGCGGTGTTTGTACAGCCAGGTTAGGAAGTACACACGCATGACATCATTCAACAAAATAATAAATACACTTAAATTATGCCTCAGTCTATGACGTTTGGTGTTGTTCGCTAGCACAAAGCATCTAAAGCCACATAGCATTAGCCTAGCAAGTCAAAGCAAAAGATCGTAAAACTAGTAAGGCAGGTCATTCATATTTCGAAGCGCTGCTAAACAGAAGCCGTCTTTTATTTTCCCAGCATGGTGTTTTAAGGTTCAGACATCAAAGCGCACTTGAAAAGGTAGCGCTTTAGCTACTACTAATCCAGAAGGCGCAATGTGGTTCATATTATTTGATAAGCATCCCGTCTTGGCCAAAGTATTTTAATGACCGCGGCGTTCAGGCTTCTCCTCGGCGACGACGCCCTACGGTCTCGACTTTATCACACAATAACACGGCACGCACGGGCGTCGTCGTTGTGCACGACAGCTAGGCCGGGCTTTCCTTTGGCTCACGGCACTGGAATTCGTCTTCTTTGCCCCTCCTTCTTTCCGTTTATTTTTCACTGTCTGGAGATGTCAGCGCAAGCACGCGTTGTTGCCGTGCCGCGACTGGACCGGCGTGTACGGACGGCCGTGGAGAGCGACCGATTGTGTATTTTTGTAGGCCGCCTTGCATGCCAGCTGCCACGGATGACCTTAAGCGAAGTTTTCCTAAGGCCTCCGTGTGTTTCTCACTTGCTGGAAGTGCAGTCTGTGAGGTCCGCAGCGGCCTTCAAACAATCGGCCGATAAGTTCAGACGCAAAAAATAAAAGCCGTGCAGAGCCGCGGTGGGGTTGTCGAACGGCCGCCTCGGCCACCCAGGATCTGCTGCCAGAAGGTGGTAGACCACGAGTTCAAATGTGGAAAGAAAACAATTGACGATGGATGATCGCTTTTGCCCACATGCGGAATTGTCACTTGTTACCAGGAATTCAAATTATACTTCTATGACAACAGCAGGTTGATGGAATCCTCCGAGTTCAAAAAAGGCGACGCAACCTAAAAATGGGCTAACGCTAACTGCACTAAATGTACGTCAGCATTTCGACGGAAAAGCTGAATTATTTTTTTTTTCCAATAGCCAGTAAAGTATTTTTTTTTCCAGTACAGTTATGGGTTATATTTCACTTTTACTGATAAATCTTTTACAGCTGTTTTGTTTTACTGTCGCTGCATTATTTTAAAAAAAAAGTTATGTGCGGTACATTTCAATTGAGATCATTTTTGAAGTTGTGTGGGGTCTGACGTTTTTTTTTTTTTTTAAATCAGCTAATGTGATTTTAAAGCAGCAGTAAATTATTCCTAATAAACAGCGGCTTATATTTATAAATTACTTTTGCTATGGATCATTGGCATGTTTTAAGGCGCTGGTGAAATGTTTCATGCTTTGTTTGCCTTCCTAAAGCTCAACCACAAAAGCTAAGTGTCACCCTTGGGGCTTTGGGTTTTGCTGCTTGGCATTTATTTACAGACATGAGAGTTTGTTTTTGTGGATGACTTATGGACTTACTCAGCTGCTCTCTTCTTTTGTGGTCATCTGAAAGGCCGCACAGTCTGACTACATGCATGGGGCGATTTCCTTTAAAGTGTCACACAGCAACTTCTTTGTTTCACGCATTGGCGCAGTAAACGCACACATCGCTTTCCTCAACTTGCACCCAAAGTTACAATCGGAGACCTCGTGGCACCTTCGGCCAGTGCTAAAAGCTCCAAAGCCAAACAAAGGTCTGAAGAGGAATTATTACTTTTGAGGGACCAAAATCGCAACATTTCTAAACCCGATTTTTAAGACGATTGATTGGATAATGTATTTGTTGTTGATCCATTTTGCGCAGTACGCAAAGGGAAGCGCAGGCCAAGCTAAGGTCGGCCATCTGACATGAAGCGTTGCGCTAAATTAGAACACAAAGTGGACTCTTGACAGGAGAATGATGGCGCCCACGCAGCTGCGTTGTGCGATCTCAACTTGCGGGAAGGAAGCAGGTGGAGGTGAACTACTTTTGGAAGCCGAGTGTAAATCAAGCGGCTCGTGCTGCAGAGTTCAGGACTTTCTTCTTTTATCCAGTCTGTCTTGACTTTGGACTGCCTTTGTTTGATGCCGGAGCCGCCACCGCCGCCACGTCCAGAAGGAATAGATTTGCTCCCCTTCTTTGATCCTCCTGTTATGATTCTTTTATTTTCTGCAGTCACATCCTACGCTCATCCCCACAAGATGCTTTGAATTAGCCAATGACACGAAAAGAGGCCAGACTCGTCCGCTCGCCAACAGCGTGACCGAGGTGACGTGCAGGTGCGAAAAACGTCTTCACGCCAATTGATTTTCACGCAGGCGGCACGGCGAAGTCTGCCTGGCGGTTCCGTGGATCTGAGATTGGGCCTTCTGTGCTCACTTTGCTTGCGTGGGTTTCAGACATTCCAGAAAATGTCTCGGCCGTTCATGGATCGGCCGACGTGCGTTCAAAGTTTCGCCATTCAACAACAATAACAAGATTAAAAACAGCCGCTAAGTGTTTTCAAGCCTTTAAGTCAAAGACGTGATAACACATTTAAAGACAATCAAACGCCTCAAAGGATGTCTCGCAGTACGAAATCTCACTTAGGGACTAAGGACGTGTCCTGAAGTGACTGTTGACATGCGTGTTGATCGTAAATGCCGACTTGTTTGTGGCAGTAAATTTAAAAGAAAAAACCGCAGCTGGATGAGTGGTGTTTTTTTTTTTCGGAGCTATGAGGATACGCGATGATGAATTTGCCCTTCGGTGCGGTTGCGCAGCTCTGACGTGTCATCCTGTCACTGGTGCTACACGCAGAAAAATACGTTTGTTTGTCGAACTATTGGAATATTTCTCCATGTTTTCGCCTCTTCTTCTTCTTTATAGTGTGCATGCTTCACGGCAGTGGCGTGCGGTGAGGTTCATGACTGGGGAGGCACTGACGTCACCCGCCCCCCCTTGGTAAAATTTGTCCGACACCTAACCGTGTCAAAAGAGGTTGGGGAACGCTGCTCTAGAGTGGCTTATTCATTATTTAATTTGAACTATTTTAATTAAATTCTCATATCAGCAGTCTTCACACATAAAAACACTCAATTAAGCACATGGAATCAAAACCTTGTTTTCGATCGTACGTACCACTCCGTTCCGAAATCCCGTGTGTCGAATCAAACATTTGAACTCCGGAGTTGCTCTTCCTTTACTGATGACCTCCTGCTTCGACCGAAAATCCATAGTTGAAAATCGTTTGGATATGTAATCCTCCATTGTAAAACGAAATGTAAAAACGAAAAAGAAAACCCGAACGTCAAACGAAATAAATGGACGACTCCTCCTCAGCTGTTCACTGTAGATTTGAACCGGCGATCACTTCTTCTACAGGTGGGCGCATGAAGCATCCGGGATCACTAGCGCTCTTTGCCATAAGGCTAGAGAACTGTTTTTTCGTTGCTTCCGTTGGGTCTCTGTGTAGGGATATTTTTGCTTGTTTTACAGACTACCATCATGTGAATCCATTTTGTGAAACTATTATTGTACAGTGGATTCAAATACACATGTAGGGTACACACATCTATTATGACCCATTCGTTTGATTGATTTTGGAGTTTGATTTGACTTCTTAAAGATGATAATAATAATAATAATAATAATAATAATAATAATAATAATAATAATAATAATAACAATAATAATAATAATAAAATTAATAATAATAATAATAATAATAACATCACAATTTTACTCACCCAGCAAAACTGTCGATAAAAAAAAAAAAAGATAACCCCAACTTCATTCGCGTATGCACAAAAACACACACGCACACAATATATCCAATCACACGTGTGTGCATTCATCCCCAAAATGTGTTGTCCATTAGCACACGTCAAGTGGATGTGATAAATAAAACAGTATCAAGATCTGACATGTTTACGCGTTGCAGGCAAATAAACAACAGGCCCATTTCCCGTGCGGCTCTTCCACACTCCAAAAGAAATACACAAAAGCAGTTAGCAGCAATCGTGACGGCTCATTATCGTCGTGGTGGTGCACACAAGTATGCTCTCGAAAAGCTCACCCCAAATCGTTTACTACGTGTCTGTGGCCAACCATAAATAAATAATTGATGAGTTCAAAGCCCCATTTTTTTGGTAATTGATCATTTTTTTGTCATCAGATTAAATATGCACATGTATGAACTATATCTGTTGTGAATTTTGAATAAGCACAATTCAAGGCCACTTGCACTGGGGCGATAGAAAAACAAATATAAGATGAAATATGAAGTGGTGGAAATGTAAAGCAAGTCGCTCGCGTGCTCCGCTCTGATTTAGAGAAGCGTGCGGAGGAAGGTGGCTTTATTGAGGCGTGTTTAATACGATTGACAGCCAAAGTGGCATGTTTTGTAATTTTTTGCTGTGTGACTCATCACGATCCATCTGTTCAATATCATCCACAAATAAACAGCCTTGTTAAAAAGCTCGCCTTATTGTTTGGGTCAGATTTTCTGGTGCGCAGTAAGCCACAAATTCCCTTTCATCTTCTCATATTTGAATGATTAGTTACGCCCCCGATGTTTCCCAGGAAACGTTGACGAAGTTGTTAATCCAAAGCATATTTCTAGGGAAAAGTTGTCTGAGAATTTCTTGTTCCGCGTTATGCAAAGGAAAAAACTCGCCTTTTAAAGCTCTGGGAAGGTTCAATGAAATAAGCATGAACGAGTTCATTTAAGTTGCGCAAATGTTCGGGAGACATGCTTTTGAGATACCTGATGATTTCAAACAATGAATTTGTCTGTCCACCACCTGTCCGTCCACCTGCTGCAGTTTGCAAACTGCTCCCCTCCCGTCCCCTCACTCGTTTGGGAGTGGCAGCAGCGGTGGGTGAGAAAATAAGAGAGAAGTGGCATCCCTTCCAGGCGGCCGATTAAAGACACGAGCTAAGCTAATTGCTACCTGGCAGCAAGAGCGCACAGCGGCGGATGATCGTCAACACTGATTTATACATGCTGCTGGGTCCACTAAATGCATCTTCCTGGTCGCGGTCGACTGCAGATAGCGTCCTCTATCATTTCCTGCACGGGCTGCGCATGAGGTGGGCGAGATCCTGGTTCGTCAGTGGGCGTCGTTTGCGCACATGCACTAAACATAAGTGCCGAGGCATAAATTGAATGCATGAGACGCTCTCGTAAACCTCATCGCGCACATGCACTCCAAGTCAACGCAACCACAAACCTCCTCTGTGGAATTAAACAACAGGAAGTTGACTTCGTCCAACTTTGACACTCTCCGTGCTATGACGCAATGGAGCCTATGTTAGCCTATGTAACTTGATATTTTTGAAAAGCAACAATTGGACAGGAAATTGCCTTTTCGTTGCTTGTATACAAATAGAGTGATGCCTTAAGATTCCAGTTTCATCCCACATTCAAAATACTCAATTCATCTTTTCAATCAGGCCGATACTGGTCTTTTTTTTCCTAGCTATCGGGTACTCGTGGGGGCCTCCGATACCAGCAATCGATACTTAAGGCAAGGAAAATTTGATATTGAATAGCTGGCGCAAAATGAAATTGTATCCATCCAAAGTACTGTACTGTACTGTACTTACAAAAACAAACATTTAAAGAACATCCAGTTGGTTGTTGGCAGCAACTCTTGGGTGGCGAGTCTAGGGATTAGCTAATCATCATGACAACGTCGTTACAGTAAACTGCCCATGTTTAATTCCTTCCGTAGAGCAGCAGGCTTCCTCATGGGGAGGATTTTCCACCACCAAGAAGATCCCGTGGTCAGAAAATGGGCTGCCGAGGGCTAACTTGAACAAGGAGGAAGAAATCTTTGGAGTGAGCGGATCTCAGGGTGGGATTGAGGGGTGGACGGAAAAAAAAAAGAATCAGGAAGAAATGGGCAGCTTCCCAAACCGCTGGTAACATCACGGCCAAAATCTCAGTCGCGAGAAGACGAGGAAGAAAGTCATCCAGTGGTCGCTACTGTGGGAATTTGGTACACTGGCCTTTGCTGAGGGCTTGGGAATCCCACAGTAGAGCCAACCTGCGGGCATGGGAAAAACGGGGGCCGGTCACTCACCCCCTCCCACCCACGAGAGCAAACGTTTGAAAAAGAACATTGGGCAGGAGCTGCATGGTGCAAACACGATGCAATTTAGCCGCGTTGCGCCTTTTCACGAAAAGCCCACTTTTAGAAGTCCTGCGAGCGTGACGTCACTTTGTGCTGAGTCCTGCAAACATTGAGTGACCGCTGACGGGCGGAGGAGAAAACAAAAGGCAAGAGAGGCAGCGTGCCAAGTGATCTGGCGCACTTGAAAGGAGGACAGTGCCATCTAGAGATCTTGGAAGAGCCGACCGGCGGCAAAGCGCACCAGCTTGGCACGGCGACTCAATCACAAATGGACATTTTTGTGACATTTCCACGAGCGACTGGAGAAAGTGGAAAAGCAGCCGGGGTCAAGCTGACTGTCTCAACGGCAGCAGTTGTTCATTCGGCAGCTAATCACACCCACAAAAGGCACGCTTAAGGGCTCCAGGGTCAGTCGGAGACCTGAGCCGAGGTCAAGATAAGCGCTTGCGGGGATTAGCTGGGCCTGCTTTACTGCAGAGCCCACGCGTTCAAAGGTGTAGTCCCTCATTAGCGAGCCAGGTCAGCTTTTTTTTTTTTTGCTCTCAGGCTTCCTTCCACTGAGAGCGGCTCAGCTTTTTTTCTGCCAACTTGCAATCCAGCAGGTTGCGAGCAGGTTGCGAGCAGGTGGCCTTTCATTCACTTGAGTCTTTGCAGCTCAGAATCTACTTGGAGAAAAAAAAAAACGTCGGTCAAGTGACGTTTCACGAGGTTTGGTGGCTGACAGCAGCTCTTTCATTTCTTGCTCGGATCAAAGTCGAGAGAAAGCGTGTTTTGAAAAGGAGTCTGTGATATTTATTAGAGCCATTTATTATTGTACTTCACTACAAAAAACATAAAATGATGTGCTCTATAATAATGTGTAGTGTACTAGTAAGTTCCTTGACAATGGACTTTCTACAATCTGGTCACATTTTCACTCTCGTGTTAATGGACTCCAACATGGCATTATGTCAAAAATAAAAATGTATTCTACTTTCAAATCCATATACAACGTGTCAAAAGTGCAGCTGTGCCTGAAACGTAGACTTGACTCGCAAAAAACACGATGTGAACACCATTGCTAAGGAGAAGGATGGAATGTTTGGAAGAGACAATCAAATGGATCCATTTGATTGCGTTTGACATCAGAAGGCCATTTCGTATCACATCCCCGACTGCTGAGCTACAATTTCTGCGCAATTTTGAAGTGAGCGAGTCAGATTTGCCCGTGACCAAAATCCAAGTGTGCAGCACATTCAGAGAGAACTCCAATGTCAAAATTAATCTCAGAAACGGAAGAAAATAATCACGACTGCTTCTTTTGGCGTGTGCTTGACTTCGGAATAGGGCACGCAATCAAGCCAACGGCTTTTGTTTTGTTTTGGGAGATTTCACATTCAAAGGCCCCGTAATAGGAGTGAAATGGGGACTACATATGACAATATTTGTCTGCAGTAAATCAGTTTTAGTAAAGTGCGTTCAAGTGTAAGGCGAGCCTCTTCTCGTATTTTTGAGACGGCAATGTTTTTCTTCTTAAGTGTTTTCAGGCAGCGTGCACGCTGTATAGCACCACACTGTCCCTCACAGGTCAGTTGCAGTACTACAACAAATGTTGACTGCATCTGCACAGCTTAAGGGATGGTCCAGTGTGGAAAGACTTTTTTCTTCCTCCCCCAACTTGGAGCAAAATATTGCTCCAAAGCATAAGGGGAGGTTGTGTCTTCCGTCACGCTGATGTCAGCATTTCTTTTCTGGGAAGATTATCTCACTTCAAGTGGAAGAGGAGATGATTCCAGTCAATTTCTTCTGAATCTTCTCTTCATTTCTCAGAATGTTGGACCTCGCCGCAGAAATTTTGTCCTGGTAATCCTTGATCATTTGGTCCAGCTCATAAAGTTCCGCCTTGAGAGGTTCTAACGCCCACTCTGTGGCTCTGCACACACGGAATCGGCGACGGTCAATGACGACAAAGGCGGAAGATGTTTACCACGTGCACTCACTTCTGTTCCTGCAGCAGAGCCTGCGCGTGCTCCTTGTTCTCCTTGCGCCAGCTTTGGAGCTCGGCTTGCATGGCGTCGATGTCCTCTTGCACGTAGTCCATGATCTTGCCCAGCGGCAACGCGCTCTGACACACCGACTGGATGGAGGCACGTAGACGCTCCACCTCCCGCGTCACCAGGTCCTGCTCCTTCTTCATGGCTTGTCCCGACGCCGGCTTTTGGAAATAAAACAACAGGCAAACGATTGAAAGCAGACATTTGTTGAAAGCAGCTGAATTGAAACACGTGGATTTAAAATGAGCCTTCGCAAGCAGGAAGCGGGGCGAGCGGCTCGGTATGCCGACTGGCAGACGGGATCAAAAAAGTCGGGTTGCCTCCCTTAACACGCGGCAAACCGGAGGATGTTTGCTCAGCTGGGCTCGGCCAAAAAGCGGTCCAAGTGTGCCCGAGAAGCCAGACACACACACACACACACGTCCGTGCAGACATAAACACTCGTTTGCGCAGGGACACACACATGCCCCACCTGCGCTGGTTTTGTTTAGTTTGCTAACAAGCTGTGGCGGCGGGCTGATTTTTTCCTGCCGTATTGAGTAACAAACGCCACACTCGGACCTCCTTTCAAGTCCGACTTGAGGGCTCGCCATGACGAAGACGTTGGGCACGAAATGGAGGCAAAAGACAAATCTGACTTTTTTTTTTGAGGTCCAACGTCTGTCTCGGTGGGTGGCTTTGCGCCGGGTGATGAGAAGCCTGCAGCTACACAAACACTGCGGTCTCTCTCTCGCCAGCCTTGTGCAGACGATGGCCAGGTCCTTCTTTCTTTATTTGCTAGCGCACGCTGACCTCCTTTGCTAACAGAGTGTGAAAGCGGCAGCTTGACTTTAAAGGTCACTCCGGGTCGACGTCGAGGCTGTCGTACAGAAGTACTTTCTTCACAGTGAAAGAACTGAAAGTGAAGTGGCAAGGAGCATGTGACCAAATCACATCTCGAAGAATGATTCAAGTTCATTTCCTTGTACGCTCCCCAAATCCAGAAAAGAGTTGATGAAGTATTGCAGAGGGGAATATTTATTTTCCCGGCCGGCCCCTGACGGCGTTCACTCGACAGCCTTCCATTTGTGTGCCGCGTCGACGGTTTATTTATATAGAACAAAACCTTCATCAAGGCAAATTTCAAAGTACACAACATTCTTGCTGCTGCGAGGGCCAAATTGTGTGTAAATGCAAGGAGAAGTATCTTGAATAAATACGCCACGGCGCCACCGGGGTCAAGGCCAGGCCAAGCTTTCAAGATGCATCAAATGTCCGACTCGTGCTCACGTAATTGAATTAGCGAGGAGAGTACAGTTCGTCCGCCTCTTCGTCTCTAACGTCAGCGTTTGCGCTCCGAAGCGGCCGCTCGCTCGCTCGCTTTCATGAATTGCGCCAGCTGAAATTTCAAAGCTCAACCAGCAAGTTGAATGTTGACATTGTTCAGCCCGGCACGCTCCGCCGTGATTACGCGGGGAAAATGACTCCATTAAAGTGACCTGGCTGCACTTCCATGTCAGGAAGGAAGTCATCCCACTTATTTGGGCGGCCTCAACCAAAGTATACCTGCGGAGATGAGTGAAAATGGAGAAACTTGAATCAGGACAATTTGTAGTAAGTCACTTCTCACTTGAAGAAGGCCTTTTCTATTTGGGATATGGGGAGAGAAAAAAAATAAAAAAATTGACAGACTTGATGTTCCTCAGTGGCGAACATCAAACCTGCCGTGCGTTTTATGACGGATGATGTCGTCTCGCTCCGACAGCCGACGGGAGGGCTGGAGCGGGACGCGCGCTTCATTGGAGAGGACCACCCAAAGAACGAGGCCTCCCGCAGCCACAAGGGAGACAAAAGTCTCACGTGAAATCATGCTGACGGAGGCGCGCGTACACGTGTCCAGACAATGAGGCGGAAATATACACAGTCGCACGGACAGACAAAATACAGCGAGACTAATAACGACAAAAGATGGCTTCGACAAGTGACGTTGACTTTTCACGCCTGACGCGGTCCAACGTCTTTGATGAGCAGTTGTCGTTAGCCGGCGCTACATAAGTAGAGGGGAAACTCCAGGCCAAGCTAGCAGATGTTTGCTCACTCACAAAGCCGCCATGTTTTTTTATTTGGGCCTTTATGAAGCTATTGAGCGAGACCAGAGCTTGTTTTGCTCCATGTGTGCATCACTTGTGTGCGTGTGGTCTGCGCAAAGCCGCGCTCGCTCGCTCGCTCGTCAGGACGCGAGACCTTCGGCTCGGGCGGAGGGGAACATTTTTGTGGTTTGGAGCCAACATAATTGCACGGCTTTTGTTTACATCTGTCCCGTGATAATGAGCAGGGTCGCACGGCACATTTCAAAGCAATCACCATCCGGGGACATTTGCCAAATGTCAGATTCGAGTCATTGACAGGCCTACGGCTGCCTGTGGCACACGTTTATGCGTTGAGGGCGCCCTCTAGTGGACATAAAAGGACAAGTCTGAACATGCTACCTCTTTCCGTGTAACGGAGGACGGTGATGCTTCATAGTCCTTTTTGGTCTCGAGGATCTTTTTCACGAGGCCACCTGCATTCACGGAAACATCCATTTACTCTTTGACACCGTTCACTTGCAACGTCGACATTTTTATTTTGGGTGGGGGGTGTAGAAACAAAAACATGCGTGTACCATGTTTTTCATCGCCGGTGAGGTCCTGTGCAGAATCCTGGAAGAGAAAAAGCAACCTTGCAGTAAGATTCTTCTCTTCTTACCAACTGTTCTTTTCACCAACCTTGTCACGAGCTTCCGAAGGTTCAGGGGCCGCCTCCGCCACCAAAAACTGCTCGTCTTCCTCATCCTCGTCGTCGGACCGCTTCTTGCCCTCTCGGATGACTGACGGCTTGGCACTGGAGAGCCTGCAAAGGAGACAACCACCGAAATTTAATATGTGACAATTCCGGATTAAACGATGCGACAAGATCACCTCTCAGCTGGGACGCCGTCATTGAAGCTCTCCTGTTTCTTGACTCGAGGAGGAGCCGGACGCGCACTGCTGGGCCGTGCCGCCGTTCGCTTGTTGCTGCACAATGGAAGGAGCATAATTAAAGTTGCAATTAACAATTAAAGTTGCTGCTGCTAACCTGGAGGTCATTTCAGATGGAATGGAGGAGGTCACGGCATCACCGCTTTCCTTGGCAGGATCGGCATCTGCAAAAGGCCGGCGGCCACGTCGTCAATATTGGCTATTTAGCACATTTACTGAAAAGTTCCTCGGAGATTCAAGTATTGCAAATTTGGGGGAGGTGCTTATCCTGGTTCAATTTCGTGCATGCAAAAGTGAAACTTTTGGGAATATTTGGGTCATGTTGAATGAAGTGGTCTTCCAATAGAAGCACTTACCGCCCTCACTGTCAGATTCATCTGCAGACAGAAAGCAAAGAAATGAAGAAAAAAAACCAGGGTTTGTCAAGAATAAAGATAGCAAAAATGAAGCCTTACCCTGCCCCGCAGTTCTGGGCTTCCTCCTTTGCCCTTTGGCAGAAGACGGCCGAGGTATTCTTGCCGGACTGTCCGACTGTGAGGAGGTCGACAAAAGAAAGGGGAGAAGGGGAGCTGTATTAGTACGAACAAATATTGTCCGGATATTACTTTAAAGTTGTGGGTCAAATTGACCTTGTTTAAAAAAAAAAAAAAAACAAGATGTGAAATTCATAGATCATTTTGACCTCCTGCACATTTCCTTTTTGTTGTTGTTGCTAAAAATAGATTTTAGGATGGGTCAATTTGAGCCGCCTGACGAGAGCAGGAGCTCCTTCAAAACTCTTTACCTGGTTTTCAACGTTCTCCGCAGGCTGCACGTGCAAACAAGACAACGTTAAGACAAATTGTTTCATCGCAATTCCGGACGGCACTACAATCGCAATGACCACACGACGTCGTCGGCCGACAGCCTAAGAAATCTCCAAAAACGACGCAACTACTCAGGCCCTGATTGTTGGACAGGATTAAATACCTCATCGGATGGCTCCGCTTCCTTCCAACAATACGCGGAGGAGCAAAACAAAAGAAAACAAATCTCACTGACGATACTGATGTTGAAGAAAAAAGAAAAAAAATTGCGAGAACTTACAGCTGCCAATGGCTTGGCTGATTTTCTGGGCTGGTCCTCGATGGCTTTTTGTTGCACTTGTGCTATTCTATCCTGAGTACAAAAAAAAGTGTTTGATTTCCAAAACCATTCCAGGGCAAAATAAGATTTTCCCTCTCACCTTGCTGTCACTCTCTCTTTCTTGACTTGTGTTCTTGTCTTGGCGCCTTTCAGCTTCTTTGTCCGCTTCTCGAGCTTTGTCCTTGCTCCTCTCCGGCTCCCTTTGAGAATCTCTTTGCCTGGTTCCGTCTCGGTCTCGACTCTTGTCGTGATCTCTGCGGTGCTCTTTGACCTTCTCCTTGTCTCTGTCTTTTCCTCTGGCTTTATCCAGGTCTCGCGCCCGTTCGCGACTCTTGTCTCCGTCGCGGTCCCGCTCGCGCCGGTGATTCTTGGCAGAACGCTCGGCGTCGTGGCGGCGCTCGCCATCTGGCCTCTGGCCTTCTTGCTCTCTGGGCTGCTGCGGCTCCTTGTCTTCTCTGCTCCCGCTGCGCCGGATCCTCTTCTTGTCCCGAATGAGTCGGAAACAACTTTGACATGAATGGCGGAACGGCGAGGCCGGTGGAACGGAATTTACGAAAGGTCTTATTACCTCTCTTTCCGTCGGCTGTTGCTCAGGTCCTTCGCGGTTTTCTTTGTCTTGGGACTTGGATGTGGCCTTAGTTTTCAAGTCGGCCTTTTCTCCGGACAGCACTCGTTTCACCGCTTCCTCGCTGGACAGCTTTGGATGAAATATTCGTCATGAATTCAACATGAAGTAAAAGAGTAACGTCAGGGGCTCGGACAAGCAACCTTGTTGAGGCAGCACTGAGCAATGGCCTGCAGCAGCTCGTTGGTCTTCTCGGGCTCGTGGCCGGCCACGATACGCGCCGGCTTGGCCGCGAGGGGCTCCCCGCTGACCAGCATGACCACATCGATTGCTTTCTGAAGGAAGGCTATCTTACTTTCTTTGTCCTACAAGAGATGACAACGAAAAAAAAATTGCCGCTTGAATTTTGTTGTCGGCCGTAACATTAGTGGGCTCAGCCAACTGTGTCAGCAGCTAAACTCTGTTACAGAGACACTATTTACATGTAACACGAGAACCGACTGGCCTTTGTTTTGTTGATGCCTTTATGTGAGTGTCAAAATTGAGTGCAAAATAAAGTTTGGGCAGCAGGGAAGGCATCCTTACCTTTACATTATCCGACTTGAGTTCGCTGTCTTTGTAGAGGCCTTTCATGAACCCGGTGGTTCTGATGATCTGAAAGTGGGGAGAGCAGATGTCAATTTAAATGGCTAATATTAGCTGTTACATTTTTTAAAAATTGGACGATTTTTTTTGCCCTTTTTTTAATGACCTGCATATGCTGACACATTGTGCTTTATCAAATATACATGCGCACAAGGTGACGCAATACAACAACACTAACGACCCGAAGAAGAGTGTTGATGTCTCATTTAGAAGTGGAAACTTAAATTACCGAGCCTGACACCGGTGTCACCTGCCATTAAACCGTGAGAAGGTCATTGTACAAAATGTTTCATAGATAGATAGATAGATAGATAGATAGATAGATAGATAGATAGATAGATAGATAGATAGATAGATAGATAGATAGATAGATAGATAGATAGATAGATAGATAGATAGATAGATAGATAGATAGATAGATAGATAGATAGATAGATAGATAGATATTGGGGGAAATTCAAGGGAAATAAAGCAAATACAAGATAAAAAGGGGGGCTTTGTTTTGAGCAATGTCAATTTGTTATCAGGCAGACTTGTTTCTAATAAAATGAACGGATTACATTGATTTGATGATGCAGAATTTTAAAGATCGACTCAGTTGGTATCCCTCGAGCGCATCTAGCAACCTTGACAACGTTGTTTGCGTTGTGCCGTTGGCAACGGGACAACCTAACCCACCACCCGTTTAGTCACTTTGTTGGCGGCTGATTTGTAGAAGCAGCAGAGTTTTTTTCGCCAACAACATAAAAACGCATCTCATAGTTTTGTCAATGTTGGCGAATTAAAATGGCTAAGCGGCTCTGCTAACGAGCTAATTACTTTTCGCTAAGCTCGCGAGCAGATGAGCTCAGTCTGGTTAAACAGTAGGCATTTTCCACATATGCGGAGAAAATGAGCAGAAAAGTGTCATTTGACAAATCGGCATGACCGCATCAATCTCACCTCGCTAAAGATGTCGTGCAGGTATCGAAAGGGTGGTTTGCCTAGCAGTTTTTCAGTCAGCGGTGGTTTCTTTATCACCTTTCCGAGCGCGTCTTGCGTCTTTTTGACAACCGCCGCGTTCATTATTATGTTTTTTTTAAAGAAAGAAAACCAAAACAAAAGTAATGCTAACAGAATCCAATCCGAGCCGCTTTTGTTTTAATACCGAGGTTAAAACTTCGCGCATGCGCATTTGGGAGAATGGCCCCGAGCGCACTTTCTTCTTCTTGCACAAATCTTTTAGTAGCTTGGCTCTAGGGCCCTGCCTATACTGCCACCTGCTGCCAACAATGGCAAATACAATAGCTTACTTAAGTTCGTTTCATAAACAATCCCCAATATTCAATTTAAAAGCATACACGAACATTTGAATTAAAATTAAAATATAAAAAGTACAAATGAAAACAAATAGCACAAAATACAAGCAACGATAAATAAATAAATGCAAAACGTAGGATATATTGCAGTTCATTGCTGTTACGGTTTACCTCACTTCCAAAAGAGCGTGTTTGGGTAATTGAAGCCATAAGTCATTGATAAATGAATGTGTTCATTATTTTTCAAACAATGAAAGATAACAGATTGTACGTGGCGTAATTGGCACTCCCTGGTGAAGATTATGACGTGTATGTGACGTCACGGTTCATCAACGTGATGAAATAAAGGCAAAACAATTTCACTGGCCCCTTGACATTTTAATGACCGAATAAATTCATTTGAGAAAAAAAGACAAAAAACTAAAAGAATCGAGGACCAGCTTATTACTCAAATAATGGCCACCATGAATAGCCAAATAATCAAAAAGACACAAAGCACACTGGGCAAAGTGATAAAGAAACCGGCTCTCACTGATAAACTGCTGAGCAAACCGCCGTTTCGATACCTGCACGACATCTTCTCTGAGGTGAGACTTCTGCAAAATAACGTTGAAAGAAAATAACGGGCAACCAGAATAGAACTCAGACATGCATTTGTAATCACCACAAACCACAGAGATGCCTCCTGATAAATAACCTAATAATTGAATTAAATAACCTTCTTGTTTATGCTATACTGACTGCAGGACGGCACGTTGTTCTAACGCAAAATAGCCAATAGGTGATGCTGTTACTTCGTAAAAAACTGTCGCTTGCTTCCTGCACCTTTCCCAGATCATCAGGACCACTGGCTTTATGAAAGGCTTGTACAAAGACAATGAATTGAAGTCAGAATGTATCAAGGTAAGTTGGACAAAAATCAAGACACCCTAGTCGGTAAAGCAACCCAGCATTTTTAGGACAAGGAGATGAAGATGGCGTTCCTCCAGAAAGCCATCGATGTTGTGGTGCTGATCACTGGAGAACCCGTTGCGGTCAGACCGGCGCATATTGTCGCCGGTCATGAGCCCGAGAAGACCAACGAGTTCCTGCAAACCATTGCCAAGTGCTGCCTCAACAAGGTAAGGAATGTGGCAAATGTGGGAGCGTCCTTCATAGTCATGCTGATGTGTTGCTCAGATGCCCAGTAAGGAGGCCGTGAGGAGAGTTCTTGCAGGAGAGAGGTTGGATGTGAGGACCAGGGAGAGCGCGCTCAAATCCCAAGACAAGGACGTTGCCGAGGGGCGCCAGGAGAAGAAGACGACGGAGCAGAGCGAGAGCAGGGTTGAGGAGGAGCCGGAGCCGCACAGAGAACCGGAGAGACAGCGGCGAGACGGCGAGAGGGAACACCGCAACGCCAAGGAGCACAGGCGGCGGGAACAGGAGCTCGCGAAAGATGCCGAGCAGGAAGACAAGAGTCGCCATAAAGACATTGCGCAAAGCAACGAGAAAGACAAAGGTCAAGGCAACAAGACAAGAGAGAAAGAAAAAGTCAAAAGCGCAGAGAGCGAGCGACACAAGGTGGCGTCACGCACGGAGAGTCCGACCAGAACAAGTTCTGCCAAAGGGCAAAGAAGGAAAAACAAGTTTGGAGGTACATTTGCCGCACGGAAATGTTAATACGCTAATTTGAACCTCATTTCCTCGGCCGAGTGTGCAAGGAAGGAAAGAAGGAAAGGACTTTAGGAAGCTGATGTTTTCTCTCATGAGGTTTGTCTTTTGTCAACAGACGAATCGGATGGTGAAGCTGGCGGTAAGTCAAAGCTCCTTTCATTTTGTTCCTCCTGACATAAAGGTGCAACAATTCTACTGGTATTGAAGTATTGTTCTGTGCAGGTGTCTCTAAAGAAGCAACCATCCAGTGCAAAGACGCCGAGCACGGTCCGAGTCCTCCTAACAATGAAAGCGGAGATGTTGCAAGCTCTTCACTTTCGCCTGACGTGGCCTCCAGGTGGGCGGCGCCGACCTCGACTCACATCCTCGATCCATTCGGTGCAATTGATGCGTCTTTGGTTGCCTAGCAACAGCCGAGCGGCGCCGCGGCCCAGCAGCGCTCGGCCGGCTCCTCCTCGAGTCAAGACACAGGAGAGCTTTGTCGAAGGGCTTCCACCTGAGAGGTGAGGTGATTGTATCTTCTCGTCTCAGACACAAAAGCGGTCCCTGTATTTGTACAGATCTGCATTTGTGCTTTTGCAGGCTCTCCAGTGCCAAGTCGTTAGTCATCAGAGAAGGGAAGAAGTTGTCTGATGAGGAGGATGAGGAAGATGAGCAGTTTCTGGTGGCGGAGGCGGCCCCTGAATCTGTAGATGCTGTAGAGAAGGTAAGTAAAAAAATAATCCAGACAAAAGCATAATTCAGGAGGGCAGTGCCCCACCTTGCCCCCCCCAGCTCCGCAAGTGGAACTGCATCATTTTAGCATCATCGTGTCTTTTCTGTTCCAGGACTGTGCACAAGACCTCAGCAGTGAAGCAAAACATGGTAAACATTCTTTTCCTCTTTTTGTTTCTCTCCATCCAAAGAGCACAGCCAGGTTAAGAATGAGTTGCGCAATCTCTCGCTAACCAATGTTTCCATTCACGCAGGGGGACTGGTGAAGAAGATCCTCGAAACCAAAAAAGACTACGAACCGTCGGCGTCCTCCAATAAATCCAAAGAGGTCATCTTGCCGCCGATGAATTTCTTTTTCAGATTTCAGTAAAAGACAACACGGCCGTTGTTTGACTGTCTCAGAAGCTGATGTCCGAAGAAGCCCGCCGGAAAGAGGAGGACCTGGTGACACGGGAGGTGGAACGTCTACGTGCTTCCATCCAGTCGGTGTGTCAGAGCGCGTTGCCGCTGGGCAAGATCATGGACTACGTTCAGGAGGACATCGACGCCATGCAAGCCGAGCTGCAAAGCTGGCGCAAGGAGAACAAGGAGCACGCGGAGGCTCTGCTGCAGGAGAACAAGTCGGTACACGCGGCGAGTGGCGCCACGTTAGCGACGTTAGCGAATGCGTGTGTGATCCCGCAGAGTGACGGAGCAGGCGGTGGAACCTCTCAAGGCCGAACTGGGCGAGCTGGACCAGCAGATGAAAGATTACCAGGACAAGATTTGTGCCGTCAGATCCAACATTCTGACCAACGAGGAGAACATCCAAAAGAAGTTGGCGGCCATTATCTCTTCCAGATCTTGAAAGGATCAACGCGGGCGGCCTTGGGAGTACAAAGTTCTGGTTTCCCCGGCTGGCCAGATTTTAATTAACAAGATGTTCTTGAAGGTTCTCGTCGTTTTGCGCTCGCTTGAAGTCAGAGAGGGGGAAAACATTTTATATGGGTCAGAAACTTTTCATTCATCTCCCTTTTAATTATTCAAACTTTGCTGCATGTTTTTTATTTGAAGTAAGGGTGAGCTAGCTAGCGCTCCATTACGCTTGGCAGTATGCAAGGCCCAAATGAGGGCAGTTAGCTTATTGGCTTGCGTTGTGGAGTTGGAGGAGATGAAGGTCCTCTGCACGCTAAACAAATATTTGCCCAAACAGAAATGAAGACTCGAAACGGTGGCCGGCTCTGTCAAACGAGACAAAAGCCGCCCGCTGGCATTTTGGAAGCAGACTAATTAAGTCATTATCTCCAAGTAAACATGACACTGACCGTGCAAAAATTATGAATTCCTTGCTTGGGTTTTTCGAGCAGCTTTTGGGCACCCAAGCGTCCATTTTTGTTTACAGCTTGTCTTCATTAGCTGGAAAAATAAAAAAAATATTCAATAAATCAAAATAAGTCTGTGAGCCATAAATGCAACACAAAAACCAAGGAAAAAAACAAAAACATGTTGACTACTTCAACATTCAAAGTGCATCGGCAAGCAGCTGTTAATTTGAAGTTTGCTTGAATTCTGGCTTCCAACACAAAGCAAAAATAAACAAATAATGATGTCATGAATTAAAGTAACTAAAAATCTTGTAATCTGGGTTCAAACTAAACTCGCCCTGCACTTGGGATACGCTAACACCGTTACCTTGAACTAATCTGCGCAATACAACAAAACTCATTGCAGCTCTGCTTACCTTTCGACTTGTCACAGCGGGGCCGTTTCTACACGATCATCTCCGACACACGACGTTTCTCTGTTGACCACACACACACACACACACTCGCAGACGCCTCATGCAAAAGATTTTGTCCGAGGCCTGTCAGCGTCAAGGGCACGGGGCTATTAGTGGCGCTTTGCACACTGTTTTGACAATTTAGCAATTCAAACAGCGGCGGCTTGCTGCAAAATAGCTCATTAAGCAAGCAAGAGCTCTGGGTAATATGCCATCAATCTATTCTGTTACTCCCCCCTCCCCTCAGAAAACACACTGTCTGAAAGCATCTAGAAGAATGAGATGCCCCTGTGGTAGTTAAATGCAGCCCCACGGGCGCGCTGATATGATGCGGCGCGTCTGGAGGACAAGCAATTTGGCCGCCCCGCGTACAGCGCAAAGGTCACCATGCAAATGTCAGCTCGCCCGCCTTCCATTCTAATGACGCTCGTCGCCCAGCCTGGCCTCACCTCTCAATGACGTCAAAATGTTTTGCCACCAAGGTCTGATCTGAAGCCGATTTGAATCTGCTTGAGGGCGCTTTACCTTGAGAGGCATTTCCCTTCCGATCCATTCGCCTTGAACGCGGCGGCCACATGACAGCGAGAGACACGCACGAGGTCACACCGGCAAGATGAGTAACGGCGGACGAGGTAGGGAGCGACGTCGCACTGCCATCAAGTCCGCTAAGCAGAAAATTGAAATGCGGGCCTTGGAAGAGAAGCTTCCATTAAGTGGCGGACCAACACTCATGATTTGTCATTCCTGTGGAGGTGGTTGAAGTCCCCTCCGGCCCCCCCTTTTACACGCCCCTTCCGGTTCTTGTTGATCTCAATAATCTTCATGAGCTTTCAAGTTTTGCTTTGTGATGCATTATTGAGTTCAAGGCGTGATATTAGCACGCCAGCGTGCCTTCATTTCCACACGTCACATTTAATTGCGTTGAAATGTTGACGCTGCTCTGTCGGGGGTCATCATGTTGAAAAGAAGCTGCATGAATTATCAACGGCGCCGTGTTTGGATGACTCAAAGATGACTTGTGAGAATTGGGAGTTGCAGATATGTCACGGAAACTTTGGACTTTTTTGTTTATGCCGTTTCACTAAATCAGCGTCAAACACTAGCTGTGCCCCTCATCAAAAAAAAAAAAATCTGTCTTGTTTTTACTTTAAAAATATTTTTAATTATTATTTCTATTTTCCATTATTATTAATTTTGTTTTCGATTCATAAATGTTTTGTTTTACTCAACAATTTATTTTGAATGTAAATTGAATGGCATTTTGTTTGATTTTGACATTTGGATTTTCTTTTTTTTTGTTGGAACGTGGTAGGCAGGCAGTCACGTCACATTGAAAGAAACACTCTTGCAACACATGCAAAAGTAAACTAAGAACTCTTTTATTCTTTTTTATGTCTCTATCTTTATATTTTTTTTCTTCCCCCCCTCCCTCCCCCCTACACGAGTCCTTTTAAGTTAATCATCATGCGAGGTGCAACGTTGGTAAATACATGCAAGGTTGTACGGTGGAGTTTGTTGGTTTGGGGGGGAGGAGGGGCTTCACACATGGGGGTGGGTGGGGGGTTGGGGGGCACTGAGCATCATTGAAAATTTACAAGTGGAGGTGCGAGGAGAATTCAGTTCAGTTCTTACTGCCGGCATCCCCCAGCCGAACCCGAAACGGTTTCTTATGACATCATCGGTTGACATCTTCAGTGCAGTCGAAAGAAGGAAGAGAGACAACTTTACAAGCAGGAAATCCTCATGTACAAAAAGAAGAAAGTGTGTGTCTGGGGGGGGGGGGGTTAGGGTCAATTAAAGTGACATCACAGCAGGGGCGGGGCAGGGGGTATTGCATGTCACTTTGGTGCAGGATCCTCCGCTCTTCTACCATCTTATCAAAACGTCACATTTTACATTCAGTCCTGGAAGATTCTCAACTCTTCATCAAACGACGGGAGGGAGAGAGACATGCGCTACTTATGACATCACACGTGTCGGCCGCTATGCTACGACGACAAGTGGGGGCCTGCAATTGTCACGACAGCGTGCGGGGCCGAACAATGAACACTTCACGCTGAAATATCGACAGCACTATCCCGGAAAGAAGAAAATAAAAATCACATTTTGAACTCTTCCTGATGGCGGGGTAGAAAATGCGCAACAAAAGCCCAAATGAGGACTTCAAATCCTTGGATGCAAGGGGGAGAAGCTTAGTTTAGCCTGGGTTGTTGTCGGAAGTGATGTGGAGTTCCTTTCTTTCATCCGAGTCTTTGATTAGGTTCCATCAATTATTTGTGGATTTTTTTTTTTTACTCTTCGTGGGCTTCCTGGTCCCTGAACGCCCGCCAATAGGAAGGCTTGACTGCAAATTCACACATCTCGTTTCCCCCAAACACACGCAAGTCGACATCATCTTTGGTGAAGATTCCGAGTTTGCTTTGAGAAGCCCGAGCACCCCCTCGCACACGCCGAGCGATTACATCAAAGTCACAAAAAGACGTCAAACGTGTTCTCGTCGCGTCGGCGTGGACGACGTTGAGTGACATCACGGTGGAGCAGTAGATCGGATGACGTTGGGTGCACAAAGAATGAAAACCGGGACGATTTTGAGCCCAACAGCCAATCAGGAATTTGCAAATGCAAATATTGAACATGCTTAATAAGGTTTTCAAAAAGGAAAAAAAAAGCCCACTCGTTACAGCAATTGGTTGAAGAAAAACTTTCAGACACAAAATTCGTCCCAATTGTCGGCATGCGCGTACCCGGCTTTACTGTCACTGTAGTTTTTTTTTTTTTTTTTCCACATGAAATGTCCTTCAAGATGTGCAAATCTTGATACCAAAAAAAAGTCTGAAACACGGGTTAGTGACACCTACAGGACCAAAGAGGAACAGTAAGACAGTCTGTCGGCTGTCAGGACAAATTTCAGCAAATGACTTGAGAATTTCAAGTAAGTTCAGAAGCAGTTTTGAGTATGGTAGAATCGGGAGGAAGTGTTCTACTCGCTAACGCTTCACCTTTTTGATTGAAATCCTACCAAGAGTGAACTCCAAAGTGACAACATTTAAAATGACGCTCACGTCAAACAACTAGCATACGATAAATACGACACTACCGTCTAGCGGGCCATTTTGCATAGTGAGTACTTTTTAAATACATTTCACAAACAGTACGTGTGTACCTTCAAACGTGTACATAAAAATATCAGCCGTTAGCTCAATAGTGCTGTTTTTTTTTTTTAAACAAATATCTGCATCAGTCAGTATTTCCACCCACCCCTCCCCAAAACAAAAAAAAATCCAGTATCACTTAAAAGCTCTAGTCTTTTTTTTTTTTTTTTTAAAGTATAATCCAGGATCTAGAAAAAAAAGCCCACCGTTGAGAAAACATAAGCGACGTCTTCTCCGTAAACCCAAACAACCAACAGCAGAAATGTAGAAAACACAGACACAGATTGAAAGCTGCCTGTGGAGGAAGATGCTGGCATTCATTCGCACGCACGCACGAAACAGAACGGAGGCTTTCCATTCTTTTTTTTCTACTTCTCCGCATGCGCCGCTGTCTGCTGTGTGGGTCCGCCATGCAAAAAAAACTCAACTTTCCCCAAAGCAGCAGCAGCAGCAGCAGGCGAGAGCCGGCCGGGCTTCCACCAGCTCGAGTCGACATCGGCACGTCCGCACACCGAGAAGGAATGTACGAGTACACATCATAGTCAAAAAAATCTAAAAAGAAAATAAAATCCCTTTGCGGTGAGCACGTCTCATCTAAATATCGAAGATCCAAATGACACGTTGGATGACGAGTTGGTTCGGATTTCATTTCCCGGCCTTCAACTTTTGCACATTTCTCTCATCTGACGACACTTTCTCAAACAAAATAGCGACATACACTTTCTCTGTCTATGGATTCCAGTTTTAGTACGTGGGGAAGCCCACGATCTGTCAAAAGCAAAAAAAAAAATACAAAAATAAAATAAAGCACACAATTTCATGAGGTGAGTCCGGTAAGTGGTGACCCTGATGAGATGGGCTTTTTTTTTTTTTGTTTGAATTTTTGGGAACTATGCACATTTAATTTCCACGAGTTAACAGCTGCAAGTGCGTGCAAATATACGGGAAGGACGCGGCGGCTAAGGGGCTCTACACGAGAGAGAGGCTAACACCAGTTCTGGGGCAAGGGGGTGGGGTGGAGGGGTGGGAGTTCAGAATCCCTTAGTCCCCTCAGGAGGCCAGAGTGAACTGGTCCTGCTCGCTGGGCTTTTTGACCCAAGCCCCCAAGCCGGCCTTGTGGAAAGCCTTGATGAGCGCCTGCTTGGCCGAGTGGTACTCGGCCGCCGCCTGCTTGGCGTCGTGGTACGAGGCCGGCTTGAGCACCTTGATCCGTAACACGGCGGACAGCTGCGGGGGGGCAGGCGAGACCACCGATCAGCAAGGGGGTCGGAAAAATTTCCGCAACGATCGCCGTACGTACCTTGGAGTGCAGGCGCACCCAGCGGCTGTAGAGGGCGTGCTTGCAGAGGCGCGAGGCCCGGCCCATGTCGTCCTTGCCCGTGGTGGCGTTGATCACCTCCAGGCCTTGGTCGCCCACCGTCCAGTTGACGCTGAAGTTGGGCGCTTTGCCCGGCTGCCTGGCCTCGGCGTTGCTTATCCCTGCAAAAGTGGCGAACGCACCGGTCGGGCCGCTTGATCACAAAAAGGTTCCACAGTTGTTTATCAAAATTCTTTTCTCACCGCTGAGAAGAGGTCTGTTGAGCGTGAACTGCTGGGGGAGGTCCTCGATATCGGCGATGCGCTGGTACATGGCTCGGGAGAGGTGGTCGGCGTGGTAGAGGCTCCCCAGGATGATGCTGGAGAAGTAGATGGGCTCTGTGAAGTAGCTCATCAGGGAGCCCTGGATGCCCACCACGTTCCACCTGCACCAAAATCCAGGAAATACCCTTACATCCATATGCTGGAAATCCACCAGCTAATTATATCAACACTATTTTATTTTGGGGAGGCGGTCAATTTCCATTGTCAAATTTGCGGTTGTAAAGTGGAGAGGCGCTAGGAATATGTTGTGCTGAATGGAAACACATGTAAGATAAATGAGATATGATGCCACGGGCCAACGCGTCGTAGCGCACACAATCCCACCGAGGGATCCAATTTTTTTTTTAATCAAATTGCCCTGTATTTTTGTGCTGTATCATTAGCCATCGCTCCCTCGTCATTTTCCCATTGACATGCTCTGCCAAGCATCACGCTCCCGCCTCACTTGGAAGGAGAAAATGTGCGTGCGTGCACTAAAATGTGGAAGTGAGGAAGGGGGGGGGGCGCTTTTAAGAATGAGGCTCTGTCCCCAGTGTCCCCTATTTAGTGAGGCTAGTTCCGATTTGATCCCGTTACTCAGACTTTAGCCACAATATCGTTCAGACTACAGGAGCCACATAGAACATTTAGAAATAAATAAATAAGCAAAATTAGTAAATAAAAAAATCAAATATGCAAAATTAAATAAATAAGATTAAATGCGCAAAATAAGAAATAAATAAATAAGCAAAATTAAATAAAAATATGCGAACTTAACTAAATAAATGAACACAATTAAATAAGCAAATACAAAATATGAGATACTAAATTAATACATGAAAATTAAATACGCAAAATAAAGAAATAAATGAATAAATAAAGGGGCTGACTTCCACTTTAAATGCAAGCGTTTGATATTGCGTACTACACTCGTAAGTGAAGGCCAGGCTGCTTCATGAACTCAAAGCGATTGCAACTTTCTCCCAAGCGCGCCTGGCATCACATCATCTGAGAGGGCCAATCAATCGTTACTCATTAACTCCAGTGTTGCTTTCTTGATAGAAGCTATTTTGCCCTCTACTGACTTAGATCCCTCTACGTTTGACAAAAGGCGACAGCAAGACCCCAAAAAAAAAAAGGGCAATCGATAGCACACGTCCGACAAGCTGCAAGAGTAACGGCACCCTGCAAAACAGAACAGGAACAGGAACAAGGCGGGCTACACAGCAGCCGCGTCCTTCGCTCGGCGTCCAATCATTCGGTGCACTGAGGCAAGGTATTACCGTCCCGAGACAAGAGTTATGGAGAACGTCAACGGTTTGCTCGGCAACGGGCAGCCTCGCTTCATCAACGGACAGGCCGCCGTCGCCTTGAACGCCGACAGGGACTAAAGACGCCATGATGGCCACGCGGAGAAAATGATGGACTCGGCAGGATTTACAGGTCCGGCCAACTTGTTGGGAGGAGTAAATCTAGCTAAGGGGAAGACAGTGGATTTTTTTTTCTTCTATGACAATTTGCTATCAGCGGGGGTGGGAGGGCAAAGTCATAAAAACACTTTTGCGTATCAATCAATCTTGACCTGGCAATCTTGTCGCTGCAGGACATGGTGAGGAGCCGCTCCCCCTGGAGGACGCCGTCCCACGTTTGGATGGTGTTACTGGACCTCACGGGTATGGTGCCCTCGCCCGACTCGATCTTGGTCCGAAGCTGACCTCTTGCTTTCCGATTGGGGTGTCTGTCTCCTTGGTCTGGAAGGAGAAGGGAAAGGTTGCAAATTGGAGGCCGAATTTAGGAACAGCTCAATGCTGAACACCATATTTCTGCAAATAAATTGATTTTTTTCTTATCAAGTGTCGACGAAGAAGGAAAGCGTGTCTCCTTGACAGCTTCGAACTGCCCCGCTATTCAATTAGCTGGCTCGCAAGACATGAAAGTCGGCGGCTGCCTTGTGCTAGCAGCAAAAAAGTGCAAAACTGACAAGCAATTAGACGGCATCTGCTCGCACCCAAGACCGACGCCTCGTGTTTGGCCGGCTCCCTTCGACCGGAACTATTATACATTCACCATTGACAGTCCCCCTCCCCCACCTTGTTGAGTTTGGTACTGCAAAGAATAGCATGAAGTGAAAACAAAAATAAGCTGCCAGAAAAAAACCGGCAATATTTGCGTATTCATCGGGTAATTGAATGTGGTTGTTCTCCCGAGGGAGGTTAATCAGTCCGACAGTGAGGGCGGGTCGCCTGATAGACGCGAGCGGCGGCTAACAAAAGCGCTAATTAACGAAGCTTCCTATTCAATGCGTCGGATGCTTGTTGCGGCAAATTTGTAATTAAATTGAACCGAGCGGAAGACGCTTGCAATCTCGAGGATTACATTTGGCAAACTGTTGCCCGTCCTTATAAACATGGTGGTTAGGAGCAGGAATTGAAATGATCTTCCACCCACATTTGAGCTTCTTTTCCCATCTTAACTGGTCCAAGTGTGCCATTTTCAAAAGTAAGCCCCGCCCCCTCATTACCTTCCACGCCGGCCTCGTGCGGGGAGAAGATCCTGGCGTCTCCGCACGGCGAGGTGCTGATGTAGAGGTGGAACTGAATATTGTCCTTTAGCTTATAGCCTCCTTTGTCACACTGCACGAATATCGACTTGTGATGCTCTTCCTTGGTGCTGCTACGGACAAACGCGGATTATCAATTGAGCAAAAGGTTGTTGACGGAGGTTCCGACGAGATGATGGAAGGCTGACCTGAGGAAGAACTCCAGCTGAATGTAGAGGTATCTGATAAGCGAGCGTCGGGCGATGATCTCAGCGTGGCAGTCGTTGAGGGCCAGGCCACGGTCACTCATGTACTCACCGTTGATGCATTTGGTGCCCGTGGAAACGCAAATGACCTGCGCCTCTTTTACGTCCGTTCCTGTTTGGAAGAGACAGACCCAGCGGCTCAAACGGAACCATTTGTACACAAAATACACACACACACACTCATACTGTCGCTTGCCGCACAATACATGGATCTACCTGTTGTCATGACGACGCCAGCCAGGACTTTCCGCCGCGCGTGCGGGGAAGTGAAGTTGTCTGTGAGCTCGCTGAACTTATCCACCACCAGTCGAGAGACGGCGTCGGCGAGAACCTGCAACCACACGCACGCACACACAAATCTGGTGTCAAATCCGACAGATCGTGAAACACGAGCAGCGGTACCTGTCAGTGTTTGCCTTCGGCGCCAAACAGGAGCCAGAAAGTTGAAACAGTTCAACCTTAGCAGTTGAGGAAATTGTTCAACAATTAGGACAAGAGAATACGGAGTAGACTTCTTTTTGGTTCACACACAACGTAAACTCTCGACAGCTCCGATTTTCACCTAACGGCGGCACTTCTGTGATGGATCTGCGCCACGAGCCTCGAAAATGCCTGCCCGAATATCTTTCAAGGTGTCTCTTAAGAGAAAAGGTCCGTGCGGTTCAAGCTCGAGCGAACAGAAGACGACGTGTTCTTTGACAGCCGCTAAGCTCTCGGCTCGGCGGCTAATGTGATAGAAAATGACGACCACAGCTGGATGGACGCAAACTGATGAGATGATTAAAATATTACTTTGCCGCTAGCTTGGACTCAGCCGCTCGCAGTCGGCGTCCTTTAACTTTCAAGTGACAAGGTTATCGACGTGACTTCTTTGACAAAAAAAATGCAAAACGCCGCAACATTTTGATCCTCCTACGACAAAAAAAATGGCCCCAACTCTATATTTGGGAAATGTCACCCCACCGTCCCCCTAGTGGTGGCTAGCGGCAATAATGTCTTACCTGCGGCAGGTGAAGCTGCAGTCCCTCCCTGGGGATGGGCTGCCTGGACGGCGTCTGGTCCAGTTGCATGTTGAAGAGCGCCGAGAGAGCGGCCTGCGCCGCCCGGGCCTTGGCTAGCTTCTTGTTGCGTCCCGAGCCCTCGAACGTCTGCGCGTCCACCGTCACCGACATGACAAAATTCTTGGCGTGACTCTCGCCGCTCTCGGACACAAAGTCATATTTCAGGCCCGGCCTGAGTTCATTGAGAATCATGACGGGGTTTTTGCCGCTGGCGGGGGAGCCAAAGGCCGAGGGAGGGGGCAGCGGCGCCTGGGCAAGGTTGCTGCCAGGCGGCGTGGGCAGCGGGTACTCCCCGAGCGAGTTCAAAGCGCCGCCGCCGCCGCCGCTACCGTTGGAAGCCACAAAGAAGGGCTCGTCGGGTACGGCCGGCGTCTCAAAGCCGTTGAAGAGCATGTCCGGGAAATCGGCTTGGTCGGAAGTGAAGTCCGTGTTGACGGTCAGCGTTCGGCCCATGGCCAGGTGCGCCTCGGAGGCGTTGGGGAACTGGACGAAGGAGCGCAGCGCTTTCTCGGCCGCGTTGAGCTTGGCCTTCTTCTTGGTGGGCCCCATGCCCTCAAAGGTCTGTCCGTTGACCTCCACCGTCATGACAAAAACGGGCGCGTGGACCGGTCCCGTTTGGGACAGCAGTTTGTACTGAAGACCCGGTTTGATTTCATTGAGCTGCATCAGGGCGTTCTTGGGCAGGATGGGCCCGGGCGTTTTCTTGCGTTTCTTGGCCCGGAACTTGGAGTGAGCGTGGCCATTGTTTCCCTCCTCCAGGGGGCGCTTTCGACCGCCCGGCCCGCTTCCATTGGGGAGCTGCTCGGCCACACCCACCCCCTCTTTGCAGGACACGTTGTCCAGGTTTCGGTTTTCCTTAACGTCAGTGCTGCTCGAACCTGCGGTGCCCAGAAAGAGTAACTGACAACGCCTTCGTTGCAGGACCTTGTAAATGCAAAATTTATAGATTCCTTTATCACTCTTTGGAACTGAACCAATGATTTGTGTTCCTGCAGATCGGACTCTCTCTCTCGACTCGCCATTTTAAGCATCACTAACGGTACGGCTAGCGAAACAAACGACACTTGAGAGTCTCCTACTGTATTGATCTAGAAACAATCGGGCGCTCAAAGTGAGAACAAAAACTTCAAGTCCTGATGCGCTCATGTGCTAACGTGCTAATGCTCGACACCCGTACTATCTACAAACGGACAGTTTTCATCCCTTTATGACGTACAGTGAAATTAAAATTATGAAATTATTGTCAAATGATGAATCAATTTAGCATTTTACTGGGAAGTGCCCCATGGAGGGCAACTTGAGGCTAAGGTTGTTAGATATGCTGGGGGAACACATATCACTGAGCCCAGTAAGCAAAGTGGATGGAATATTGGCAAAAATTTTCATTTATAACATCCTTCAGCAAAGGCTTGATAGGTTACTCCTTGCGGTACTCGGGAGAAAGAGAGGCCGCCGCAGTGTGCATGAGTGGGACTGTAGCTTGGGTTGAGGGAGTGCAGGGGAGGAGTGCAAGGGGGGGTGGGGGGGGGCGAGGACCAGGCAAAACGGGAGAGCACATCAAAACCGGGCAGAACCAGAGGACTCTGCCGATCCTAAAAAGCTCGGCCGGCAACGAGCGTGACATCGAGCCCGCCCTTCACCGAAAAAAAAAAAAAAAAGGACAACAATGACATGTCGTCGTCCAAAAAGGAGGAAAGTTTCAAATTAGCGGGTCGTTGGTGTGAGCCCGTCCGTGTCTCCGAAATCCCCCGGCCCTCCCCCAGCGGTGTTGTGTTGACGTGCCGTTACCACGGCGATCAAATCGCGCTCGTGTCTTAAGACAAGCCAAACAACAAAAGGGACTGCGCATTCATCGTTTTCGTGCACTGGAACAGGCACATGCGCTCCTCATAGTTTGACACTTGACAAGAGAAGGAAAAATGTTACTCAAGGTCAATAGGTCAAATTAAATTCCAACCCAATGGAAATGAATATAAGCTTGATTGGTCACATACAACAATAATTGTGGAGCCTTCAATTCAATTTGGTTTCAACACAGATCAATGCAGTGATCAAGGTAGACGTGATCACAATGAAAGAACTTGCATGCAAATAGAGACAAATGGATTGCATGACATGCTTGCACGTTGACCAAAACGGGAACCAAAGTGGCGACTCAAAGCATGACGACGGAAGACCAAAAGTTCAACGGCATCAACCAGGAGCCCATGCGCTAAATTATGGACGACATAACAGCTCAAAACATTCACCGATGCATTACTTTGAGATATTGTACTACAACAATTCTTCAATTTTTTTAAAAATAATTTATTTTTGGTATTAATTTTAAGTTCAACAGAAAAGAAGATTTTTTTCATTTATGTAGGGAATTTTAACTCATTCGCTGCCAAAGTTAAAATCTGTTTTGTTTTGTTTTTTTGACGTGAAGCATCCCAGATGTATTGATTAACTTTTCCCTGTAATGTTGCCACCGTTGCACGTTCGGGTTCGCACCAGGACAAGACGTAAACGTTCCAGAATGTGCCGTAGTTTGCTTCGATTTACGCCAAGCAGTAAAAAAACAAACATGATTTGCTACTTTGGGGTTGTACTGATGACACGTGGGAAGAACATCAAAGCAAAGCTTGGAGGACATGCAAGCAAGCATATTGTGAAGCAAACGACACCAGAGCTGGGCCGGGCCGACTCACTCATATTCTCCTCCTCATCCATATCCATGGCGACGGGTTTGTCCTGACCTGACAGCGGCCTGGGCGCCACAGCACCTGCAAACCAGAGGACAGGACAAGAGGACGGCTTGAGTGCCACCGGGATTGATTTTTGGATGGACCCAATTCCCATTCTGGCCCACAGCCACAATTTGTATCAAAATCGGAAAGCGGGAGTGAAAGAAATAGCGCAGGAAGCAGGACTCTGAACCCGTCACCATGTCAGAGTCAAAGCAGGTGCTACCAAAACTTTTGGAGGTCACCATACCAAACTTAGGAGGGGGGAAAACAAATGGATGGATTGATGGAGCAGACTTACGGAACGTAAAGGCGGAGGAAAAATTGAAAAGATGAGAGGCACAAAGATGGCATTATGCTCGGCGGCAGATTTTCTCTGGCGCTCGGCTCGGCTCGCTGCCCCCGTTCGGCAGTCACACACTCGCCCGCCTAAATGGGCTAATTAAGCTGGCCTAATGGTGGGTGACAGTAAATATGCTAGCACAATTATCACCCTATTAAAGATTCATATTGCCAGGTCTAATTGAAAATGAAAAGGTGGGGTGAGGGGGAGGGAGGGAAGGATGGAGAAGGTCCAGTCGAGTGGAACGCACAAGATTCATTTCAGCGCGAGTCAGGTGTTCAATACGGACGGCCCTTTCTGTGCAGGAATTTGGTCTTTGAGCTGAGTTGCATTTCTATTTCATAGTAAAATAAAATCAAACATAAAAATAAAATAATTCAGATGCGGCCGCCGCGTTGTAGAATCAAGCGTGGGAGAAACTCACTGCTTTTGAAATGTCGCTTTAATTAGGAGAAAGAAGAACGTACTTCATCTGAACTCCAAACTACTTGGAGACCTGACTGAAAACTGAAGAGATTGAAAAATAAGACGGTTAAAGGTGGCCAACATGAGAAAGGCTTGCAATCTTTTCAGGCTTGAATCCATGCTGAGCGCCGTCTGGTTCCAAATGAACCGGTTGACATCACGTCGTCAGCTCGCGAGACGGCTCGCTCGCAGGTAATTCCGACTTGAGCCGCAGGAGGCCCGCAAAAAGAGAAAGATGAGAAAGAAGATGAAAAAGCGCTCATTTAATCTGCCACCGTCAGAGGGACTGTGGGGAAATGCAAGGCTTTTTCATTTGCCTCTCATCCACCCACTTGTGGCGCCACGGAGGGAACGCCGAACGAGAGAGAGAGCACGACCGGCTGGCGGCGTGAGGGGCGGGGGGGCATCGTTGAGCGCTACGGAGGGGTGAAGGTGAACAAAGGCGAGAAAATGAGAAAGAGCCAAAATCCTATTTCGAGAAAAAGAATATCATTATGTCTGGGAAAAACACAAGACAATGAAAAGGTCTGTCCTTGGCGTGTAGCGAGGTTCAAACCGGCTCAAAAAAGATTTTGCAAGTGCTGCCAAAGAGCTACAGATCTGGAAAAAAATAAATATAAAATAAAATATAAAAAGAAATGTAAACGTGATCATTTTTACAATCTAATATTTTCAGACTCGATTACTCTTTCGATTACTCTTTCGATGATTCTATTGATTCAGGAAATAGTAATACTTTTTACAGTTATTTATTCCACCACAGCTTTGCAATTGGCAGCTTGTCGAAACTTGCAGACTGGTTTATTCGCGGTCGATGGCCGCAGAAGTCGGCCGAATCCAAAAACGGCGACGGGAGAGGGAAGGCGTCATATCTGACAGTCGGTCATTTATCATCGTGGAAAGGTGGAGGAAAGCCCAGCCGGAGTATCAATATGAATTTTGATTTGATGGCTTTTTGCGGGAGATTGCATTTCAAAGTCAAGGTTCGCCGAAGCGTGACGAGGAGATAGAGTGAGAGAGCCAGACAAAGGCCAGGTGTGCCGTGATGTTAAAGAACACGTTTGCTTCTTTGGGCTAACTGTTCAGTCAATGATCACAATGGATAATCCTTCATCAATAAAGTCAAGCACTTTGTTCTGGTCGCAGTGTCCCCAACTTAACTGCAGTTTTTTTATTTGTCTTATTTTTTATTTATGTTTACATTTCTACTTGATGACTACCCTCAAAAGCTAACGGATACTTTTGTTCTGCAGAGCCGAATGACAACGAAATTGATAAAAGGCTGCATGAGCAAAAAGGGGGGGGGGGGGGGGGTGCAAATATGAGGCTGTGGGGGGAGAAAGTGGACAGAGACAAATGACCAGGGGAAACGGCGTGTGCAGGAGAAGCTGCCTGCCGAGGAGATGCTCAATTTTTTTTTTTTCTGAGACGCTCCTTCTTAACGCAGACTGATCGGCCCACCGGGCGATGCTTCTGAAATTCCAAATTCATGTCTCAAAACTATGAGTTGTTTCGAAACAGAAAGAAGAATCAAGCACATTTTTTGCAGAACCTTGTTAAGCATCAATATTAGAGCTTGGAGGACGACTGTCTGACTGCAGCTCACGGTCGCTCCCATTACGTTCGTCAATGAAGCTTTGGCAGCCCGCTGATGACTTCATGAAAGAAAAGCACATTTGATTTGCTCCTCGGGCGAGGTCTCCAGGTGCCCCGACCAACACGGTGGGCTCGAGGCCCGTCTGATTGAAAGTGATGGGCCAAGGTAGAGCGGGCCACCGAGTTCCGCCGCCCTGTCAGCACGCCCGCCCGCGCCGGCCTCATAGTCCATTATTCAATTTGGCAAGCCAATTAGGCTGCCAGAAAAGATTTGCCTCCGACCGGCACGGCGGATAATACGTTCCCCTAAACGGCATGGTTTGCGCAGGAAGCCTTTTAAACTGGAATCCGGGAAGCCCGAAGTCTTCATTAGGGGGGGAAAAAACGCACTCCGGACATTTTGAAACTAAATGCTGCTGAATGGACTCCAGTCAAAGAATCCAGGCGGAAATGAAGAGCACGCCATTCGGGATGAAGTGGAGCACTTGTTGTTCGACAAAGACCCGAGCATAAACGTCTGATTGTGGCCAGTGCGCTCTTAAAAAGGAAACTAACTCTTTTCCACTTTTCCCTTTTTTGTTGTTGTTTTCAAGGTTGCTGGGTGCCGTAAAATCCACACCACACTTTATGAGCTTAAAATCATCTTTGGATTCTACGGGAACTAAAATTGATACACAAAAGGAGCGGACAGGTTGTACTCCAGACAGCGGAGTGGACCGGGTCAAAGGTCAAGACAGGGTCCCCCCTCCATTAACAAGTTGAAGGACCTTGATGGAGTGCCTGAATGTGACCTCGCTCTCCTGGTGATGAACGGATGACATTTCTGTCGCCCTCCCCGTGATGGTTCACCTAACTAGCATTAGCAGCTAGCCCAAAGGAGCGCTTCAAAAACTGGACTGACACCACAGCAGTGCTTCCCGACCACCTGGTACCGGTCTATACCTTTTTTTTTTTTTTTTGCAGGTGAACGGCCAAAACTTGAGACGACACAATTCCTGCTTGCTTGGAGGAAGATGAGGGAGGCCAGCAAGGTGCGGCAACAGAGCCGTGTAATGCTGATGGATGGAGTCAGTCACACAGCAAACGGAGCTCAAGGGAGGATCGGGGATAGGGATGATGGGAAGAAGAAAAAAAAAATTTGCTGCCTCAGCAGCGGCGGGCTTATTTGGCTCAATGCAGCCGCTGATGAGATGAGGGGAGGGGAGAGTGGCAGCTATCAAAGGCAGCCTGCCGGACCATCCGGCCGCTGGGATTTGGACACCTTTGCCACCTTTGCTCTTGGACTTAATCCCCGGAGGAGCAAACTCCACCCCCACCTCTCGACTTTGTCAACAAAACTTTGATAAGCTTAAAGGCAAAAGATAACTGCTGTACAGATTTACAAATAAATAAACTGGCAGAGCGTAAGAAAAACGTAACGGTCACCTATAGCAGTGGTGTTTCGGAGCTTCTTTACTTCAGCTCCAATCATTTCTGTTGTCCACATCTTTGGGAAACGATTACTTCTGGAGCTCCAGTATTTAGAACGAGTTCTTTTTTCCCCCTTTTCCCCAATTGACACTTGGTAGACAACAAAGCTTTGTGACATCATTTTACACCGTTCATTTGACAGAGATTGATTAAATTATTATGACATAATTATTATCTAATTATTTTTAACAACAGACTTTTATTGAATATTCTTGACTGATTGTTTGGAATTCATACAAAAGAGCAATCATTTAAATATAATTTTTTGGTCATGTTTTGTCACTGCTGGGACTAATTTTTTTTTTAAAATAATTTTGCCGCATGCAGTTTCATTTCTGCATTGAGGTATTTTACGTATCAACGTCCAAGTCCAACACAAGTACAACCCGACGAAACCCTGGGAGAATTTACCTTTGCGTTCCGAGCGTTTCTTGCGCCTCCTCTTGAACCTGCGTCGGACCAGGCAATAGTAGGAGCCCGGATTGTGCACAGCGGCGGTGTCGCATCCGAGAGTCATGGCCGTCTGGCTCGCGAGGTAACAGCCGACCGGTGCTGCCACCCGACTGCTCTCCCTCCACACCACTTTCAGGCAACTGATCACACCTGAAGCATGTCTTTGGATCCACTCTGCTCACCCTCCCCAACTCCCTCTCTCCCACTCCCTCTCTCTCCCCTTCCTCTCCGTGTTCTAGCCTCGTCCGCCCTTTTCATACAATTACTATGACACACCAGTGCAAGCTTAACTTAAAGGAGGCATTCTGCAGAAACAAAGACCTCCCCCCAAAAAACAGATTTCTAAACAAATAAGTGGCTGCTAGGCTGGGATACTATCCAGAGCCACTTTTCAAGTGACGACTCCAACATCCACCATGTGCCTGCCATCATATACTAGTAAAATAAAATCATAAAAATATCTAAAGCAGTATATAATTTTGTTTTTAAAAAGTGCAGCATCGCGTGAGGATAAAAGGTTGAGGAAATAAATGACTGAACTTCAAAATATCTGCTCAGGTTCTCATTACATACGTATGATATGTTGATGTCATTATGTATATTAAAACCAAATAAAAACGAGTTGGTGTCAAAAAATATGTTGCTATTTTATCATTTGTGATGTTTCATATTTGCAGTTTTGAAATTCGTTTTCTTCATTCACCGTTAGGGAGCATTTTGGTTTCTTCCCTCATGCAGTTCATCTTGAACACAATGATACTCTGGCGCCCTCTAGCGGCTTTACGACAAACTTAACAATTGCTTCCGACCAAGAAAATGGGGGACAAGTTTAAATGTTCACCTTTTCAGTAAAAATCTATTTAACTAAATCAGTTGATGATTAAAAAAACTCACCTTTAGTTCCGGTTGAGGTTCTTTTGCAGGTCTCGGTAAGAAGGAAACCTGGTGGACACAGAACATATGAAAAAAAAAGTAAGAAACATGAAAAATGTCAATATCGCAACCAGATGTGACTTGCACATTTGCAGGTCATCTTATAGAACTGCTTTTCTTTTTCTTATCTTTTTTTTTTCATTATGTGCAATATATTCATTAGATTTTTTTTGATAAGAGGGAATTCCAAATAAAAACAGCGCAAAGAGCAATACAGCCTGTAGTAAAACATGGCCAGCGGCCTTCTAAGTCGGTTCAACTGCGGGCGTCCTATTTTTGGGTTGGACCGGAAAAATAACAGCCATTGACAAAAACAAGCTTCTAAAAGAGAGCGGCGGGCGGTTTGGGCAGGGAAGCCAAAGACTGCGGTGGAGAGGAGAGGAGAGGAGAGAAGAGGAGAGGAGAGCCCATCTGTTGGTACGCTGCATGCACCACAAAAGCACAAAACACTAAAAATAGACTCAGCGCTTCCACTCGGAGACTTTGAGACCTCTATTACGGACATACAAAAACAAGAGAATGGCACGCAGAGGGCTGACCTCCGCCAAGGTGGAACTGTTATTAAAGGGGGGGGGGGAGGGATAATTGTGTTTGTTTGTTGGTCCATTGCTGCAACTAGCATGCAATTTCACTGTCAGCTCTTTTTGAGAAGATAAAAATGGACCTCAAGGCAAACATTTTCTTGGCAAGATGATCAATGTCTCAACACGTTATTTTGATCATATTGCACGTGTGGAATAAGATTTTCATCAGATTTGTATCTAGTAGCACCCCCTGCTGTCAGCTGAAACTGACAACATAGTGCCCTCGGGCTTGCAATGTTTAACTTCAACTGTGACGCTGGCAATGAGGCGGATGAAAAAAGTTGGATTCATCTGCTTAATTCTTATTCTACAAACACAGATTTTCCTCTGACTGATTATCTGGCCAAACACCAACAAGGTTAAGACAAAAAAACAGTAAAATAGAGCTTTGGCGTCTATATGCGTCAATGGCAGTGAATGACTTAAGTGAGCGTGAAACCGAATGACAGGACAGAATGTTCTAATTGTCATTGCTCCTCGTTGTGTGACGTTCGAAACCAAGTGGGAACAACCAAGTAAGTTCCAACTTCTAAAATTGTGTCCAGGAGCCGAATTTTTCCGCATTTGCATAATGACACAGTCCCAGATTGCCCGCAACTTGAAGAACATGTTATATTTAAGTGCAACTACTTTGGGAACAATATTGGAGTTAAAGCAAGCCGCATTTTGACCACTTTCAAGTCTTAGCGACATGGGAAAAGGGGGAACGAGATAACGTGTTGATTTATATTGCTCTTAATGGCATCTCGTCGCCGCTGACCTTCTTGGGAGACCGAGGCCGACTCGAGTGCGGTAGGTGGAGCGGGAGCTGCATTTCATTTGACAGAGGTGCTAAAAACGCTATGGAGACACTCAACTTGAAGAGGGGGAATGAAGGGAGGAAGGGCAAGAGAGAGAGAGAGCGCATGTGTGCGTCAGTGCAAACTCCACTGGCGGGCTTGAGCAACAAATTAGGCCAATGGCCGGGTGAGCGGGCACTGGCTGCACACAAAGCCGCTAACGAGGGTCCCAACAAGCCATTAAACAATGCCAGGCCGGTCGGCCGGCTCCGACGCTGACCTACATTTGCCGGCAAAGACACACCCCGGGAGGGACGCTGTTTTAATTAACAACATGCTCTATTAAATGTGCTTGTCATGCTTTCGTTATTGATTGCGTGTGTGCCGCTGCGTTCGGCTCATCGCACGAAACAATTGAGATGAAGTGGCCGGCAGTGTTTTTGTTGTACTTGCAAGTGGCCAGCAGAGGGGAGCACTGCGTCAATATTAGTCGCATGCTAGTGGTTTCGTACTCCAGGCAGCACATCATTTTAGTCCAAAATTGATGACTAAGATCAATCTTGACCTGCTAAACTTTTCACACGATATATTTTGCACATGCACTTGACATTTTAATTTAGTGCCAGCGGGTGGCTTTATCAAATTATTTAAATAATTCTTAAACAGTTACAATAAAGACGATGACATCAGGCTTATTTCCTACAGAGATGCAATTTTTTTTGTGCAAGGTTTTAGTTTTACTGACACCTCAGTACTGGACAGGCCCGCATAGGGATCTGAAAAAAAAAAAAGAAAAGAAAAAAAACCTCAAGACACAGGGGAACTAAGCAAGCACAAACACACAATGTGAAAACTGCTGACAATGCAAAAAAGGTCTCTGTCACATCCTGGACACACATGCGAGTGGTCACAGTGACTCACTGATAGGAGTTCCTGAGTCAAATGACAAAAGTTTTCACTTCAAGGAGACATTTTTAAATGCCATGTATACAACAAATGGCTGTGTCATAAATTAGCACCCTAATTTTCCTCAAATGTTCTTTTACGTGGGAGGCCTTCTGAAATTCGACATGTGCAAGCACTCGCATGTCAAAGTTAAAAGGTCAACGATAATAAAAGACGATTTGCAGCAAACTTGGAAAAGGCTCACCGAGCAGCCCTAGACCGTTTGAGAGACAGAACCAAAACTTAACTCAAGTGTGATTATAAAATAATAAAAATAAATAAATAATAATAAATAAATTAATAAAACTAAAAGAGGCACACGGCACTCTGGTGTTTCCAAAACGTCGACATCATTTAATTGTTTTGCCCTTTCCACGAGCACTTTCCTTTATTACCAACAACATGGCGGGCCTTTGACAATCAGTCGCGAGTATCTGAGCCAAAGACGGCGAGCCAGCACTACTCGTGCGTATTTATCACGCCGTTTACTGCCGTAGCTTGCCGGTGAGAGAGCCACTTATCAAAACCGATCGGACCAGACGACATTAGTTGGACCATACAGTAAATAATGCTATGTAAACAACATCCATTATCAGACACGCGCGACCAGGCCAAATAAGGTTCGCTCGCTTTCTCTACAAGTGCTTGCCTGAAGAACGTTACGGAGCACAAAGGCGGCAGACAAAAGAGAGTTTGCAGAGTCTACATTCTCTTTATCAGGGGCTTTCCAAACTACGGGTCTAGGGTCCTTTAGGGGCCCACGGTCCAGAGCTTCAACAACATTTCTCTTTATAAGGATGAATTAAGACTTTGGGCTGTGTCAAGGTCTGATTTGTCAACATCACATCACAACTGATGCACAAATAACCGCTGTCAGCTAAACTACAGATGCTTCTTGTTTTGCTTTGCAACATGGATTTTGGATTGGGCCAGGGGCAGCTGGCCAACAGAGGGCACTAGAGAGTCACCCCACAACTCACCACAAATCATCAAAACATATTTACAAATATATGTATAGCTATTTTTAGATCGTTTGTATGGTGTTCCTGTCTATCTTTTCATGTCGACTTTGATTAAAAGCTGCACTGCTCTCACTATTAAAGCATGTTGGGGCACATCCCCAAATCCAAAACTATTTCACCATTATTATAACCTGTGAAAGAGCAATTTTTTCAAATAAGTACATAATACACATGCGAGATGTAATTTCTTGATGTGTGCATTACAGTAGAAGAAAAAAAAAAATCCAAATGGTGCCGCATATGTTTTCCAGGATGAAATCATTGGTGCACGCTTACTCAAAAGCGACAGAAACAGAAGCCTGCTTCTGTTCAAAAGTATCAAAATAGGAATGACTTAATTCTTCCTCTGGGACTCCTGGCTGGGCGCGGCCACCCCCCGCCCCTCCTTGCCATTACGGGCACATTTGAGGGTTTGCTTGCTAATTGAGCCGCTCTATCTTGATTTTGCCTACAGGCATGCTTGGGAACAATGGACGGGTCTGTGTGGAGTCCCTCTGGCAGGATGCATACCTGAGGGCTAACGCCAAAGCTCTTAAAGAAGGGGGCCCGGATAAGAATAGTCACATGCTCACACGCAAGGCGTCGTCACAGTCGTTTTATTAAGTGCCACCTTTGAATTTGTTCCATTTTATAAAAAAATAAAAGACATCCCCACGAAGGTTTTCAAACGAGCGGCGAGCAACCTTTTGCTTTATTTAAGATTTGGGTGGGAAGAAAAAAAACTTGAGGGGGCTCCCTAGTATCTTTTAGAACATTCACTTTAAGGTAATACGCTAGTTGCCGTGGCAACCAGGGCGAGCGGGCTGACCTTGCAACTCGCGTGGTCGTGAGTTTTACTGAAAACAGAGCAAGCTTCGAGAGTTGCAGGAGAAAACTGGCTAGAACTTAAATGTGGACTTCTCGCCGTGGCTTAGCAGTGAAGAAAGAGTCTTGAATAACATTTGCATCCGAATGTTGTGTACAGCCGTGCACAATCTGCCATCCAATCAATACGCTGACAACATTTCCACAGCGGCGAAGCACAACGGCATGCATTTCATCTGCTTTAATAAATGTGATTAGACCTCCCCGCTTGGTCCTTCTCAAAGACCGTTCATCTTGCTAACCCTGTTCCTGCTGCTGCTCTACTTATTAGTATTACCAAATCAGTGGCAACTAACTTGACATTTCCTTTCCGTGGGTGGCTTATGAAATGTGCGCCTGTGCAAAGCCGTTTTTGGTTTAGAGAAAAAGAAAACACGAGAGCAAGAAGAAGCTCATTGTTCAAGGTTATCAATCAGTCAGGAGAAGGCTACAAAAAAAACTCAGCTCGTCGCTTCCAAGTGAGCTCATGTTTAAACATTCCGACTGAAACGTAGCTTAGCTGTCAGCGTGTTCACCGTCTAACGGCGTCTGTTTGTTGTTCGCGATCATCGCGGTGACGTCTGTGAACATTCTATTCTGCTCCAGAGATTTGCCAAAAACAACCGGTAGTCCATTTCTTCCAGACAAAAAGCAAAGGCCATTTTTTTTTGCTGAGTCAGACCCCGTCATTGCGTTCTGCTTTTTCCATGGCGTGAGGCGGGTGGGCGGGCGGGCGTTCCTTCTGATGCCACTTGACGACATCAACTTGCATCAACTTGCGGTCTCAGACAAAGCCGTGTGCTTGGGTGGCAATTTGTTCAACACGCCCATTTGAAGGGTTCCACTTTCTTGGCTGAAGCCAACCGACCAACCGACCGACCGCTCGACTGGCAAAAGGGCCTCCGTGTGAACTAGCGGCGGCTGTTTCCCGGTATTCCTTCTGCATTTACTTGCTGAGCAGGCCAACATGGGTGCAGAGCAGTGGGGAAATAAAATAAAATAAATGATTGGGACGAGGGATATAATCTCTGGAATAACCTTCATTTGGCTTTCTTTGAATGTGAAAAGCGCACAGCCAGGCACCGACCCAGAAACAAAGCAACCTGAGGCCTCGCTCGGCATGCTCCCTGGAGGCAAACGCCTTCATCTATGTTGACATCACCAAAGGGGTACTCGTCTGTCTTATTCTACTGGTTGGTTCTGGTTTCAGACGACTCTACGTGGACAAAAACCCAGGCGATGGAACTTTGTTCACTTTTCCTATCGCTCTCATAAAAGCGCTTCGGGCTTGCCCACACTGCTTCTATTGACAGAGACCAAAGAGAGGTGCTCAGAAGTAGGACGAGCCATATTGTGTTTCCCTCTTTGTGTCACAAGAGGATGCAAAATAAAAAGTATCCTGAAAGTAGGCCACATCGAAGGACAGACGCTTCCCGGCTTCCTTTAGCTTTAGTGACTCACAGCCGTTGGGCCAATAACTCCGACAATCAGGGAAGACCAAGACGGATGGCGCAGTCACGCCGCTACGAATTGGTGACTCACCATGGTTGCGAGCGGTTGGGGCTCATTGACACGGGCTCCGTCATTACCATTGCCGCTCTCAAAGTGGGACAAACAAGATACAACAAGCCGAATGAGCCGCGTGAAGTGATCGAATCCGAGCAATTTTTACAAACAACGAGCGGGAACGGAAATTGGGACGATCATCGTGTGGAGAGGGGAGCGGTCGGGCGGCCAAACAGAGCGTAAATAAAATAAAATAAATGAATGAATTAGAAAAAAAAAAAGATGCAGGTCTGCAAGGAATGCAAATTCCTTTTCTACAACAATGGCCTTGCGCCATTTAGCCAAGACATAACTTCTCATGGTGAAGGTATTTCAATGGAGTGAGCGACTGCTCTTTCAGAGCTCCTTTCTGGGAGCACAAACACGTTCTGAGGCCAACTGGAGCCCTTTTCCCTCCAAGTCATCAAAGGGCACATTCTCGGATGTGGCGGAAAGATGATCCTGAGTGACTTGTGTCGTGCGGGGAGAATGGTTTTTTACAAAGAAGCAAGTCTCATCTCCAACCTTTAACCCGGGAGGACTCAAAGTGTAAACAAGAAGCGACATTTTTGCCGTTTGCTGGTGTTGCTTTCATCGCGCCGGGCCAGAAAGCACAGACGGCGAACCGAGGCATGCATGATGCAGATGCGCCCGTGGCCTCCTGGCCTCCATCTGCGCATCCCCCCCCCCCCCCCCCCCCACCCACTTTCTCATTTTGGCCGCTTTCCTTTTTGGGTGTTCGGCGCGTAGAAATTCTTTTTGCTCTTGGTGGCCGGCAGCAGAAGTTTGCGGTTGCAACCAACGGCGCTTATGTTGGAGTGTGTGCGTGTGCGTAATTATACCTCAAGCGGTCCAACTTGGGTCTGCTTTTGATTTATGAGGATCAAATAAGACACAGGGATATAAAAATAATAAATCGCGGCCCTGGTGAAAAGCAACATTAGTGGAGGCCAATGAGTTGGGACAGAAAAGTCAAACCATAATTAAACGGAATGGCTTTTTTGTGGAACTACAGTTTGGCTGCGCTGGTGTGTGCCTAAACTGTCATTACATTGTTTTCTTGCTGCACCAGCGTCTCTTCATAAAAGCCAGTGGAAACCAGAGCCGCCATCCCAAGGGCGGCGAGTCGGGACAGGGGCCAAGCATTGATTGAGCTCGGCCGATTTAGCTTCGCTACGCATCGAAACGTAAATTGGAGGCTATCATAGGACACGCTGAAATAGCGGAGACGTCTATCCTCGCCTGGGACCGTGTCAGAGAAAACGCTTTGACCTTCTTGGACTTTGCGGTGCCCGCTAAAGATGATAGGAGCATCAACAATGAAGGAGAGTGAAAAAAAAAAAAAACACAGCACACAGATCAATATTGTCTTTGTTACACAAGCTGGGAGTTATCAGAAGCCGACATCGTTGGGATCACAATGTACGCGTGAGGACAAACGGGGGAAGAAAAGGGATCTCAAGCGCATCAGAGAAGAAGCACTTCAATCATGCGGTTACTCCCTTATCGAAACCACAGCGCGATAGGAATCGGGCGGGCACAGTCACAATGGAGAGAAGAACACATGAGCGCACCGTCATTACTTTCCCTCAAGGACTACTGTGGAGAAACTCAGGCGGATCTTTTTATTCCCAACTACAAACCTCTGAAGCAAAAGCTTGTCAAGAGAGCTCAGTTTAGCATAAATAAATAAACTGATAGAATAAAATATTAGAAAATATTATTACGTAAATAAATAGAAATAATGTGAATATTGCAAATCCCCCCAAAAATTTTAATTTGTGCCGTATTTAAAGTGATCGCATTGTTGTGGTAAATATAGCCCATGGGCCCCGATAAAACCTGGCTAGCTTAATGCTAACAGACAATGCAAAACTCAGTTGACAGGCTACCAAAACTAGCATGTTGTGTTATAAGCAGCAGAAAGAGCTGCAACGCAGACAATTTTCATCATTGGATTGCATTAGCAATAAATAGCTTGTCAAAATCGCAAAGTAGACACGAAACATTTGAGCCTGTGCTGACTGACCTCAAGGTTTTCCAATCTTACCAGATTGTACGGACTCAAGGCGCGCTCGCCAGAGTGACGGAACAATCAATTAGCGGGACTTTCTCCATCATGGCTCCTTAAGTGCATCATCACTTCATTGGTGACAGCCCTAATCAACTGCGGTACCCGAGGGTGTCCGAGAATCAAGTCGTCCCCGTGCACGTTTTGTACATTGGAACTTGTGAATGGAAAGCAAAAGGGAGGACAGGGGCGCCATTGTGCGTGCTCTGTGACAGCGGCGTGTTACAAATGGCTCAAGGCATGTTTATATAACCGCTTTCCGAACATTGCGCTAATGATGACATAAGAGCAAAAAAGAGGCAGAGAGTCGTTACAAAACTCAAAAGCGTAAACAACAACGGTGCCGATTCGCAATTAGCCTCGCAAAACAGACGGCCGCAAAAGGACGGATGAGATGAGCGGCGGGAGAAAAAAGCAAATGTTTGACGTGAGCAGACAGTGAGGTCACGAGCCGCTCGCGAGCTGCCACAGCCCGTTTTGCTCGGAAGGTTCTCGTTACTGCAAACACATGGCGCTAACAAGAGAATAATACAATGCAGCTTGCCAAATGTTTGTTGCTTCTCTGGCCAACTAACAACCTCTTTTCCTTCCTTCCTTCCTTCCTTGCTTGCTTCGACAGTCACTTTATTTAACGCGATGCGATAAACACGTCAAGGCCCGGCACGCTACATACGAAGACGAGATCGAAAAATAGGTCCGCATGGACGAGAAGAGACTTTTGTCGCGCGGTAAACAAGAAAAATCCATCAGCGATCTTTGGAATCATGTCGAGGGTCAAGCGACGGGACGTCACGTCGGCTGACGGCACCAAAGTGCACGAAAAAGATGCCATCAAATTGATGTCGTTTTCCGCATTCGTCGTTGCAGGCCATCAATTTTTCAGATATTGGCTGAGCTGTCAGATACGGACTCAACTTTATCACGCCACATTGTACCGTACATACGTTTTCAAAAGAAAAACCTATAATGGCTCCAGGGCGGGGAGCGCTCTGGGGAAAATGATCTTCAATATTTTAGATGTTTCCTCTAAAAGGGTAAACCGGCAATGGTGCATGACCGCATTTGATGGAACCGGAGCAGAACGGCCATTAAGTTGACGTGGGCAGAATCCTCACATCTTTTCAGCAAATTTGTCATTGGTTAAAAAAAAATAAAAATGTGTGTATATATATTATTATTATTATTATAATTAATAATTAAATATTTATCTTTTTTTTGCAATTTTAATACAATATTAAATAATACAAGATGGCTGTCTGGCCAGACATTGGACACTGCGGTGTAAATCCAGTCCCACTTCCGACCCCCTTATTGTTTCTCAACTTGTGTGGGAAATCCCGTCTAATCTAATTAGGAGCACAAAAATGTGTCCGTCACTCTGTCTGCTGTTGGGGGGAAAACAATCGCATATACGTAATGGGCTTTTGCTCAAAATAGCCGCGACACAGCTTGAAAAAACAAAGATAAGGGAAGGGCGCGCTCTGCTCTCCGTTCTCTCGCCAGGCTTCAGTGGAGCCCGCTCGCCCGCTCGCCATTTACCACCCCAATGAACGACTCCATGCCATGTGACCCGATACCGAGGTCCCTTTTGCATGTTGACTATTTAGACTTCCCAAAGTGCCACAACTGAAATCTAAAATAAAATCATTTTTACACTTCTGGGTGAAAAGAGAGTATTATTATGAATAATGATAATATTACTATAATAATTATTATATATTTTTTTATTAATAATAATAATAATAATTTTCAAAGTCATTTTTGTACCTAAAAATTGTGTAAAGTTGACTTTTAAAGAGTCATAATGGCCACGGACGAAGGACATTGCCGTATGTAATATGCGTCTTTAAGCAAAGGTCAGACGTGACAGCATGCTGTCCTGTGAATAATGCATGCGTATGCTTCGGTAAATATTCAATGATGAAAAAAGAAAAAAAAAAAAGATCATGACCTTGAACCTTCTGTTCTTCTTGAAAATGAGAACCTTTGTTGTCTCTGCCATTTTCAAAGCCTTGCAAAGAGAATTGAGAGATTTGATGATGCATGTTTGAAAGTATTTGCTGAAAATTTCAAGTTTTCCTGATTTTGGGGCTCTCGCCAAAACGGCGCCGGTTCGACATCAAGTGTTGGAGAACGGCGCAATTTTCCCCCATTTTTTGGAATCATTCAAATTGACCAGGTTCGTGAACAACGCACTCGTTTTGCGCTGTGTTAAATTGAAAAGACATATTGACACTTTACAAGGACTTTGATAAATTGCAATTTAATAAAGTGAGACAGCAACGGCGCTTCTCTGCCTGCCAACACACACACACAAAGGCGCTAATGAATGACTCATCAGTGCTAATTTTAACCGCGAGAGCTTGAGGAAACCTTGCGAAGGCAGTACGGCCAAGCCTGGTGCCAAATTTGGTGACGCCGTTGTGAAGGAAAATGGCAAAATCCTTCCAGAAAGGCTGCCATTTTGTCTTTGGAGCAACCAGCGGAAAATAGGAATTCTTGATAGTTATTGCACTGACAATACGTTATGAAATTCATTCAAAGTGAAATTGTTCTCAAAAGGTGCCTCGTCACACAAAAAATACAATAAAATAAATAAAATAATATAAAAAAAAATAGATTTAAAAAATAATATAATATAATAATAAAATACAAATGAAATTAAAAAAAAAGATTTGTAAGGTGTATTAATGTTCTGAATTCAGTTCTTACGCAATGGGCATCATTTCAGAAATATGTGACACCAAACTTCTGCCATGATGCAGTCATGTTGAAAGTTCCCACAGCCGCAGGGGGAAAACATCACTCCACATCACCAATGCTACTCAGCCAGTTAAAAAAACACACACACATACACACGCGCGCCTGCACTTGCAGCAGACTACTAAAACAACAATAAATTGTGAAGGCCCGCAGCGGTGACAAGTTGTTTATGAGCGAGATGGTAATGCTGATGAATATGATGGAGATTTTTGTCTGGCACCTTACTTGTGTTGAAATCTCACATTTGTGGACCACCACGCTCGCCTTTTCCGTATACCTCAAATCATCAAACCTCGTATGTCCAAATACGGTCAATTGCAGCTGCTTTCCATACAGACACAGCATTTAATTGTAATCTTATGATTAGGTGAACGTTTTGGAGCCACATTTGAAGACGGCGGCGGCACTAGAAGAGCTCACGTCGGGATTATCCCGGCTTCAACATAACACTTGCGCTCGGCGACGCTTGCTCGCCGAATGAGACGTCGGCAATGAGGGCAAAGTTGGGCCAAAAAAGAGCTCAAGCGTGCACGACGACTAATATACAGCGGATGGCTATGAATATTTGACGCGAGGTATCTCGCCGGTCCTTACGTGGTTGAATTCAACACCACGCGGGACGTCGACCAGGACTGAATGAGCGGCTTTGTGTTATTTGCCTGGTTTAACTCGAATATTCTGATGTCGCATCAAATGAGAGCGTGTTTACATTTCTCCACAGGTTAACAATTATGCAAACCAGAAAGAAGAAAAAAAATTGCTGTAATTGTCGAGGGCCTCAAAATTACGAACGCAAGCGTTTGCATGATGTCACAATTAACGATAAGGCCGGATGCAAAAAGTGACAGGATGTAATTTGATTCTCGACCCTGGACGGCATTTTTTTTTTCTTCTTCAACCCTTTGCCGTGCACGTGCACATGGACACACTCGCCTGGCCATTAATCAGCAACTGCGGTAATTAGACTAATTCCGATGTGTAATCTGATCAAGGTGAAAGAGCTCAAATCATAACCTTTCCGTTGAGCTGCCTTGGAAGCAGTGGGGGATGATATGATAATCACATTTCAGTCAATGGCTTATAACAATAGGAATAAAAACAGACGGAGCTTATTTCTGCGTAGAGCACCGTTTTTGTCATTCTTTGAATATATGAATTTCCAAAGCGCAATTGTTTTACGATACGTGCACGCGACGTCACTGGGTTGTGACTGGCGCGTTGCCAGGAATCAGTCTGCCACGCATTTGATGTTGAATGCGTCTCGCAAGCCCGCCTCGTGATTTATCAAAGCAGAACGAGGATTACAAGCGACATATTAATGCAGCTTTGCTATTGTTGAGCGAACGTCCTCGACCCGCCCCTCCGGCTCGCGCAGTTTGCGCACGGCAACACAGATGTCGGTCGGGAATGAATGGACGGCGTCGGCGACAGCGGGTCCCAACGAGGCTGGGCCTGAATGACGCCATTGTTTTTGCATCTGGCCAGCGCTCCCATGGCCAGGTTTCCAAAACAAACGCCGCCTTTGATACTGGATCCATCTGCGTCCTGTCTGCTCGCAGGGACGGACGGACGGACGGACGAGTGGATGCAAGTGAGGAACTTGCCGGTGCAGATAGCGTTGATAAGAAGGTAGCTGAGGCGAGCCCAGCGTGGGCAGAAGGGTGAGGAACAACATATTCATTGGGTAAATAGAAACACCGCCCGCCTGCGGTGTTGTGACTGACTGACTGCATGGTGACAAAAAAAACATAAGCTGTTGCAAATCGGAGCTGAGAAGCAAAAAGAGAGAGAGAAAAAAAAGATTTCTGCGAAATGCACCAAAAGCCAGAACAAGCCACAAGACACTGAAGCGCATCCAAGTTAGAAAATAGCAACCGAGCCGGCCGCACACAAATTCGACTCTCGACCTGACATCCACATTATTTTGGGATCCGCGCACTAAAGGTGTTTTTCCCGTCCTCCGATGGCTTTCTCAAATAATGACGTAAATGAGTCATTATTTGAGAGGAAAGACCGGCAACGTGCTCGGAATAAATGTAGATAAATGGATTCCCACGCTGCGTAATTATCCACGAGTGACAGCTTTGGGAGTTTGGCGAATAACAAAGCAAAGAGTGACAAGGAGGCACACAGGAACGAACGAGCCAGAGAGAGCCGGGCTCCCCTGATATTTCTAAATATAGCCACGATAAAGCAAAGACCCTCGGAGTGGCCCGCACAACGGGGACAACCATGCCTGCGTATTGAATCCAAATTGAGCCAACGTGAGTAGCTTACATCACGATAGCATCGGGAGCCCTGCGTGAGCCGAGGAACGTTTCGAACGAGCCCGAGTGCTTTTCTGCCGGATTGGGGTAATTAACGAGAGGCGGCGATGCCTGCCACCCGGAGACAAAGATGTATCTGCAACAAACCCCGCTGCGTGCTCCACTTTTCCAGATTTTGTTTTGAGTCATTTCTGTCCTCCGCTACATGGCAACAGTCCCAAAGATATCGCAAGTCGTCGAGCAAATTATTTGAAGCGCTCATTATTCCCGCGCTTCATTTGGAAGTCATATTGCGGACGCGTTGAATAAAAAATGAAATCAAAGACGCGGCCGAGCTCCGCTCACCCTTCCGATGAGTCGTCAGGGAGACGCCACTTTGATTTTCCAATCCCTTGAAGTCAACCTGTTAAAAACAAAAACAAAAACTGATTATTAGAAAAAGATAGAATGACTAAAATGTCAATAGACTGACTGCGGTATGATTCATTATTGAAACTGGCTTGAGAGTTTCCGAGATGAAGTTGTGAGAGAAAATTTAACAAGTCACATTTCATCAAGTCCATTTGAATAACTATTCTCTTAATATTAATTCCTGTAAAATATGCCCTTATTGGCTGAAACATCGGTGTCAAACTCAAGGCCCGGGGGCCAGATACGGCCCATCACATCATTAAATGTGGCCCGCATAGACAAATTGTGGATCGACTTCATGTGTCAATAATAAAATTGCAAATAGTTTTCCCTTTTAAAAACGACAGCTATTGCTAGCAATTTCTATTACCATGCATCTTTTTAAAATATTTGCAGTTTTCACTCGTCTCTCTCGAGAAAAATGAGTTTGACATCCCTGGTCTAAAACAACAGTTTTTTTTTTTATTTCAAAAATAACTTTATTCATGCAGTGATGACAGCCGAAATGATCAAGCATAAACATTTTCCAATCATCTGTAATTGGCTGTGCAGCGCTCGCTTGCTTAAGTGCCTTCGAGCAGTCAAGCGAGTCCAAAACATTAATGAGGGATGTCCTTGACACGCCGCGCATCTGCCTCGTTAATATTCGTTTTCATTTAATTGCAGTCGTGCGGCCGCCCGCGAGCTACGAGCGGCTCGCGTGCTTCCACGGCGCGGGAATTCGCCGCAACTCGTGTGACGATACACCGGCCAGCGAATATTGCATCTTTTTTAGGCCGTGTCGGATTGCTCCACGTGAGTCTAACAAGTTTCAACAAGCTCAGCGATTTGCTTTTGGGATGTCTCGACGTCTGCTCCCCCCTTGCCGCTGAAGTGGAGTCACATTATAATATTGCATTAGAGAGCAGAAATTTGCAAAAACGGAGGGTGATGACCCGACCTAGCCCCGAAAGGCCTCCGAGCGCTAGCAAGGAATTTGCATGATGTGATTTACCCTGACAGTCATTACAACTGAAATGCAAAGTCTGTCGTTGTTAGCATGCTAGAGTGTTAGCGATCCAGCACCGAAGCGGTCGGCCGTACGCTGGGAGGAAAAAAATGACAACGTCCGTCGTAAGAAACGGCGAGCGATGATCAGCGAGGAGGGCAAAGGTTGCCGATTCCCCTAATGAGCTTAGACAACTTCCGAAACCGTAAACGGAAAGAACAGCTTCCAAGGGCCACCTCGTGTTAATGGAAATTACCCAGAGCTAATTGGAGATGACACTCTTTTGCAATGAGTGTTTTCAGAGAGTCCAAAAAGTTCCCTTGGACATCTGACATTCACCACAGGGGATGTTTGAGGTTGGAACATTTTTTTTTTTTTAACTAAGATCATCAAAACAAAAGAACACGGAGCCCGTCGGGTACAACAGTAAAAGTTGAACCAACACAAAGCAGAGGTAAACTTTTTTTTGGTTTTTTTTCCCCCCCCCCCAAGACCTCCACATCCAGGATGTGTCACAGACAGATTACAGCAAGATGTGTCCAAGATAAGCAACATTTGGGAAGACAAATCACATGCAGATGTGCTGGGATAAGCATGGAGCTTTTTTGCCAAGGTAATTCAAATAGATCGATATTGTCTGCGGTGTTTATGGGATCTCGTTGCGCGCTGGCAACGGCGGATATCGAACCATTGTCCCTTGTGTCCTTCTTGAAAGGATAAATGATATTGAGGTATCAGGTGCGTTGTCGAGGAAGAGCCAAAAGCAGTCGGCAAATTGTGAACTTGATCAGAGATCGGCAAAATTATTATTTGAATGAGCGGGGTCGACCGATTGATCCCGGCGTGAGATGGAGAAATCGGGCAGATGGCACAGCAGCTGATGGCTACGGGAGTTGTTTACTTCCAAAAAAGGGGAAGGAAAAAAATAAAAGGCAGAGATTGGAATGGGAGTCACATAGTGGGGAAGAAGCAGCAGCAGCAGAAGGGGAAGGAATGACTCACTCTCACTCCCAAGGTATCTTTAAGGAATTAGCACCCAGGCTAAAAGTGACGGAGCTACGCACCCGCCCACAGTCCAAGGCTGTCAGTCTGTCTGAAATATAACAGAAGAGAGTTGATCAAAACCGCCCTCCAGTCAAATTGTCACGTGGTTGCAAAAGTTGCACACTTCCATTCAAATACATTCTGGAAAGGGAAAAAAAAAATTTGAAAATTCCAGATGTAAATAGGTTATGGCTCAGCGTTGACAGCTTTGCGCGGCGGCACCTCAGTGCAAACGCAGCGTAGCGAAAAGAAGCCCGTCAGCCAAGCCGAGCCTCCTCTGAGACCAACGCGGGATTCACTTTCAGTCAGTGCTCGACAAAAGCAGCAGCAATGAAGTTGAATGGCGAAAAGAACGACAACATAAGGACGCCATCATTTAAAATTTACTGCGAAAAAAAAAAGTAGACTGGCCTCCATCTGGTGGCAACCCGACCTGGATTTGTATTTTGAATTCAGAACACGTAAACACAAGAGCAATTAAACAACTGTCTCAACAGTCAGAACACGTGATTTGTTCTTGAAAAGCACGAACCTGCGGGCGTATGACAATATCAAAGAAAAAAATGATGCTTAATTGTTGCTCGCCACAGGGGAGGCGGAGACGTACATAATTCCCTCCATGGCGTGTTCACGTCAAAGGGGAATGATTGAATGTGACACGTGGCTTGCTGTAAAGAATACGCAAACGCCAACCGGTGGGCTTGCCTGAAATGTCATGTCGGGCTAGATAATGGACTCACCCAAGACATGGCCATCAATTACGCAATTAGCAAAGGTCTCGGAAACGGCACTGAAGGAGTTAAGTGCGCTGTGCTGGTTATTACCCACTAAAGTGCATGTTGAGAGAGCGGTAAGGACACACATGGTGATGTTTATTGTCACCAGTGGGGCGTCTCACTTTGAGAAAAAAATCGTTGGAAAGCTTTGCGTGCCGCCGACCGGCTAGAAAAATCACGTTCGGATTCCTATATGTCGGCGCGAGTTGATTTCTGACCCATTTGCACAGCAGGCCGGACGTGCGGAAAATCAACATTGATGTGGAGCCTTGATGAACCCCGCGGCGTTTGTACACACTATAGATTATGAGTCATGAGCGAGCGCTCATTAGAGAAGGAAACAGAGCGGCCATGTTAAGAGGTCATTGGCGTTTGATTGCTCCCATCGCGTACATTGTGAGTCAGCTCGGTCACCTTGGGCTACTCCTGAAAGGGTGTACATCAAAACAATAATAAAAGGAAAATAGATTTGGAGCTTAAAAGATACACAAGCGAATACAAGATTATGGTTAACAGCCTTGGGAGGTCCAACTGGAAGAAAGATTTTCATCGCACACCACAAGAGAATCAATCAAGATTAGATCGATAATCATAAAACATTCAAATACAAAATAGTATTTTGCCTGATCTGAACAGAATATTGTGCTCTGTGGCACCAAAGCCCACCAAGAACCTCAACTCATCAAAACAAAAGAAAATTCTTGCTGGCTGATTTTAGTAGAACATGGCTAGTTTCTGACAAAAAAAGAGGAGAAAACAAAATCAAAATGCAGCTTTATGCATGCTTTTGCTCATTTACTCTGCGTCATCCTTTTCTCATGATCACAACACACCACAACAAATATTCTTTAATGAGTGCGGCCTACATTTTTTTCCCTCAATCTGGTCAAGGCCCCCATCTGTACTTGAAAACGTACTTGATCCAGTTGGACGCGGTGCGAACCAACTGGATTCCAGATGACAGATCCAAACGTGCACGGCGGTGAACATGTTCACGTAAATGGAGGTTGAAGTCAACTGTTAAGTCTTACGGGGCGGAAAGCAAAATGTGTTCCACTTTAATATTTTATAGAACGCAGCAGTTGGCTTCAATTAGCTAACATCCTTTATAACCTGAAGGGTTTAGCACTCGCTCTTCCTGCGCCGGTACCGAGATATAAACAACAGAAGAAGGCCTTCCTAAGGTTGAACTAAAAAGAAACACAAGCAGCCGCTTTGAAATTTGCATTCCGAGAGTTATAACCTTCACGTTGACCAGGAAAAAGCAACGTTCCCTCTTTGAATCACGGCGCCCCGTTTAACCTGCCAAGCGCTAAGTGGTCGGGCTTGGCCTCCGCTGCCACAGGCAGATGGTGGGATGATTTGCACAACGGCCACGGAAATAAATCACAATAAAAAATCGGTTTCAGCCCGGCCCGTGCTATTTGAACCACAACATTGGTGGCGCAACGACAAGTCCAGGCCGTGGAAGGCAAAATTCCACACCCCAAACTCCAAGGTATTGAACATTTCTATGGACAGGGCACAAGTTCTCTCCGATATAAAAGTAACGTGGCAAACTTAAACATTGAAGAGTCAATCTATTTTTAAGTATTATTCTAGACAGGTCAGTGGAAGATAAAAGGACAGTATAAGCCACGAGAGGACAGTTAGGGAGCGCTGGGCAGTGGTGTGTGGCTAATAATGCTTGCGTAATGCTTTACAACGCTGTAGAACTAATAAGACTACGGAGGGGGGGGGGGGGGGGGGGGGGCAACTTTTGCTGTGAGAATTCGAATAGTTGTCCCTTGTCACTTTTCACTGCGCGCACAAATGAGTGAAGCGCTGGCTAGTTATTCCGATTCCGATGCATACGTCTCGATAGACGACGCCGTGAGGGAAAAGCGCTCATCATCTGATAAGGGGGGGGGGAAAGTAGGCAAGATTATAACCTGTGCTTGTTGGTCACACACGGGCTGCGCCAACGGCACTGCCTGCTAATGAATAATGGAGAAATGCATCTACAAAAATAGATGTGCACTGTCAGAGGGGATCAAGAGGGGAAAATGCGGCGGAGAAATGATCCGGCAACAAATTAAAAAAATAAGAATATAACGTAAGCATACGTATGGATTATCATTACAAGTGTCTTTTTCTTCCCTTGCCATTCATTTGACGTTCTTTGGCCTAATCGTGGCGGGCTGTCGACCTCACGGAGACAGAGGACACGCTTAACCATTCAGCCGGAGCAAGTCATTCAACAAAGCGGAGAAAGCTTCCCTTGTTCACTCCACATAAGTGCACACTTATGCGTGTTTGTGTGTATCATTTGCAGCATGATATTAAAGTTGCCGGCTGCCACGAGAAGATTATTGTAAAGTGTTGTGCTTCACTCAGGCGTCTCTTCCCCGTTGAATGGGAGCCCAGGCCATTGAGAAAAATTGTCTGGATGATTCTTCTGTGGTTTTAAAGTGAAACGCTACCCATGGAAAACATGTAGAGAAGCTTGAATTATGTCGAAAAACATCCTTGACAACTTTATTAGTCGTTGGTGGTAAACCGATGGATTCCAGTATCCATATGAATATCAAAAATGGCTGGCAATGATGCTATCGGGGTTAAAAAAAAATAGGCAAAATGATGACGAGCCCACGCAACGTAGACTTTATAAACGTTTAAAGCGTGATCTCGGCCGAGAATGCCCCCGTGCGATGCTAAACGCGTCGTTGCTCCGAGTGTGCGCGATCACTTGTGACACATGGACAAACAATGAAGCACGTCCTTGAGGCATTGCCACTGACAGCTTATCCAGTGCAAATTTCATTGAAACGCCATCCATCGGATTAAAAAGCAACTCCTCCTTTATTTCTTTTTGTCTTTTTAAAGACGGGTGAGAGACGTGAGTGCAAGTCTGTGATTGCCAACTATGACGAGAATACAATGGGACAACCATTCAAAGCTCCAAAACAGAATACATGGGGATGTGATTTTCAATATGTATATTAAAAAAAAAAAAAACTATCATCAAGCACAGTGACACTTGTATCTCAAAATCATCATTGACATGAATGGAAACGCCTTAAAAAAAAATCTGTGCAAGATGAGTCATTAATTTAATTTAATGAATTTAATTATTTAACTAGCGGCGCAGGAGAAGGACGATGTCCTTGTTGTCGAGCGTGCACAAGTACAAAACAGTCGGATGCTTCAGAGTGAAAATGACGTTGGGGCGCAAGTATTTGCGTTTGTGCAAGTCCCCGCTTTCAAGTGCACGTGTCGTTAGTCAACACCAAAAAGCTCAAGCGTGTCAAGAAATCTCGTAAAGTCTCATTTACGGGGTGTGAAACGTTTGTGTACGGACTTGTTTGGCAGCAATAAACAAAGTATTTCCAGCGGGAGACGGGAATGTCACCGCATTGTTTTTTGCTAAATGACGGAGGAACTTGAAATCCAAAACTTGGTTGGCCGACTTGATCTGGGCTTGAGCGCTTATTACAAGCCGGTTGTCATTCCATCATCACATGAGGTGCTAAAACGATTCATCCAACAATGGGAATAATTCAAATTCCAGCAAAAAAAATCGTTGTCGCCACTGGCCGCTGGGAGCAAAATAAATACGTAAAAAGCACATTCATATGCAGACCGGCCGCCAAATTGAGCCAGCTCAACAGGAGGCCGTGAATGTCTGCCAATAGAGATGATTATTATCAATTATAAAAGATCTTTACAAGTTATTTATTGATTCTATGGCTTCTGAAAAACCCTGCAAGTTAAATTCGGAAGTATTTGAGGCAATGTTTGTTCATCTCCAGCCAAGTGCTTTGGCACATATTGGACATTTGCTGTCAGATCTGCTGCGATGGTGCCCAGAACCAAAAAGAAGATTCTGTCCCAACATTTTTGAAGCTGACAGTGGAGCTAGACAAAAGAAAATCAGAGGCTGCCGAAGAACTTATCAGATGTCTTGTAATTGCTTTCAAGGAAATCTGATCGGATTGGGGCGATGTCACGAGAGGCGTTGGCGGGCGCTCTGCATCCCGAACGCTCGACGGCACGTCTACGTTTCACAGAACCAGCCGTCCCGCAGATTCCGATCAAGAGTAATGAATCTTGTCGAAACACGATCTTACTTTCTACGCGGTTCGTGTTCACAGGGATGGCGGGTAAATCAATCAGCTCAAGAAATCTTGCCCGCACCCACACAGGCCAAGAGAAATAGAAGCAAAAACGATTTCAAAACAAACTTGTTAGCTTGAATCGTTTCCTGGAAGATTTTTTTTTGAACAGATTTGTAAAGGGTGGATGATTCGGAATTTCTGGTGGCATTCCTTCGCCTTAGGGAAGCAAAGTAGAAGAATCAGCCAAGCGAGGAACTTGAGACTCTTTTGGAAAAGTGGCGTGCATCTTCTACAAGTAGGAGCCTTCAGCCATGTGAACAAACCACAATCGGCCTGCCATCGATTTTACCAACAAGCAGCATATGTTTTTCATACATGGCTCGTTGGACCAAATTTGTCAAACCACAAGTGGTCCATTATTAGAGTCGCAAGCGGAAATGAGAGCGTAGCATAGCGTAGCAGAGCGAGAGAGAGCATCACTCAGCCTCCCTCCTCTAACTTTGTAATCTTGTTCACGTTTATCACTTCATCGAAACCAGCGTTTATCATCTCAAGTGCTCTGCCTCAAGCAGTCTCTAAAATCAGCAGCCAGCACTCATTTATGACTTGCCACAGTCACAATTTGCAAATTTCGGTGTCACGGGAAATGCTGCTGCAGCAGCAGCAACACGTTTGAAATTGAATGAAAAGTAAGAAAACTCTTTGATCAATCCAAGGAGAGTGTCGATGAATAATATATTTTTAGATCTTGCCAATCGTTGGGCACGTGCGTTCGCGTCCAATTTGATTGCTAATTTGCTTAAAACCCTCGATCGCAACAGTGTCCAATGTTAGGATGGAAGCCCCTAGTGGACGAAAAGATAACTGCACCTCACATGCATATTTTCTATGGCTACTTTGCAGACAGCTTTCAAATGATAATATCGTCTTTGAGGATGTTCCTCTCTCTCGTAGGGGGTTCTGGAATGGAGCCCCGGCGATTAACGAGGGACTAACGAGAAAGGCGCAGGCTTTGAATCCTGCAAGACAACACTGAGGATTTGTCGCACACATCAGCAGACCTGCCAACTTGAAAGCAAGTGTCCAAATCTGCAAGGCCAACTAGAGGACAAGAGGGACATGAGGAGGGGGAAAAAAAAAATGGAACAGCACTAGGTCAACTAGAAGAGAAGAAGCAGAGCGCAAAAGACGTGGGGGTGGGGCAACTAGTTGAGGAGGGGGTATGAATCACCCAAAGTGTGCCGTCAGCATCCCCGGCCGGGGCCAGCGGGGAGCGTTAAATGAGTTGACGTGGGGCGCCCAGTTCCCCCTTCTCATCTCCTCCATTTCTCCTTTTGTCTTTGTCATCCATATGGCAGATTCCACCTCATCACCCCCCCCTCCCCTTGCCCTGCTGCACACTCCATTGAAATGGCCTCTCTCTCTCTTGCACTCTCCCACACGCACACACAAACCCACGCTTGCTTGCACAAGCATCCCGCATGAGCCATGTCTTATTTACGGTTCGATTATAGCCGAGCGCCCTGCAGGACGCTGGTGCTCTTCCGCCTGCCTCCCTTTCTCCTTGTGCCCAGATGTTGCTGCAATAATTGCTTGAAAGACGTTTGGGTTGTAAAAAATGTGTGTTTGTTGTTACAGGAAAGCTGCAGCAGCGTGCGCCACCGCAGCGCTGAGCCCAATATGCATAAAAGGGCCCCCTGGTGAACAACTATTTATTTTAAACACAGCTGCAATTTTCAAAGTTGACAAACACGCAAACGCACCTCCTATAGTACGGATAGCTGCGGGTGGAAATCTCCATGCGGCGCATAAGTGAAGAGCAAAAAAAAATGCTCTCCGGCGAGCGTGCGCACTTCGATGCAACAAGGTCATAAAATGAGTGTGCGGGCGCAACCCCCAGGAGCCGTAACAGCACTACCCAAAAAAAAGAGCTGAGTAATAGGGCGGCTTAAAAAAAATATAAAAAAAACACACACACACGACAATGGTGCAGCAGCCGCATTCCACCGGAGTATGCAACATCGCTCGGCTGCCGCCAGGATGCGGGAATCCTCGGAGAGGTCCCATCGTCTCCTTGGTAGCGACTGCGGAGTGAAGCCAGATTTCATTTGATGATGAATAAAAAACATTTTTAAATGCGAGGACATGGTGTTCCACCGAGTCGGTGATCATCACCGATGATGGGCCTTTTATGCAGGTACAGATTGTTCAAGAGTGACATAACGGGGTGACAATAAAACACAGCACTATCTTTCAAAGTGGCAGAAAAATGCACAATTCTGAGAGCTAGGTACCACTTTGAATGATCCATAGTCTTTAGATCATCTGTTCATCATGACACATCCATAAATTGGAAAGCTAATTGGGCAAAAAAAAAAGTAAAACAAAATAAATGCACTATTTATATCTGTTGTTATTAGTTTTGTTTCCATCTGAAAAACTGCTTGGTTGCCTTACAAGGCCAGCATGAAGTCATAAAGGAAGACGTTACGTCCTACAGTAGAGTTTGAAGAAAGAGCAAGCGTTTTATCTGCCTCCAATCACAAAACGTGCTTCTACCGCTGCCACAAACGTTGGAAACGCAGTCCAAGTGTGCGAGCCAGAGATGAACACGGCACGCAGGCAGCCAGGCAGGCGCTCGCTCGCTCACCCAAAACGACCCGGTATCAAGGCCTCGCTGGGAGTTGTATGCGGTAATTATGCGGATCTTCATCTTGAATATGTGACAATTCTTAGCGTCAATCCAACATTTCAAGTGAAGAAAGGTACCCCACCCTATAAAAACAACAATGGCTTCAAAGTTCACAGTCCCATTGTGACGTTTGTCGCGAAAACATTTGTACACTTTGCGGGCTCGCCAACCACCGCAGCGGCTTCTGTATTGCCCGGAGGCGGAACAAATCTGGACCTGTTTTATAGAAACATAGGGATTAAATTAAAATGTTCCCAGTCAGTGAGCACAGTAGACAAATATGCCTCCATAGACGTGCAGCATCTGTCTCGCGCTCTGCTGCCAAAGACCCCGAATAATGGTTAGCGTCGGCCGAGCTAGCGTCCGAGCTAGCGTCCAGAAAAAAAACCCAGTGCCAGGCTATTATAAGCCTTATCAAAGTAACAGCATATCGCTTCATATGAACAACTAACGTGATATCTATAATATTGACGTGCCCGGCGGAAACCGGTTTTAGCCAGATTTGATGTGAGCCTTCTTCAAGAACTCCTGAGTAATTGCTTTGGCGAGAAAGCCACAGATATGAGAGCACTTTGACCTTGGTATTTGATCGTAAAATTTCTAATCTAATTCTTCACGAACGCAAAGTACAGAGAGGCTTGGCGCCACCTTTGAAGGAACGTTCACGTCCTCGCAAAACTATCGGGGGGGTCGTCGGTCAAGGAGGAAACCAAAGTACGTGCTAGAAAAACACACATAGCCATAACAGAGACAGAAAAATATAGTCTGTGAAGGAACTGAACCCTAAAATAACATTGGGGGGGGTGCAAATGCTTTTCCATCATGGAGGACATTTAGCCAGAAGGCATTGTGGTTAATTGATTTCTATGAGGCTATCTGAGAATGCTGAGGTTTGGCCTCTTTGACCTTAGTCAAAACATGCGAGATGGCAGCTACATTAAAGCTTTCAAACGGGACTGCCGGCATAAACACAATGAAAGGGACACTGTCCGTCATCATCGCCACTCATTTTCCTCCATGCCATAGCCGAATGACCTTGTTAGGCGAAACTGACCTTCGTATTATTTGTGTAGGCTGAATTACATTTGTATCAAAGCCTAAACTATCTTCAATGTCATAACCCTCTCAGGAATGAAAATTTGTAAACAAACAGAGCAGAAATATTTACACACACATACACACACACACTACTGGATAGCAAGCAACCTTCACGGGCCGCCGCGGCAGGTGACGGGGTCGGCATACGGCGTCCGACAGGTTGAAGAGCTCATCCGCCACGTGCGGCGTGCCACTGAGGCACACGTTTTATCAAAGCCGGCCGGGGCTACTCTTTGAGTGGCAGCAAGTAGCCACGGGCAAGGCTGCGGTAGAGTCGAGTCGCTCTGCAGCTCTGTGCCAAGACTGCTCTTATTCACCATTTTCAGAATCTGGCCGCCGAGAAAATTAGACGACGTCATCATGGCTGATACTGACGGAAACCTGTACGCAGCCATTTTTCTGCTGAAGAACAACAAATAATATTCATCCCCACGCACGCTACTGATGCATTTTTGTACCTTCAAAGAATGTTGCATAACCTTGCATAGCAATGGAAGAACAATACCACATTAGGAATGAGCCATCAGCTTGCTCCCACTTTTCCTAGGCAAATTTTTCAAATGCTCATCAAAAAAACGACGTGCTCTACTATCCACATGAAGGAAAATAAAAAAACATTTGGAATTCGCATTATCCGGCTACAAGCGAATTCCCTGGTAAGCGTTCATCAATCAACATTCATGTGAAATGATTTTCCAATAGCACCTCGGACTGTAGCATCCGTGACTTTGAGTGTGTACGGCTTTAAAGGCGGGGCCTAATCTGGTGAGTGACATGGGTGTCAGCAAATTAGCCGGTTGTTTACATGACTCACATTGCACTTGATCTTCTTTTCCACATGTGAAATGATCCCAAATTTTGGACATTATGTCTTTTACACACCTTTCCTTGCTGAGTGTAGCAATTTTTTTTTTTTTTGGGGTACAAATTGCAACGCTTCGAGGCATATTTTACAACCACTGTTTAGAAAATGTATTTAATTTATTCAATAACTGGTGCCAGTCCTATAATATAACATATAGTGGCTGTCTGCATGCCTGCAAGCAAGTGTGCGTGTGCACGCGACACTGACTCTAATGTCACATCTGTGCTGTGATGCTAACGTCACGCGGCATGTGCAATTCGCCCTTTCTCGTACTTTCGCCGAGAACTCCGGATGACTTAAAATAGGTACGGGGCGGGCCCGACGTGGACACTTGGAAGACCGTGTACTTTACTTGTATTTATAGGTTTCGCCCCTTAAGTAAGAGTGATGCATTATGCATAAGCCAGTGCGTCACAAGTAAGACTAACGCATGAATAAGGACCACAACCTGCGGCTCGCCATAATTTGGTGGCACGGCTGATGGAGCGGCATTGATGTAGCCGCCCCAAGGGAAGCCAAGAAGTCACGCGAGTTGGGGTCACGCGGCATCATTTGCACTAGCCCCTCCAACTCTTGCTTTTGTCCAAATTCATAGCCCAATGTCCAAACGACTCTCATCACAGACGAGAGACAAGTGAGGACCAGAAAGACTTGCCGCACTTCCCCGACAGGAGCAAGGAAGATTGCTTTCGCTCAAGGTTCTCGCTCGCTCGCTCGCTCTCTTGCGTGGCCTACTTTGTTAGTCTGATGAAGCGCTCTCAGCAGTTTCAGCGGCAAATGGCATGAAAAAGAGGTCTTATTCCCTTGTGCAACGCAAATGCTGAGAGCGCATGAAAGGCTAAGATGGAGTGGGGCGAATGCAGTTGTGTCTTTTTCCTTTCAACTTTGTTACTTTTGACGCTGCGCCGACTACAGCCAGCCAAAGTCGTCCGACATTTTTTTCTTCAGACAGTGAAAGTCGGCTTTTCAGGTCTAACTCCAGGAAGACGTGCGGCTAAGTGAGGAAATCCCACCCCCGCCATCAAGTCCCTGAGGTTTTCTTCATCCACGTGCAATATGGCTTTGCAAATGTTGTGAAGTAGGACTTGGTTCCTTACTTAGCAATGGCGCATCCATCAAGGCTAAATCAAGCACGTCTTGGAGGCAGGGGCCATATGGATGGATGAGAGCTCTGTCCACGGGGATGTGGGGGTCTCATCCCGTTGCCTCCGGTTATGTACGACACTTAGATTATAAGAGACTTGCCCTCACGGCCAGCTACGTTAGCTTGGCCTCTTGACTGCCACTGCTTGGATTTGCCAACATACAACCGAGGCACCCTCGCGGCCGCATGCAGTGGTGTGTGTGTGTGTGGTGGGGTGGGTCAAAACTCACACGCACACACTCCACTTAAAGCATGTCACATCAGCAAGGTCAGCAAGGTCAGCGGTAAAATTCTTTAGTAAATAATACAAGATATTAGGGCAACTTTGCTTTGAGAAGCTGCATTTTTACTTCATATATAAATATTTGATAACAGATGACTCAGCAAGAAGGAGCATACTGTACTTGGTTTAATAGTGTTGCGGGCTAACGGCAAGTTCTCCGCCACCGTACAGTGCCGGGCTCTCACTTTTGCAAGCGATGGTTCATATCGAGGATGTGTCGGGTCACTCAAATGTCAAGACACCGACACGAGTGGCGTCCCGTCAAATAAAACATCGGTGATGACAAATATTTGGAGATCATGCATTTGAAGCCCCATCCTCGGAACTGTGAGGCTGCCATGCTAACCGCTCGTACCATCCAGCAAAGGTCAGACAGGATTCCCAAAAAATGTACACATGAGGACCCAGGCACATTGACATCTCTAAATCATAAATCTAGATCACTTTGTGTAATAATATTGGAGTGTGCAGCCCCCCCAAAAAACAGCAAGACAAGCGACTGCATGCTTACAATAACAAATCGCAACCGGGCCAAACGTCATGGGGTGTTTAATCATCCACGGGACTCCCAAAAAGCCTCGCCGCAGCCCGAACGCCCAATATCGGTTTTTCCCTGTCTCTCTCTCTAATCTAATCCAATCCAATCTTGCCAGTGCATCGAAGACATCATCTGACGGCACACTGCGGCGAACACCTGCATTAACACCCCCCCGATGTGTTGCAACAACAACTGCGCGAGAGCTTTCCTCGGTTGACCGAGCACGATGCGGTAGATCGGCAGCCAAGCTGCCAAGCAGCGCTGTCAGGTACAACCGAGGGGACACGACAGCCGCCTCGCGATTTTTTTTGGGTTTGTTTATTTTTGCCACCGTTCCGCCGTCCTCCACAGCCAATGTAATCTTTGCACACGCAGATGCGATCTTAAATAAAGATCGTGTGGTATTGCACAAAGACACCCAAACGAGACACTATTAGCAGGCGGTTTGGTACTCACAGATCTTCACCGTGGGGGAAAAAAACAAACAGACAGACGTCTGGAAGCCTGTGCGTCGTCCGACGGTGGCGTGGAACGCAGAAGGAGCGAGGAAGCTTGGAATGCTGGTCGGCTGGAGATCGCATGTGCGGTGGCGTTGGAGATTTGACTGGACGTGCCGCAGCAGTGGCCGCACGACTGAGGAGGCTGCCTGGCTGCCTGGATGGATGCGGGCGGGCGGGCGGTTCGGCCTTCTTCGCCGACGCTGTGGCTCCGCGGGTCGGAGAACTCGCTGGATGTTGCGGTGCACTAGCGTCACCAAGTGACGCGGAGTATGCTTTTTTTTTTTTTTTTTTTACTCCACGGTCTGTTTAATGAAGACTCGGTACAAAGGCGTAAATGTGAAAAAAGAAAAACTTTATTTTTGTCATGAATACAATTTTTTTTAAAATAATATGATGCCATATTCTAATGCATGTAGATGAGTCTGTGCATATCATTATGTGAAAGTGAATTGCAATAAGCATAGCAAAAATTAGATTCAACATTGCTCCAAGTAAAGTCTAATTTTCATTGTATTACTTTTGTCTTTCCTTGACAAACGCATCCTTCACAACAGTCTCATCTCAATCTAAAAGCTGTGGATCTTCTTTTTGCTGTTTATAAGGCCCAATATCCTGTTGCGGATGTGTGTCAGCTGCAACCCGTAGATGAGCGGATTCAAAATTGGAGGAATGAGTAGAAACTCAATTGTCATAAAGTTGTTCAAGTGTTGCGACACGTCGGTCGAACCGAATCTCATGTACAACAAATCCAACATCACGGTGGCGGTGTAAGTGATGAGGCAGATGGCATGTGGCATGCACGTCTGCTTGAACCTCTTCCACATCCGTGTGGACGAAATGCACATTTTAATCAGATATGCGTAAGACCAACAAACAAACAGGAAATGAAAAAAATAAAAGGTAACGTTCAACGAGGTGATAATGGTGTGGGATCTGGGTGGCGAGCAAAGGACGCTGACCACCATCTGGTTGACGCAGTAGAGCCTGTTGATGTGAGAGCGGCACAGCTTTTTGCCCAAGATGGACGCCGTGTTCGTAAACATACAAAAGAGAGGCATTAACCAGGAGAAAAACACAAAGAGGGACACTCTCTGCCTCGTCATGTAAGATTGATAAACCAGAGGCTGACACAGGGCCACATACCTGTCGTAAGCCATCAGCGCCAAGATGGAAAATTCGTACGTATTGGACGAGTGTATGACAAACCCCTGCAGCATGCAGCCGGCGTAAGAAATCACATGAGACGACAGGAGGTCCACCAGGAACTTGGGGTAGAAGCCCACCGACCCGTACACGGCATTGATGCATAAGTTACACAGAAAAACATACATGGGCTTGTGGAGCTTCTTGTCAGTAAGGATGACAACAATAATGGTGAAATTACTCAGCAGGATGATGAGGTACCATAGCAGCACAAGCACAAAAAGGATTAGCCGGTGTACAAAGGGGAAATTCAAACCAGAGAGAGTGAGCATTGTGACACTGGAAACATTTTGCATCGTAAACAACCTCCACACAGATTACCTCATGACACAAATGCAGGTGGGAGACGTGTGGCCGCCCCTCCGAACGAGCGTGCGCGCCACCGGCTAGTTAAAGGCTTTGGGAAGAGCACGGCGTGACCTTTGGGACCCGAGCCGACCAATGGCTGCCTGTCACGTCGAAGGATGTAGGCCTTTCGTCAAGCCTTGGACGAGCTCGCTGAATCCAACAGGGACGCGACAATGCCAATCAAATGAAAAAAAAAAAACTGTTGCATGGCCCAATTTGAAACTGCGAGGCCATGCTTAAGAATCGCAGGAAATTGGTCATAATGATGTCACCTGCAAGCTGAGCCGTGATGTCACTTTCAGTCGACAGCTAGAGACAAGATGGCCGTCCCCTGAGATGGATGAAAACAAGTGGATTTTGCCATTTCATTCAAATTCTACAAATTTAATATTTGTCAGAAGAGCTTTTTGAGACTAGTAGGGCCACATAAAGCTGACAAAACAGACAATTGACTTTGTCGAGATACAAGCATGTGACATTAATAGAATAAAAACAAAAATGAGGCAACAGTTGGTATTGTGAAAGGCATTCTCCTGTGATAAACACATTTGAATAATTTAATGACTAACATAAACCAATTTTCTATTAAATTCTACTTTATTTAAATGAACCTGGAAATGACATTATGTGAAAAGGATATTCTGCGTTGGCTCCAAGTGAAATCATAACAAAAGCCTCTTTCCATCCAGCCACAGTCTCATCTCGATCTAAAAGCTGTGGATCTTCTTTTTGCTGTGAAAAAGGCCCCAAATCCTATTGCGGATGAGTGTCAGCTGCAGCCCGTAGATGAGCGGATTGAAAATAGGAGGAATGAGGAGAAACTCGATGGCCATAAAGTTGTTCAAGTGCTGCGACACGTCGGTCGAACCGAATCTCATGTACAACAAATCCAACAGTATGGTGGTGGTGTAAATGACCAGGCAGATGACATGCGGCATGCACGTCTGCTTGAACTTCTTCCACATCTGCGTGGACGAAATGCACATTTTGATCAGATACCCGTAAGACCAACAAACAAACAGGAAATGACAAAAATAAAGCGTAATGTTGAACATGGCGATGACGGTGTGGCCTCTGACTGGCGAGCAAGTGAGGTTGGCCACCATCAAGTTGACGCAGTAGAGCCTGTTGATGTGAGAGCGGCACAGCTTTTTGCCCAAGATGGACGCCGTGTTTATGAAATTAAAAAAGTGAGGCATGAACCAGGCAAAAAAGACAAAGAGGGACATTCTCTGCCTCGTCATGTAAGATTGATAAACCAGAGGCCGACACAGAGCCACGTACCTGTCGTAAGCCATCAGCACTAAAATGGAAAAATCGCAGCAATTTGATGAGTGTATGACAAAGCCCTGCAACATGCAGCCGGTGTAAGAAATGACATGAGACGAAAGGAGGTCCACCAGGAACTTGGGGTAGAAGCCCACCGACCCGTACACGGCATTGATGCACAAGTTACACAGAAGAATATACATGGGCTTGTGGAGCTTCCTGTCAACAAGGATGACAACAATAATGGTGAAATTATTCAGCAGGATGACAAGGTAGCACAGCAACACCAGCGCAAACAGGATTATTCGGTATGCAAATGGGAAATTCAAACCAGAGAGAGTGAGGATTGCGCCAACGGAAACATTTTCCATCATAAACAACCTGGACACAAGCGCACACAGTGAGCGCAGGACACACATGCAGCCGGGAGACGCGCGACCGCCCCTCCGAACCAGTGTGAGCGCCGCCGGCTAGTTAAAGGCTTTGAGAAGAGCACGCCGTGACCTTTGGGACCCGAGCCGACCAATGGCCGCCTGTCACGTCGACGCCCCAACAACTCGGCGGATGTTGGCCTTTCGTCAAGCCTTGGATAGAGCGCTCTGACTTCAGTCAACAGGGACGCGACGCTGCCAATCAAATAAAATTATTTTTATTGTGCAATAAAATATTTGGAGTTGAGCTGTAATTTCCAGTGTCACGTAAAGTGTCAGGACGAACTTCAACTCCTGTTCCAAGCGTTTCCCTCTTGTCAGCCTTTTTTTCTTGTTGTACGGTGAACCGAGCCACATCCTGTCATTTCCCCTCCGTTGCCATTAAGGCCCCATTCTGAGGTCTTTGAATCGAGTTACCGTGCAGACTTTTTGCTCATTCTGATCCAAGATCTCTGATCAGCTGTTTACATGCGATGTGATCAATTCCGATCTGACGTTGGATCAGAACAACAAATTTACAGCCACGTGGCATGTGCATGACGTGATTCATGAAGACTGAGTTCATTCGTCCGTTTAATAAAAAAATATAAAATATAAAATTATAAATAAGAAAATTGTTGCAATTGTTTAATATCATAAATATAATAAAGATAAAGGCATGGATACGTTTCCCTTTGGTCTCGATACTTTTTTTTAATTAGAAAAGGCTGTTTATGTGATTGATTTGATGTGACTCAGTCTGTCCAGATTTAGGTCTTTGTTTTTTTAAGAAAGCAACTCCAAGTGTTAATTAACAGGAATTTGTAATTTTATTTTAAATTAACTCCAAGTGTTAATTAATAGGATTTTTTAATTTAATTTTAATCTAACGAGTTTATCATATTCGGTTGCTGTTTTCCTTAATTGGTTTTACTTGTTTTGAAAACAGTTACTCGATTTAATTTCAGTTCTGATGGATATTTATATTACATGAGTGAGGTTAAACTAAGATCGAAGCTTCTACTACAATTAAATGTAATTACAACGCAAACACAAACAGAACATGATGAAAACATACTTCTATTCATAGATGGTCAACAGGTCATTATTTGTCCCTATCGCTGTCCCTCGAGAACAATTAGTCGCAAAGTGCTCTCGTGGGGCATTCTACAATAACAAACATGTTTTTCAGTCCGACAAATTGTCCAGACGACTCATCAACAAACCTTGATGATGATAAACACAATTCTTGTGCGTGTCACTCGAGGTCGTGCGTCGTGCGCATGCGTGCCACGCCACGGAAGCGTTCCGTTCACGCATATGAACAATTGACATAAAAGGATATTTAACAATCCGAATTGGGCATTGTGATTTACAGCGTGAAATTAGCCGTGGCTTGGTGTTGTCTGCAGCGTTCCACGATGACACCCAACAAGAAAATAAGACGCTTTCCCTTTAAAGGCGCTCACTGTCAAACCTTCTAATGGGGCCTCCCAGTTTTACAATCGGCCCACTGTTACTGCCTTTTTGTTTCTGTGCTTCTTCGTCCATGTGACCTGAATATTGAGCGTCTCCGACGAGTAGTTCAAATCTTTCAACTGGTCATGGCTCACAGTCTATTTGAGGGCAAAGCTCATGCCGCTTCTTATTGGAAGTACAGAGTTTCCCCATCGGATCAGCTGATCCAGCATGTAATTACATTTGTGGAAAAACAGGTAGGCGCTCAAGCGTCAAAATGCGCACACGTTTTTTGGGACGCAAATAGCGATCAAGAGTAAATGTTCTCCTTAGAAAGGCGGACCCTTGTTGCTTGCCGTGGATGTGGGCTGCGGCTCTGGGCAAGGTACGGTGCTGCTGGCCAAACACTTTGCGTCCGTGGTGGGCACGGACGTGAGCCCCGCCCAGCTGGAGGTGGCTTTGCAGCGCGCTCGAGAGCCAAACGTCACTTACAGGTAACTTGGAGACGATTCAACTCATATTTAAACGTGAAAATGACATAACTGTGCAAGCCCATCGTTTTGATGTCAAATGTCACCATTTCTCCCTTGCCTAAAGTCAGCTGGTATTTTTTCTGTGAAATGCAATTATCAGGTAAACAAAGCAATCCCAGTCAAGAACCGGTTCACGACTCCCATTCCTACCAACAACCCTGATGAGAAATGCTGGGATGGATGCCAGCGTCCTGAATGTTAAAGGTGTTTTTTGTGCATGTGTATGGATGGTTGCACCTTCAGACAGTGCGTGGCTGAGGAGCTCCCGTTTGCTGACAGCTCAGTGGACCTGATAACGGCCATGTCGGCCTTCCACTGGTTTGACAGACGGCGCTTCTTGGATGAAGCCCACAGGGTCCTGAAGCCTCACGGTTGCCTGGCTCTGCTCAACTACACTCTGGATATGGAACTGGACTATCCGGGCTGCTGCCCGCAGTCCCTCAACCAAGTTTGCAAAGAGGTCAGCCAATAGTTGGGCTTTGCTAAAAGTAACAAGTCCCATCTGTGAATCTTGCGCTTGTAATTTGCTCTTCTTCAGTTCTATGCGGCTTTGCGTCCTTATCGCAGTCCTCATCTCGGTCCAAATTCGATTGACTTGTACCGGGAGGCCTACAATTCCATCCCTTACGCTGACAAAGAGTGGTAAGTGTGCAGCGACCTGGAATAGGAACCGTCTTCTCGCTATCCTGAACGGGAGAAGCAACATTGTGGATGATTTTCCGCTGCAGGTGTGAGAACGTGTGGGTGAAGACACCCATGCCGCTCTGCGGCTTCATGGGCTTTGTGGAATCTTTCTCCAGCTATCAGGCTCTAGTGAGGGAAGACCCCCAAAAGGCAGAGAAGCTCTCGCAGGACATTTGCCAAAGGTGATTTTGACAGCTCCTCCTCGCCCGTGGTGACATCGCAGACATGTTTTTAGAAATTCGTTTTTCCCCTGCCGACCTCTCTGCAGGTTGATGTCCATCATGAAGGTGACCTCCGCAGAGACACAAGTGGTGGTGGGTGTCAAGTATTTCTACCTGCTGGCAAGCAAAGATGGCCCACGTGACATATAGACAAGGAGAAACGTGCGCCATTATAACACGTAGCCGTTCAAAAGTGTTTTTATTTTGAGGAATTGTTGGTTATTGTGGCAAATAAATGGCGTACATCCTCATTTGTGGTCTGTGCTAGCGTCAACAACTCAAACTCTGTATATTACAATCAGATTCAAAAATGAGCTCTGGGAAAAATATAGCACAATATTATAAACTGCCGCAAGAGGGCGACATTGTATTGACCTTTCCTCATTTATTGGCCAACATCTGTCAATAAATGAGGCATGCGGCGATTAGCCTGGGGTCGAAGAACCCCAGAACCTTAACCTATTATTTACGAAATATAAACGTACGGGGGCAGATTATTATTTGACAAAACTCTTTAAACAAACCATGTCAAATGTGCGCTTGCATGCGCGACAAGCGTGACGTCACGCAGGAGAGGTATTCAATAAAATGAATAAATCAACCCGAACGTCACGCAAGTACGTTTGGAGAAAAGCACCGCACAAAACTCGTTGCGTTGCGCTCGTCAACTTTGAGAGCTTTTGTCACGTCACGAACACAATACGCGCCCCTGTGATGCAAAGCGCGTCCGACGGCGTCGAGCTGGCCCGAATAATATAAAACCAGACTTTTTTTGTCCAGAAAAAAAATTGTTGTGTGCGAGAGCATCTTCACAATTTCATCGATCTTCTGAAGTGTTGCTGAATCAGGTAAGTGAGAAGAACGACCCATTTCAGCTTTTCACATGGATGGACAGGAAAAAGTCATTGTTGAAATTAAGCATACAGGTGCATCGCTAATGCTTTACATTTAAAATTTCAAACTAATAAAATAAATATAAATAAATGAAATAAATATAAAAATGTGTATATTGAATGGGATTATTCAGGAAATATTTTATTAAAATGAATACTCATTCAAAAAGTGAAAAAACAAATAATACATCCAAAATATTTCTAAAGTTGCTGAAGACATGTTCAGCTTTAAAATTTCCAAAATTATTCAAGAATGTTCTATTTTGTGGAGGAAAGCTTATGACATCATACAAACACATGCTTTGTGACTTCATCACTTTGGTTCCAAAAGGCCTTGATGCATTTTATGGTTAACCACAGTTGTCATTGGGCCTTCAAGCCCAACCTAACGATTGGCGTGAGTTCATCCATTCGATCTTTGACGCTCCTGTTTGGTGTTTAGCTCTGAAGGAATGGCCAACCGCAAGAAGAGAGGGCTGACGGCCGCCGACGAGTTCCCAGATCTCAGTCAGCACAAGAACCACATGGCCAAGTTCCTGACTCAGGACATGTACACCACGTTGAAGGAGAGGTCCACTCGCAGCGGCTTCACCATCGACGGCGTCATTCAGACCGGGGTGGACAATCCCGGTAAAAACTTTGGGATTCCCAAGCGCGGTCCCACTCTTTTTGATGACTCATTTGGTTCTTGCAGGTCACCCCTACATCATGACCGTGGGCTGCGTGGCCGGCGACGAAGAGTCCTACGACGTCTACAAAGACCTCTTTGATTTGGTGATCGAGGATCGACATGGCGGCTATAAGCCCACAGACACGCACAAGACTGACCTCAACCCGGGCAACCTGCAGGTTGGTGGATTTTTTGGACTGACAATTGAAAATGAAAGAATCATTTGGTACCTTATTTGTCTAGGGAGGCGACGACCTGGACCCCGACTACGTTCTCAGCTCCCGTGTCCGAACAGGCCGCAGCATCCGAGGCTTCTGCCTGCCGCCGCACTGCTCCAGAGGAGAGAGGCGTGCTTTGGAGAAGCTCTCCATTGAAGG